>NW_005362314.1:497441-504341 GCF_000412655.1 Myotis brandtii
CCTCAATTATTTACTACACTTTACTGTTCTGACTCTTGACATTATTTATATCTTTTGGGTCTTTCTGGTGGAATATAATAATGTATTACTGCACATTTCTCCTCTGCTCTGCATTTAGTGGCATCACATTAGCCTTGGATGGAGAATTTATGCCACAGAAATTGGCCGATACTATAAATCAGGGGTTTGTTTTCTTTGATTGAGATCCAGTTGTTAAACATTTACCAGCACAACACTGACCACATTGGTGGCGGTGGTCTTGTCACAATGTGTTATATGATGCAGATGAAAATCTATTTAAACAGACTTGATATAGATATTTTCAAAGATGGAAGAATTGTCCCTGTCAACTATTTTAGTTGATTCATATCTTCATTGATTGTCATCATTGAAAAGTTTTCAGTCCCCACATGGATTGCTGGATATAATATGTCTTGCCCTGTCCTTGTCCCCTCCCTTTCTAGCCTTTGTTACCTTAAGGACTCTAGTTTTCCATTTATATGTTTAAGTACCAACCTTACCTGCTTAAAAATGTAAGCTTTTAACATTGTTCTCTCTGTTCCTTATCCTTCAGATGAAAAGTGGAGTTGGGTCGGGGCAGCAGAGAGAAATTCAAAGGGGAATATTGGAGTAATGACTGCAGTGGGAGAAGAGGGAACCTATCTCCTGGGCCGCAGGCGCTGGCGCCATAGACCACAGGGCTGGTGGCTTCTCCAGCTGGCTGCAGCCTGGGACCTCGGGGCAGGTGGCTTCTCCATCTCCCTGGCCACAGCCAGCCGCAGGAGCTGGTGCCCAGGACCGCTGGAGGGCAGCTTCGCCTGGCCAGCTTTGTCAGGAAGGACATCTGGATGGTTGTCCAGAAGACGTCTGGTCTAATTAGCATACTACTCTTTTATTAGTATAGATCACAATGTCACAACTGCCCTGGCCTGAACAGGGGTTTTCTCCCATCCTCCTCCTCTCCATTGTCCCCCTCAGCATCACCTCCATCCCTTACTGAGGTCATACTCTGAGCCAGGCAGCATATGACTGTTTACAATGATTATCTCCTCTCACCCTGACAATATCCCTGACAGGGTTGGCTGCTCTGACTCCATGCTACAAATGTGAAAACAAACTCAGAGTTCCTCTAAGACTGCATAGCCAGGAAGTGACAGATCTAATGCTTTCAGCTCAGACTTCTATGCCTTAAAACAGTGGTTCTCAACCTTCCTAATGCCGCGACCCTTTAATATAGTTCCTCATGTTGTGGTGACCCCCAATTTCATTGTTACAAATTGAACATAATTAAAGCATAGTGATTAATTACAAAAACAGTATGTAATTATATATGTGTTTTCCGATGGTCTTAGGTGACCCCTGTGAAAGGGTCGTTCGACCCTCAAAGGGGTCGCGACCCACAGGTTGAGAACCGCTGCCTTAAAAGATCAATTCCCCCCCCCCCAGTTTATCCTGTTCCCTTCCTTTGTTAATTTTTTTCCCTCATAAATCATTAAAATAAAAATAAGCATGTTCATTTTATTGATTTGTTTTCACCTTGCTCACTTCCAAAATTAATTCAAAAGGCTTATGATCATATAAATCAATAAAACCAAAATTTGTTAACTTCTATTCAGATGCATGGACCGCTGCTCTGTAGCCCCTTTATGGGTTAGAGTCCCTGTCCTCAAAGGTACTTGTGAGATAAAAGTCAGAAATGGAAGACCAAAGCAGGAGGAAGAGGGTCTCTTCAGAGGTGGTGGTAGAGGAGAATTGGCTCCGAGCTTCCTAGCAACCAGGGAAAACATGCAATGCTATGGCACACTTTAGGTCATTGTCCCTGCTAAGCTAGAAAAGCTGTGGATGTGGATATTGGTATAAAAATGGTGTCAGGCCATAAACATGCAAGGGCTGCTCCTTTTCTAGCTTCTGTGGTCCTGGGAATGGTGTGCTGCCAGGGCTTTAGAGAGTAAAAGAACCTGAATTTATTACTGCCTCTACCAGGTGACCCTGAGAAAAGGAAGGTCCCCACTCAGTGTGAAATAATTTTTGCCACTGGAGTGAGCAGTGTTGAGAGTATTTGTTGAGAGAGTTACCACATGAGGTCTAGGCCTGGAGCAGGTCTACCTCAGGCCTGCTGGTAGTGTATGGGTTCTTGACTTCCTGTGGGAAAGATTTCACAACATGAGTCCAGGTGTTTTCAAAAGTATGTTTATTAAAACTGGGGACAATGAAACAAAGGCTTAAGGTAGGAGAAGCAACAGGAGAAAGTCAGAGAAAAAGGGGGCCTTGGAGACAGATTCAGGGAGTAAGCCTGGGATGAGCTGCTGCTGCCCACAGCTACCCTGGTTGCAAGTCTCACGAGGTCCCTGTGGGTTGCGACCCCTTTGGGGGTCGAACGACCCTTTCACAGGGGTCACCTAAGACCATCGGAAAACACATATGTAATTACATATTGTTTTTGTGATTAATCACTATGCTTTAATTATGTTCAATTTGTAACAATGAAATTGGGGGTCACCACAACATGAGGAACTATATTAAAGGGTCGCGGCATTAGGAAGGTTGAGAACCACTGCCTTAGAGTTTAGGAGAAAAGAAACAGAGGTACAAGGTGTGGGTGACTCTGATTCCTTTGTCTTGAGACGTCTTATCTTCCTTTAGTTGGCTGTAATCCTAGGGGAGGGTCTTAACAGAATATTCATTAGCTTTTCAGATGTGTCCTTCAATGTGTTGATTCATCACAAAGTGTGTATAGAGGGGTCAGGGTTATCTAGTTAGTTTTAAAGAACATCATTGAAGAGGAACCAGGACTAAGGCTGTTCTGTCCCAGGATAGTCTATAATGTGTAAACCATTGTTCTTAAGTGTCTTTGATTAGGGAAGATAAAACATGTGATTCATTAGCTGGCTATAAATTGCTCAAATCATTTGGCCTTATTTAATTATTTTGTCTCAATTTCCCTTATTCCACTTGCCAAGGAATTTCCCTAGCTTCTTACTCTCCTGCCACAAGAGAATGAAGGCAAAAGTGTTCTTACCAACTTTTGTCACCTCCTGTCTAGACACCTGAAGATAGACTAAAGAGTGCATTGTGTTCCTGTGGGCAATGTGAAGGCTGGGGCATCCAAGCCTAAGCTGTGGTGGGTGCCCTGGAGTGGCTGCTGGAGGGGCCTTGCTGTGTGGCCCTGGGCAAGGGACAGAGACCAGGTCTGAGTTACAGCCCTCAGGGCAGGAATGTTTATTTTGAGGCCAGCTTGCCAAATCAGGACAGTCTCAGGATGTGGCCTTGTTTAGGCTGTGCCAAGCCCTCTGAAGTCATACTGTCTAGATGAGTGAATGAGTGGGAGGAAGGGACTGTTCCTCAGGTGGGCACATGGGGTCTGTCTTTCTCCAAAGCCCTGTCTCCTTCCTCTGCATTGGGAACTGCTAAAAAGGTGATACCCAGGGAACAGGTGTTAATGCCCAGGGGGCACAGTCAAGCCAGAGCCCAAGTGGGGAGGGTCTTGGTATACACTGCAACTCCCCTTCCCCCTCACAGAAGGTGGGTTGTGATGGAGTGATCGGGTCCAACAAGCAAGAAGACAAGTGCGGTGTGTGTGGAGGGGACAACAGCCATTGCAAAGTGGTCAAAGGCATGTTCACACGCTCACCTAAGAAGCTGGGTGAGTGAGCCCCTCCCTCTGGCCCTGGGGCCTGAATGTCTACAGCACCTGCTCGTTGGACATGGGATGCTTGTCCTTGGGGCTCTGTCTGGGTTCATGACTCTTCTGGAAGGGTGAGGTGGTGGGAGAACCTAAATCAGAACAGCTTGAGCCAGGCTCCACGGTGGGTGGGGGACAGGGAGAGTGGGGGCCCAGGTGAGGGTTCAGGGCAGAAGATGCCAAAATATAGGTACATACGGTGGGTCTCAGATGTCTATTTGAGGGCAGGGGCTTGCTGAGGCCACCCCTCTCCTGCCTTTTAGGGCTATGGGGCAGCTGTGGGTCCCTTGCTCCCTGTCCCTTAGCTGCCTTTCTGGGTGGACAGTCAAAACACTGGGGCCTCTGGAGCTATCTTTGAGGGCAAGGCCCTCCATGCCTTGTCTGCACCCCAGTGATTCCTCTCCTTTCATTTGTCTTTGTCTCCCCACATCCCAACAAAGGTTACATTAAGATGTTTGAGATCCCCACAGGAGCCAGACACCTGCTCATCCAGGAGGCATACATTACCAGCCATCACCTGGGTAAGTCCCACAGCTCAGGAAGGCAGCAGATCTACAGCTGGCTCTACCGGGTATGGGCAGAGCCCCCGGGGTGGGAAGCTCGATTGGAGAGACTCCCTGTCCCTGGCTCAGCCCATGTCGTGGACCTTTTCTGGATTCACCTTTTGGTAGAGAAACTGTGTGTTTGGATCAGAGGGCTCCTGGCAGCAGCTGTGGAGGGATATGTGTCACACACCCCCAGCCCACAATAATGACTCCCCATCTCAAGGCTAACGGGAGCTGCCCCCCACCCACTGGAAGGCAAGCAGGTCTGCAAGCAGGAGAGTCCTGAGTAGCCTCCCCACACACACTAACCAGAGTGCCTGAGCTGGAGGATGGCCTCCCACAGTGTATTTGCATATTTTTCCATTAGTGTACTTTTAAATTCCTGAGATTCTATCTAGAGTAGAGATCTCTGGCCACTCTTGAAATGTCGGATGTTCCAACAACTCTGGATGCCCCTTCCCACGTGGCAACCCTTGCCGGAGGGACTCTGCTCACTGAAGCTGCCTGGGACTCTTTGCTGGGGCTCCACCCATCCTTACCCACTCCCCAAAAAGGCATCTGTGCCCAACCTCCTGGGTAGTCATGGGGCCCAAAAGTGATGTAGGGGGGCGCTGGGAGATCCTGGACAAGTTCCCCCAATTTGGGGCCCACCTTCTTCCGTGTCCCGCGGGGATCAGATTGGTTCAGGACCTCACCATCCAGCATCCCTGCTGAGACATGACAGAGTCCATTTTCTTTTAATAGTCAATTTTTCTTCTGTTGTTACTTTAAGAAGAAAATTTATATTGTTACCCAAAATGCAAAACTAGTACCACTTGCCTTAAACAGAAGGCAGATATAAAAGTCAGTGCCCACCCCCCCCCCCAAAAAAAGAGACTGCTAAAGACTCCAGGTCCCAGGTCCTCTGTCTCTGCAGGAGAGAAGAGAGGAGTGACAAGTTGAGGACCCATAACAACTACTGAGGCTCACTTTGTGATGTAGACAGAGTTATAGGAGACTTGTGTACGGAGTTATTTCCTCATTCTGTGCCCTGTCTGGGCTCCCTAAAGTCACCCAGCAGCTCCCCAGTGTTCCTTCCACACTATGGGAAGTGTGAAGCTTCCTGGCCAGCTGAGTCCTCAGCTCCTAGACATTTTTGCAATGGCTTGAGTGGTCCCCTAGTCAGGGCAAGCCTCTTCAGGAGGTATGGGGAACTGGTGGGACTCCAGGCAGGGCCACTATTACAAATGGGGTGGGGAGACCCTGATTTTTAGCTGGACATATGCTCACCCCATGGCAGGAAGCCCCACCATTGTGCCCTAGTGTCCAGCAGATACCCTGCACCCTGGGGGTTGAGGCGGCAGGCGGGAGCTCTGAGTGCCTGCTGACTGTAGGGAGGGAGACTTTCCACTTCTGGGCAGAGCCCCTGCTCACCCAGAGTCTGTGGGGGCAGGTCCGAGAAAAGACCCTGCGCCTGGCAGAAAGGCATCAGTTCTGGCCAAGTGGCAAAGGAGGAGCCAGGCTCTCAGGTGATTGGGCTGTCTGGCAAGGACACTCCCTGCACCTGCCCAAACTAGTGTGCCCCATGCCACCCCCCCCCACCCCGGCCTCCCTTCAGCGTGCCTGGATCTTGCCCCTGGTAATCTTGGTGGGGGCTCCCTTTTGCTGTTTTCAGCCGTCAAGAACTTAGAGACAGGCAAGTTCATTTTAAATGAAGAGAACGACATAGATCCCAGTTCCAAATCGTTCATCGCCATGGGTGTGGAGTGGGAGTACCGGGATGAAGATGGCCGTGAGACGCTGCAGACCATGGGCCCCCTTCATGGCACCATCGCTGTGCTGGTAAGTCCCCAGGCCAGGGGGCAAGTGGCCACTGGGTAAGGGATGGAGCCTCCTGCATCCTTCAGGCCATGCTTGGAATGGCCTCTCTGGCCAATCCATCCTTGTGTCAGAGTGGGGGACAAGCATGGAGCTGCCAGTTGGGGCTCTGGGCCCTACATTGCACCCAGTGACCTCAGGCACTCTCCCTTATAAGGGTTTTGGTTTCCCTGCTGAATGACATCTATAGCCACCTTTAGTCATGCTCCTTCATGTCTGCCATCAAATCCCAGTTGTACCACACCTGGGAGTACCAGACAGGGCTCAGGATGTTACACCACCAGACCACTGGACTTTGTCCCTGAGCAGGACTGGACCCCAGGTCTCCTGAGTTCATGAGCATGGACTGCTCCTGGTTATGGGAGTACAGAGGGGGGGCTTGATTTTCTAATCACTTTTTAAAAATCAATTTTAATTATGTAAGTACTAGAGGCCCGGTGCACAAAAATTTGTGCACTCGGGGGAGGGGGGAGGGAGGTCCCTCAGCCCGTCCTGTGCCCTCTCGCAGTCTGGGACCCCTCAGGAGATAATGACCTGCTGGCTTAGGCCTGCTCCCGGGTGGCAGAGGGCAGGCCCAATCCCTAGGTGCAGCCCCTGGTCGGGCTCAGAGCAGGGCCGATTGGGGAGTTGGGGCGCCGCCCCCTGTCATGCACAGAGCAGGGCGGATCGGGAGGTTGCGATGCCACCCTCAGTCACGCTCAGGGTAGGGCCGATTGGGGGGTTGGGGCACCGCCCCCTGTCACACACAGAGCAGGGCCCATCAGGGGGGTTTGGGCTCCATACCCTGTCACACACAGAGCAGGGCCAATCAGGGGG
>NW_005362314.1:504960-515561 GCF_000412655.1 Myotis brandtii
TGGCTTCCTCCGTCACTGAAGCAAGCAAGCCTCATGTTCGCTTCAAGCTGCCTGGCTGTCGGCCGCCATCTTGGCTGGCAGTTAATTTGCATATCGCCCTGATTAGCCAATGGGAAGGGTAGCGGATGTACGGCTAATTACCATGTTTCTCTTTTATTAGATAGGATTATATTTTATCTGTAAAAAAAAAATAAAACCACTACAGATAAAGCTGAGTTCACTGTGGTAGGGGGTAGGTACCCAGACCCCAGCACCTCATCCCTGGGCATGCCCTCTGATTGCTTCCCCTGCAGGGACTTTCACCCCCAGATGCTGTTGGGGACCCTCCTGCCAGTGCAGATGCAGGCAGGCCTCGGGACCTGCAGTTTCTGCGTTGGTAAATTCACCTACTTGCTAAAATGTATCTGTAATCCCCAAATAAAAACTCAGCGTGATTTCCACAGCCATTTACAGACAAATGCAGAGCAGTGACATGCATGTTCCAGCTGAGGGGGAGCCAGGTGACACCCTGCTTCTTGTTTTAGCTCCTACTATAAACCAGTGTCCTTCTCACAGTGTATTTAGTGCCACATTTTTCACATTTTTGTGCTTTAATGGGATGATTTCACTGTTTAAAATGGCCCCAGGCATAGTGCTGAAGGGCTCTATGCAGTTCCCCAAGGTGAGCAGCTGTGGGGTGCCCCATGGAGCCCATGCAGCGTCGGGGAGCTTCTTGCAGGCCTGCATTACAGGGCGCTGGCCCAGAGTCAGGGAATTAGCAACTTATATTAAGTACGGGTCCTTAAATAGAAAACGTGTAAAATATAAGGTTACATGTTGACAGTAGATGAGAATGCCATGGCCAGAATCTCGCAGGACCCTAACTCCCTGCGAGCAGTGGTTCAGTGTTGGGGACTTTGTAGAACATAATGACCTACAGCGAATACCAAGACTGGGCTATAAGTTACCTCGACTGACATTTCTAAACTGGCTTCGAGGAGGTGGAGAGTTGGGCAGACACATTCATGGCCGTGTGGGGGCACAGGTCATCCCGCAGGGAGACACCCGGATCTCGCTGACGTACAAGTACATGATCCATGAGGACTCGCTCAATGTGGATGACAACCAGGTCCTGGAAGAGGACTCCGTGGGCTACGAGTGGGCCCTGAAGAAGTGGTCCCTGTGCTCCAAGCCCTGCGGTGGAGGTGAGAGGCTTCTCAGGGTGGGGCCCCGAGAAAGCCGGGGCCTGAATAAGAAGGGTCTTCTAGGGGAGGGGCTTCTGGAGCCCCCAGTGCCCTGCTGACTGCCCGGCCAGAGGCATGTGCCAGGCATGAGAAGACGGGTCCCAAGGAGGTTGAGGCAGTGATCTGTGTCTGGGTGACAAGGGCCTAGCTCTGCCTGGGATGGAGCAGAGGGTGAAAAGGAGGGAGGTGTTCAGGGCAGCAGGCCTAAAGCAGCCAGAGGGCATGTGTGGGGTCTGGTCGATGCCAACATGAACCTAAATCAGTGCGGGAGGCAGAAGCTGGCCTGGCGGGAGTTGTTGTGAGAGTGGGTTGGATGGGCTATTATGGCATCACGAGGCAGGGCACAGGGAAGATGTAGGCTGTGCTGGAGATAGGTAGAAAGGCCCCTCTGCAGGGGTCTCTCCCTGTGTTCATTCAGAAAAGCCTCCCAGACCTTCCCCAGCAGTGCTGGGTGCAGAGGAGTCCCTCCTGCCCCATACCTCAAGGAGCCCACAGTTGGGTAGGACATGCAGGCATACAGGAAGTTCTGATTTGCCCAGAGTGGTCAATGTTTCTGGGAGGGTGAACAATATCAGAAGCAAGAGATGACAGCTCAGCCTGCAGAAGCAGGGCCAGGACAGATTGCCCTCAGATGCCAAAAGGGTGTTTGCTGAGGGGCTCATCACCCACTCTCTGGCACTGACAGATAAAAGGTTTCTCTTCCCAGTGCTTCCACCTGGGTAATAGTGTCCCCAGCCTCCCCAACCCCTGTGGATTTCCTCTGCGTGTCCTGTTGATTCTTGCTTCTACATATCTCTCAGACCCATCTGCTATTCCCATCTTCCAAGCCCTGGCACCCCCTCGCTCCCTCCCTGGCCCTGTGTGTTCACTCGCCCCCAGAGTAACCTATTAAAGAGGCAGATCAGACCATGTCTCTCCTAGTGTCATAGCCTTCAGCAGCTCCCTCTGCTCTGAGGATAAAAAACAATTCTCCTCATGGCCCCTGAGGTCCAGGCAGCTTGCAAACCTCTCCACTGCTCACCCTGGCTTTAGATGCTTCTCCTGGACATGCCATGCTCCTGCCTCAGGCCCTTTGCACAGGCTGTCTCCTCCCCTGGGAGCCCCTCCCCTTCCTTCCTCCTCTACTTCCTGTGATGCATTCAGATGCCCTCAGATGCCAAAAGACTGGATCAGGCTGCCCCACCATATTCCCTCATGTCTTGCCCACTAAGCTGGGGTTCTGTGACCGTGGCACTGCTGATACCTGTCTCTATAATTCTTTATTGTGAGGGCTGTCCTATGCATTGTAGGATGTTGAGCAACACTCCCCCAGCTGTAACAACTAAGTATTCCAGATATTTCCAGATGTCCTCATGTGCAAAACCAGCCCCATTTGAGAACTGCTGCACTAGACTGTGGTGGGAGGAGACTCATAGGACATGTTCCCATGTTTAGCCAACTCCTGGGTCATGCCAGGTCCTCGGTGCATATTAATTTAATGTGGAGCAAATGGCTAAGCAACGGGAGAGGAAATGAATCCTTCTCTCTTGTCCCAGGATAGCCAAGGGGCCAGGGAGAAGGTGGTCGTTCTCCCAGGCCTCTCACCCTCACTTGCCCAAGGGCAGTGGTCGGCAAACTCATTAGTCAACAGAGCCAAATATCAACGGTACAACGATTGAAATTTCTTTTGAGAGCCAAATTTTTTAAACTTAAACTATATAGGTAGGTACATTGTTATTAACTTAATTAGGGTACTCCTAAGGCTTAGGAAGAGCCACACTCAAGGGGCCAAAAAGCCACATGTGGCTCACAAGCTGCCATTTGCCGACCACGCCTAGGGTGCTGGGAGGACACCAGGCTAGACATCTCCAAGGCCTGGCTCAGGCACACTACCCCACCCCGTCAGAAAGTTGGGAAGAACAGCTGAAGCTGCAGGTGAATCTGCCCCTTTGCACCCCATAGAGGGGCCACACTGCCCCATTGAGCCTCCTCGAGCTCTCATCTTCAGGGTCCCAGTTCACCAAGTATGGCTGCCGCCGGAGGCTGGACCTCAAGATGGTGCACCGCAGTTTCTGTGACGCCCTCCCGAAGCCCAAAGCCATCCGCCGGGCTTGCAACCCACAGGAGTGCTCCCAGCCCGTGTGAGTGCCTGGGGTTGCCCAACTCCCTGGCTGCAGTCTCTGGGTCCCACTAGAGGGAGTAGAGGACAGATCCCCCCAACTCTCTTCCCCCGCCCCCCTGGGCTGCAGTGGAGGGAGGTATGGGATCTGTGTCCACGGGGGGGGGGGGGGGGGGAAAAGGCGCTCCCCCGGGGGGGGGGGGGGGTGGTCTGGACCTCATATTTCCTGAGATGTGTATGGGTTCATTGTCACTCACCATGTTTTGTGGAGTCTAAGAGGCTGCACCTGCTTCAGACTTGCAAAGCTAAAACACTACTGTGCGTCTTAGAGATGGCAAGTGGTAATGCTCAGGTGGGGGAAACAGGCTCAGGGTATAGGGCTAGCTTCTGATCCTGTGGGAGATGTTTCCAAGACAGCCCATAGCAGTGGTTGCATCCTTGACCTCCAGGCCCAGGGTCTGGCAGGGCTTCATAGCTGGGTCCTGAGCAGGGAAGACAGTTGGTACTAGGTGAGGGCATGTGGGGTTGGGTGCTAAGGGCCTTGATACTGCTTCCAGAAGAGTCAGTGATGTCAGCAGAAGCTGAAGTCAAAGGGCAGAGACAGAGTCACAGAAGGGACAAAGGCTGACAGGGTCCTTCAGGCCTGGGCTATCCATGGCCACCCGCACCAGGGCTCCCATCAGTGGACATGTGTAGGGCTCATTATTTGCGAGACCTCGGGCAAGGGTGCAGCAAACTTATGGGGCACCTTTGTGCCTCAGAGAGCAGGAGGCCTTCCCTCTATCCACCATGGCCACAGGGGACTGACCATGTGCCACTCTCCCTCGCAGATGGGTCATGGGCGAATGGGAGCCGTGCAGTCAGAGCTGTGGGCGGACAGGCACGCAGGTTCGCTCCGTGCGCTGCATTCAGCCACTGCACAACAACACCACTCGCACCGTGCACACCAAGCACTGCAATGATGCACGGCCCGAGGGCCGCCGGGCCTGCAATCGTGAGCTCTGTCCTGGACAGTGGCGGGCCGGACCCTGGTCCCAGGTAAGTAGGTCTCCTGGCCCTGTCCTGTGTTCTCAATTCCCAAATCAAGCTTGGGCAGGACTGAGGTGGCTGGGGCATCCCACCTTTGTCTGGACTCAGTTCATGCCCTGGGCCACATCCCATAGGTCTCAGGGTACCAGTGGTGCCATGTAATCAGTGCTCTGTTCAGAAACCCAGTGGAATGTGTGTCTTCACAGCCTGGGCTCCCAGGAGGCTGAGGGCAGCCTGGGCTCCAGGTTCTTATCTCTGAAGGTGGATGTGTGGTCTAGAAGGTCAGCTAAGCTGGAAGGAGGGGACACAAACCAAGGAGGGCTTAGACTTGGGCTGCAAAGAGTAAAAAGGATGGTCTTGGGGACTGAGGAGCAGTTCTGAGGGCAGAGCTGATGTAAGCACTGACCTCCAGCTCTCAGCCAAGATCAGCCTCAGGGTCCATAATTCACAAGGAGGATCACAGGACTCAGAGGTTGGTGCACTCATGGTTATGGGTTATTACAAGGAATGCTCAGAGCACAATTCGGGAAGGGAAGAAGGGATGGCCAAAGCCAGAGGAAACCAGTACATGCCTCCAGGTGTTCCTTCCAGTGGATTCACCACGGATGCACCTAATTCTCTCAGCAGTGACATGCAGCAACACACACGAAGTACTGCCAATCAGGCAACCCACCCAAGCCTGGGTGCCCAGGGTTTTCACTAGGGAGTAGTCACATAGGCAAACGGTGCCTCTGTGTGTGATGGTATCAGTTACCGAAGCTCTAGACCCCAGCAGGAAAGTGGGTGCTCAGCAGAAATCACATTGTTGGTGCAGTGCAACTCAAGGCTTCAGGCATGAAAAACACTCACCAGACAGAGCATTCCATGGACTTGGTTCCCTGGAGCTGCCCATGGGCCAGTCCTGCAAATGGCCTTTCTTAGGACTGTGTAGGGTTTAAGCAACCGTGTCTGCTGAGTCAACCCTTTCTCACACACAGGGCAAGGACTTGAGAATTATCCTTGCTCACGGCTGGGCCAGCTGTGAGCTGAGCCAGGAGGCTGGATGTGATTGCTCCTGCTAGCCCCTCCCCATGGAGAAGGCAGAGGGGGACAGGGGCTGGAGGGGCCATTGAGGGTGCTGGTAGTATAGAGCTGGGGGAGCCTGGGGAGAGAAAGGTCAGGGGGATGATCCTCTGCCAAAACCTCCGGGACTCAGAGCTTTCCCAGTGGTCTCCAGTGCATAGCAGGTTTTTCTGGGTCTTGGGTATCCCATAGCCAGAGCATTCAGAAATGCCAGGCCCTGCATAGTCGCTCTCTTTAACTCACAATAACTTGAGACATAAGTATGTGTGCCCCCTCTTACGAGCCCAACAAGACTGAGGCAGCCACCCGAGGCTGGGGTGAGACCGAGCCAGTCTCTAGTCCACACTCTCCCGCTGCCCCTCACCACCTCAAACGAGTTATGGGGTCACATGCGTGAGGGGCTCTTCCGGGCCGCAGCATGGGAGGTGGCCCCTGACTGGTGACTCTCCACCTACAGTGCTCTGTGACCTGTGGCAATGGCACCCAGGAGCGGCCAGTACTCTGCCGGACAACGGATGACAGCTTTGGGATCTGCCGGGAGGAGCGACCTGAGACAGCAAGGACCTGCAGGCTGGGCCCCTGCCCAAGTAAGCCCTCTGTTGCCCTGTTCCCTGGGCCCCAGTGTGCAAGCCCCAAGGCCAGGGGGTTGGTCCAGGCAAATGCTCTTCCCACAAGTGGCCTGTACTCAGCGTCCCTGACCTTAAAATAGAAGTTGAGGCCTCCCAAGCTAGGGCTGGGCCCTTTCCATAGTGGGCAATATAAGGAACAGCTCATCTTCAGGCCAGGCCAGGCCCTGATGAAGGATGGAACGGACTCAGCCCACCCTGCCTTCCTGACACTCCCTGTTGGTCTGGGAAATAGAACCAGACTCACAGTGACCACACAGCAGGGCTCAACAAGACAAATGCCCTGTACCTTGCACAAACAATAACCAGAATTCCGGCTACTTACAGACACATTGGCAAATGCTCGACATGTGACCTCTTTTGGTCCCTGAAACAGCTCAAGATGTAGACCCCATACAAGTTCTGTCTACAGAGAAGGGAGCTCAGGGGGGTCCGGTGTGCCCACTCCAGCTGGGGGCAGAGGTGGTAGATCCCGATTCACTGGGTCCCTGCATTCC
This sequence comes from Myotis brandtii, assembly GCF_000412655.1. Taxonomy (NCBI): domain Eukaryota; kingdom Metazoa; phylum Chordata; class Mammalia; order Chiroptera; family Vespertilionidae; genus Myotis; species Myotis brandtii. The sequence continues at coordinate 511,496 of NW_005362314.1, forward strand.
TGGAGCAGGCAGTTTGTGCTCAGCTGGGGAGCAGGACTGGGTGTGAAGGAGCAGTACACAGGTCAGGAGGCCAGCAGCGCCTGTGTGCCATAGCTACTCCATAGCTGAGACCAGGATGCAAAGCGTTGGGGAGAGAGACACAGGCCCATCTGTTATAAGGGAGAGCCTTGAATGCCCTCATTGCCCTTCCCAAGGATGCCAGGGTCTATGGAGCAGGGGGCTGGGAAGCCCTGGCTGGTGCCCCAGCAGCCGCAGTCCCTTTCTCTTCCCTCTAGGAAACATCTCTGACCCCTCTAAGAAGAGCTATGTGGTTCAGTGGCTGTCCCGACCGGACCCCGACTCGCAGGTCCAGAAGTCTTCGTCAAGTAACCGGCCCGTTTATAACTCTGCCTCTGCCCTCCAGTGCATGCCCTGCGCCTTGTGGAGCTTGCCGTGGGCTCCCCTCCTCTCTTTCTATGGAAAACTCCCCTGACTCTTGCTGAGTGCTCTCGGTTGACTCTGTTTTCTCCTGGGCCTCTGAGCTCGACCATCTCCTTCAGAGCTGCTGGCCACCTGGCCGGGAGGGCCAGCCTTACAGAGGCAAGGCCCTGGCACTGGCCTCTTGTGGGGGGTCCGGGACCTGGTTGGTGATGACTTGTAAAGGGTCAAAGATCTGTCATGGTGCTGGTAGGGCCAGCAGCCAAAGTGAGAATGTGACCACTTAGTGACCACCTCGTGGGGCCACATCCCTCCAAGCTGGAGCTGTAGGTTGGAAGTCAAGGGGAAGCCTGCCCATCCCCTTTCAAATGCACCCACCACCCAGAGCCTGGGGCTCTCGAGGTCTGCAGTTTGTGCTGCCATGCTGGGTAGCCCGGCCCTAAGGGTCCAGCGTTATATTGGGGGCTTCCCGGCTGCCTCTTCTGCTGCTGCTGCTGCTGCTGCTGCTGACCCTGTGCTGAGTGTGTCCTCTTGACTCATGTGACTGTGGCCTGTTTCCTGTGGCCTTTGTGTCCAACTCACACAGCCCTTGCCCCCATGCCCTGTCTCCTCAGGCAGGTTCAGGTCAAATGAAGGAGGCGTGGTATGTGTCCCTCCAGTGGGACATAGGGACACACTGCCACTCCCATTCTTGGTCCATTAGCTCCAATGGCCTTTCCTTATCATGCACACATGGCCCCATCAGGGGTGAGAGCATGAGAGAGTGAGAGACTGATGCGGATGCGGCCACCTGCCAGTGTGAACAACTACAGAATTACCTCAATTTTTATTGCTTTTTTGCTTAGACAAAACTATGTAGAAAATGCCTTAAAGTTGAAAGGTAACAGAATTGGCTACTAACTCCAGCTTCAGAGGGGGACGTGATCCAGGTAGGAGGCAGGTCCAGCAGGAAGTGGTCTAAGTTATCCATCTTTGGCCAAGAATAAGGTTTCTTAATCAGGTGGCCTGGCTCCCTGTGCCCCTTGGCCTGTGCAGGGACCCACGCACTCTCAGGCCACCTGTGTAGGAAGGACACCCACTGGCCAGTGGTGACGACTGTTGCTGGAGCCCTTGTGGGCACTCCCACAGCTCTGCCTTACTCCAGAGGGCAACATTCTTGGCCCTTCAAGTAACCCGTGTAGCATTCCCGCCGCCACCCCCACTGCACACCCCAGCGCTGTCCACCTGTGAATATAATAGCATCCCCACCAACACCAGCCTCCTGGCACTGATTACTGTTATGTAAATACTCGGTGTGTACTAATTCTCACGACTGTTAACTTCCAACTTTGACTAGGCCATGCGAGTGACACGAGTGACTCTGGGAAGGTGCCGTACACTCCTGGGCATTGTTCTCTCTGTCTACATGCACTTTGGTTTATCAGGGATATTTTACTAGTGTTTTGTATGTATTTATGGCATATTATATAGGTTTCATTGTCGTTGCTTTCCAGTGTTTGTTTTTTTTAATGAGACCATGTGAGTGTGTGCCAAAGTGACTGTGAAAATGACCTTTTATTCTTACTAACGCTGGAAGGACTTCCTGTCATGCAGCCCACAAATAAACTCAATAAAAATTTCAGTGAAACTGGGTGCTTGGGTTCGGCACACTGTTGGCTGGCTCCTTCTCGTCCTCTCCATGGCTGACGGCACATGGAGCTGTGAGTGCCCTCTGTCCCATTAGTTCCTTGGTTTCTGATTCAATGGACTTTACTGACCTTTCCTTTGCCAAATGAGATGTTTAAGGTCCCTCTACTGTGGAGACACGCCCCTCCCCTGTGAAGATACACCACTGTGACTTTGAGTTCTGAGTCATTCGTGCTAAACAAGCACCTCCAGGAACACCTGTGTTCTCCTCCTGGTTGGCGCTCTTACAGTCCCCACCTTGGAGGGGATCTGAGCCATGCAGTAAAAATGTGAGGTCAGGATCCAAGACAGTGTTGGTCCACCATCAGGCCACCACTCTGGCCCCCGGGGCAGCTTTCATCTCTCAGCTCTCTGTTCAGGAAAGAAGAGGTGCCCATCGGGCCCAGGAGAGTCTGAGTTAGGAGAAGGGCAAGGCAGTGGTGGCTCTAGACATCTGGCCTGTAATAGTCATGATTGTGTGTGCTCAGCCACGCCTGCCCTTAAAAGCCACAGGGCCTGTGCATTTATTCAGCATGCTAACAAGGACCAGACAGAAGGGTAGGGTCTCACAGGGACCTCGCATCTGGGGCCTGAGTGGTGCCCTGCCAGTGGGTAGGTATCTCTCTTCTCCCTTTCCTATGAAGGGTCCCAGGCAGGGAGGAGGAAAACAATGAGGAAGTTTGACGTGGGGTTACCGTAAGTCATGGATATGGGCTTTCAGGGCACAGTGCCAAGCCCCAGTGTCAGTTTGCAGGGTGGGGTTCATGGTAGTTGTGGCTTGAGTCCTGCCTGCCCAGTACTCTGGCCATGGAAAGGAATTCCAGCTCAAGATAGACAAGGAGACCAAGGCAACTCTGTCTAACAGAACTGCGTTCACTCAGTCTGCTTTCCGGACAAATCGAGAGAAACCCCCAGAGTGCTGTATGCTTGGGGACAGCCAAGGTGATGGAGGTGTGGGCAGACGAGGGATGCCTGCCACTTCTTTAATTTGTCACACAATCTTTTGAAAGGTGAAATGGTGCAGAGAAAAGAAAACAAAGCTTTATCCACCCCAGGCTTTTCCCAAGTGTGGGGGACAAAGGTAATTCGGGTTGCCTGTAAATGTGGCCTCAGGAGAGAGAAACCAAGATGGCGGCATAGGTAAACACTGGAGTTTGCTGCCGAGAACAACCGCTTCAAAAATACAACTAAAAGACGGAAGGGACATCATCCAGAACCAGAGGAAATTCTACAACTAGAAGGAAAGAGAAAAGCATACCGAGACTCAGAGGAGGCGCAGTGCTGAAGTAAAATACTCAGGTGCGGAGGTGCATGAGGCTGGCGGCTGAGGGCGCAGTTGTTGTTTTCAATCGGGAGGGAGTCTCAGGCTCTGAGCTCCAGTTCCGGGCGAGTCTCTAGGGACCCAGACTCATACGGGAGAAGCAGGACTGTCTGGCATCAGTCGGAACTCAAGGGCAGCTTTCTCTCCAAGGGGCTTGCAGCGATTACCAGGACATTGAGAAGCAGAGCCTCTGAAGGCAGGACTGAGAGCAGCCATAACTGCTAGCCCCGCCCGGTTGATCCCGTGGGACCTGCCCCGCCCAAGCCCTGCAGGGAGGCTTTTGCTGGATAGCCTCAGGCAAAGGCTAGATTAGCCCCTCCCTAGAGATCCAGGAGCCAGGAAACCCAGTGGTCAGAGGGGGACCATCCAGTTTGCAGCTCCGTGGAACCATAAAGGACACACTCAGGGGGCAGACTCAGTGAGCACCAAAGCCCCATTGAAGCAAGTCTTGCCCCAGAGGGGTGTCTCCAGCACAGAAGTTCTCCCACTGCAGACACAGCTGATTCTCACAGCCAATTGGCCTGGAGGTCAATTCCTCACAGTGATACCTACAACAATCAAGGCTTAACTACAACAAGACTGTGCACAAAGACCACAAAAGGGTACACCAAGAGTGTCCTCAGGTAATTGGGGAGGCTGAACCACTGGGCCCTAGAGGACACT
>NW_005362314.1:516422-534552 GCF_000412655.1 Myotis brandtii
ACAGAATGAACTGGTGATTATAATAGAATCAGGGGCATAGAAAGGGAGTGGACTGGCTATCCTTGTGGGGGAAAGGGGTGAGGGGGATGCGGGAAGAGACTGGACAAAAATCGCGCACCTATGGATGAGGATAGTGGGTGGGGAGTGAGGGAGGAAGGTGGGGTGGGAACTGGGTGGAGGGAAGTTATGTCGGGAAAAAAGAGGAACAAATGTAATAATCTGAACAATGAAGATTTAATTAATTTAAAAAAAAATGTGGCCTGAGTACACGCAGCAGCGGATCCTCGTCCTTACTGTCCTCCACGACCACCTCGGGGGCATCTCTCACGCTTGCTCATTTCTTTCCAACTCAGGCCACATAGCAATGCCCTCTCCTGTCACCTGAGCCTTTGCCTTCACTTATAACAGGGTTGGTCAGTCTCTCCCTGGAATTTGAGGAATTAAAATTGGACTTATAAATTGACTTAAGAAGACCTACAACTTCTCTTTGTACCTTATTTACCACAATAGTTTGACATGAATAGTAGTGTAAAATTTTCTTCTAAAATAAAATTTAAGTTGAAAAATGAGGTAATTTAAAGGAGAAAACTACTAAGCAAATAATCACACAGGTTATTAATTCAGATACAGCCAAGACTGTGGGAATGGCACACAGACTTCAACTTGTGACAATGGGTTTATTCTCACCAGTTTGTTCACTGGAAGGCAGTAGGTCTTGCCGTGCGTTGCTGCTGCTGGAAATGGCTGAGGATGGAGTGTTGGGAAACTGAAGTTATAATCCTGGGCCAGTCAGTGCCTCAGTACATGTCGCTCAGCCTTTGGTGGTATAATTTCCTCTTCTTTGTCTCAGTGCTCAGAGATGCTACTTAAAAACCCACAACCATTCATATCCTTTTAAGGGTGATGGGTAATGATTCTTTTGAAATTAATCTAGGCTGATATTAGCATAGCCAAGCTCTTGGCCAGTAGCTTTCTCAATTATTTATACATTCATTGACTTATTTTAATTTTTAAAAAGTTAAAGCAATGCAGCCAAGTATTCAAAGGAAATCAGACCCAGAAGTCCAATATTTAAGCCAGGTAGAAGGGAGGCACCCTGGGGGGAGCCTGGCCCCCGCTGTCATCAGCCTATTTGTGTCAGGGAAATGGATGGCTCATCCCAATGTGTCCATTCACTCAGCAACAGTTGCCAAGTGCTTTCTGTGTCAAGCTCTGACCCGGGCACTAAGGACACTGCCAAGCACTTGACCAGAAGTCAGCAAACTTTTACTCTAAATGGCCAGATAACATTGGGGGACATGTGGTCTCCCCCACAACTACTCAACTCTGCCTTTGAAGTGAGAAAGCAGCTGTAGATAATAAGTGAATGGCATGCCTGTTCCAGTAAAACCTTATTTACCAAACCAGTTGGAGGGACTGACTTGGCCCGAGGACGTAGTTAGCCAACCCCTGGCTTAGACTGATGTGATGTCTGCTTCTTAGGATTCCAGCCTAGTGGGACACAAGTGAGGGAAGATGCTTAATACCAACCTTGCTAGGAGTGAAGAAAAAGGCTCTAGTGACAGGAGAGGGCATGCTGTGTGGCAGGAGTGGCCCCACTCCCAGCAGTGCTGCCAGGCCAGGCTCCCTCCTCATCTGTGCCTCTGCCCCTCCCCAGTCCCCAGCTGACCATTGGGTCTTCCTGAGGTCTGTGACCAGTGTTTTTCACACAGTTCACCTGCCAAAAAGGGGCAGTGACCAGGGAGGGGGAAGGAAGGGAGAGGGACTCTGAGTCCCTCCCATCCAGTGGGTTTCAAACAAGACTACTCTGATTTCATCTGTCTCATATTTTGGACATCTGTGTACGATTTCATCTATCAATTTTAAAACCTGAAAGCAACATCTCTGGATCTTCTAACTTGATTTCTGGAATCAACCCTCGGCCCTCAACCACCTGTCTGTCTTTCTCCCTCCACGTTGTGAGCCTGTTGCTCAATCTCAAGGTTAGGAAGACCAGGGCTGTTCTTGATCAGCCGATCTGTGTTTATCTCTTCGCACTGTGGGTCCTGAAGCCAGTCATGCTTCCTCCCTAGTTTGGCCACTTAGATGCTCAGGACCCAAATTGGTTCCACCTCTGGTTAGTAGGTGCCTCTATGTGTTCTTGCCTGTAAAGTTGCTATTATAAAATGCATAAATTTCCTGTTCTGGACTTCCTCCGTTATTCACATTTATATTGCTTACATTTGTACCTTTACTCCTTCTTTCATTCACTCTTCTAGGCTCTTGGATAAAGGGGGCATTCAACTATAGCTTGGGCCTCTGCCATTTGGTGCTTACAGGATAATGAACAAGTCACACATTTGTCACTTTACCTGACAATTAAATGTGAGCTTACCAACTGGGATGAAGTGCTGAGAAGGGGAGACTTGTGACACCAGGAGACCACACACCAGTGGGATTTAACCTCCTAAGGGAGGTAGGCAATACTTGTCTGAGAAGATGTGTTTCATTTGAGACTAGAGGAGAAGAAGAGGGCAGCTGGAGGCGAGAGGCTCAGTATGTGCAAAGGCTCTGTGGCCAGAAGGAGCCCCAAACAGAGAAGGAGGTCCAAGGCCTGAGGGAAACCAGAGAGGTGATGGGGACAGCTCTTCACTCAGAAAACAAGGGGCAAAGCAGGGGCTTCACTCAGGACAATGACATGGTCACATTTCCAGTTGAAAAACATTCTGATTGTAGATAAGCAGGCAGAAAGGTGGCTTTAACCACAGTGTGGCCACAGTGTGTGGAGGTGAGAGGGAAGAGAGCATGCACATATCCGAGAGGGTGTAGGAGGAAATGCTAATGGGCTTGGAAATGGCTGGATGGGGTGTGTGCCTGAAAGACATTCTCTGAGATAGACGGTACCAGCAGAGGCTGTGGGTTTGGGCTGCATGTGTGAATTCTCAGGCAGCTTAGGGACTGTTGGGGTTAGGGGATGTCTAGTAGGAAGTTGTATCCATGAATCTAAACCTTGGGGAGTTTGGGGTTAGTGTCCAACTAAGTGGTCACCAGCCTATAGGGAAAATTACAGGCTTGAGCAGTGGCCACACAGCAGATGAATGTCAGAACCAGGAATCCTGAATGGAGGGGCCTGCCTGTCTGCTGTGGCAGAAAGTTTGGATGGGCTGGCATGGCTGCAGATATAGGTGTAGATAATCTGTATATTAGTGCACAGAGTGAATCTGTAGATGTGGTTCCCATCCCATGGCTGCCCTTCCTCCCCTCCTTCCTCCCTCTCAGTAGGAGATGAGGTCAACTAAGGAGAGTGAGGGAAGAGAGGTCACAGCAGAGGTTTGTATGGGAAAGGTTGTGGGCCTCACTGTGGAAAGCAGAGTGTCTGAGCAGAGAAACAAGTAGGCAGAGTGGGGCCCATTGAGGTTAGTAATCAAGAATTTATAAGATCAAATGCCCCCTGTGATATTACTCATTCCTTCATATTGAATGAATTTTTGTAAATCACCTCAATATTTGTGTTGTATGTGAAATGCAGTGGTAGGGGGAAAGGAAGAGAAATGGGAATTTAGAAAGAACACAGAGAGTGAGGGGGGCGAGAAAACAAGAGGAGTTGGATGGGTTGACTCAATCTAGCTGCAGACAGAGTTGGAGCTAGGCTAGGGAGAAGGCAGCCGCATGGGGAAAGAGAGACAATGTGGCCTCCAAGGAGAGTCAGGCTCCCCATGCAAGCTGGACTATGGATGACCAATGTCCTGGCAGGAAGGACAGGGAAGGATGTGCTGGGCAGAAGGATTTGCGTATGTGAAGGCATCAAGTTATGGAGCCGTTTGCTTGAGAAATGGCTAGAAGCGCAGTGCAGCAGGGCAATGGGGTAGATGGAGCAGGACTCGAAGCTCTCAGGTAAGTTAAAGCAAATGGAAGAAAACCCACATTTTAAATTTCCCTTTAGGCACTTTTCAGAAACAATGATCATCTGGGGAGTTTGGTGAGGATTGGAACAAATGTGAGGAGTGTGGTGAGGCCACAGCCAAGGCTCTGGGTTTGCTCTATCAGGTTTTAGGAATTGGTTCTTTTGGGTTTAATTTTGTTATAGTTACTGATTATAGATTATTGTAGAGTCAACCATTACCACAGAGATGTCACATGTAAAGATCTGGTGAAGTCCCACTCTTTAAAATGAGTTGGAATCACTCCACCTTCCCGGCTCCTAGTCCCTCTGCAGCCTGCCTCAGGTCCCGGGGGGCTTTGGGTCAGGAAGGGCTCAGATTTAAAGTGGGGCGTTTTTATTTTTTATTTCATTTTTTGTTAATCCTCACTAGAGGATACTTCTTCCATTGATTTTAGAGAGAGTGGAAGGGAGGGGTAGTGAGAGAGAGGAGAGAGAGGGAAACATCGATGTGAAAGAGCCACATCAATTGGCTGGCTCCCATGCGTACCACCCCCCCCCCCCCCCCCCCCATGTACAGACAGGTCTCATTTTTGTCTCAAACTCTAAGGGACAGTGAAAAATCTAGACTCAGCTGGGGCCTGCTTGGAGGAGGGGACCATTGCTCACAGCATGTGTGGCTGCATCCAGGGCAGGTCAGGCACTCCTCTGACATGGAAACCACATAGACTTTCCGTGTGAGCTCTCTTGCCTGTGCACTGTCTCTGGGCTCTTTCAAATGTCTCCTGCAGCAAGCTGCTCCCTGTAGGAACACAACATTTCCCTTATCTTGTCCTTCGGTTATTTGTCCCACTTTTCTCTTTCAGAGGGCCGCTGCCAAGGCGACAAGTCAATGTTCTGTAGGATGGAAGTCCTGTCTCGTTATTGCTCCATCCCAGGCTACAACAAACTGTGCTGCAAGTCCTGTAACCTGCATGACAACCTCACTGATGTGGATGACAGGGCAAGGCCACCGCCCGGGAAGCATAATGACATTGAGGAGCTCATGCCCACCCTCCCCGTCCCCACTCTAGTCATGGAGGTGCAGCCTGCGCCAGGCACGCCCTTGGAGGTGCCTCTCAATGCCTCCAGCACCAATGCCACTAAGGATCACCCAGAAACCAATGCTGTTGACGTGCCCTACAAAATCAATCGTCTGAACAATGAAGTCCAGCCACCCAACCTAATCCCTCGACGGCCAAGCCCATATGAGAAGACCAGAAACCAAAGGATCCAAGAGCTCATTGATGAGATGAGGAAGAAAGAGATCCTCGGATAGTTCTAATAAAATGGAAAGGTAGCATCAATAGCATTTTTTTCTTGCTTATAGAGATATTCCATGGGATGGCAAATCCTGTGTCATGGTGATTAAGTCACAATTCCTGAGTCCCAAAAGTTTTGAGGTAACAGAGGGAGAATCACATAAAAAATAGATATGTGTGTATTATATATATGGTTGTGAACATGTGGCAACAAGGAGAGCACATGGGTGTCCCAGCCCCAGAATGTTCCAAATCCTGAACTGTGGGACTGGGGTAGAGAGGAATGTGGAGCCTACATCCTTTGTCAGTGAGGGAGGATAACTTGGAGAAAGAAGACATTTGCCTCACGTTTCTGAGCAGTAACCAGTGGTGACAACCCTTCTAGAAACACAAGACATGTCCTTCTAATCCCCAGGCCTAGACACGAGCCCCATGGGGACTCTTAGGAAACAATGATTTATTCACTAACTTCCCAGTCACTAAGATGAGCACATTGAGGTTGAGGCTGTGGACTCCAGTGCCTTCAATGCCAGGCAGGTGGTGAGGATGAGTGTGGTGGCAGCTGGGGACCAGGACCAACCTGAGAGCTGCTGAGTGTCTAGCATTACTGCCTCTGTGAGAACTGGCCTGCTGCCAGATAGCATGCTTTTTCACTAGAAGTCTAGATTTCGTGTGAAAATTCTGTCTTTAAAGATCAGCTCAAAATACTCTGAGGAGGCTGGGAGGCTGTCAGGGTGTAGGGCCGCCAGGCTGCAGCCTCTGGTCTCAGGCATGGCCTGACATAGCCTGGCCAATTAAGGACTTAGGGGAAGCCATCTGACCCACTTGGTGCTCACCAGCTGTGCTATCTCAGCTATGTCTGAGCTGTGACGCTGCCCATTTCTTCCTAGGAAAGTCCCGGGAATCTTTTAACTCTGGCTTGAGGATTGATCTAAAAAGGGGGTCACGTTTTCTGCGAGATAAGCCAGTGGGGTGCACTCCCAGGTCTCTCTCCTCTCCATGAACCCTGGCCTTGCTTGTCCCATCTGGCCAGCCTGGCCTCGGCCCTGCAGCTCCCCAGAGGGGCTCTCCCCTTCCACAAGTGCATGGGAAGGCTGACAGGCATGCGCTGTGCTGGGAAGTCCAGTGAGTGGTCAAGGCTGTCTCTCCCAGAGGGGTGGGAGTGCTGCCACCAGGATGGTCATGCCTGAGGGACCTACGATGGACTTTTTAGGCTTGGGTATGCTTCTGAACACCAGTCTTGCTTGTGGGGGATAGGCCTGCCCTATTGGAGCCTTCCAGCCCCCCAGCCCTGCCCCACTTTCATCCCTTAGAAGTTTCAATAGGGAACTGCCAGATCTGTCCTCTGATGGGAGGCATTGGGTGGGAGGTAGGGAGAGCCCGCTGTATCTTTTGCTCCTTCCAAACAGTAACAGTTTCTATTTCGGCAGAATGGTGCTTTGTGAGCAAGATGTGAATGAGTGAAAAATAAGAAGGGAGTGGGTGGGGATGGGTGGGACAACAATGGCTAATTTTTACCTCTCCCTGCATAGATATTAACATGCAGCTTAAATTTCCCAAAATTATAAGACCTGGGGGGCACATTAGCTCCTTAGCTGGGCCTCCCTTAACACATAATTCTTAGGCTTTTCATACCCACAAGAGTTCTAGAGCCTTTTTATTCCTGCCAGTCAGATCTTAGAGAACTCTTTTTTGTTTAAGTCCCCATTATATGGACAAAAATACTGAGGCTCAAGAAAGCACCATGACAGCAACTTTATATTGAGTTTTGAGGTGCTAAGTCTGTGTGTGTGAATCTGTGCATGTGTGTGAGTGTGTCTGTGTGGGTAGCCTAAGGGACAAAGAAAGGGTGTAGGACATAGTGAGAACCGTATCTGGGATGATGCTTAACTGTCCAACTGGGTGATGACCAGCCTTTCTGTCCCCTGGCATAGCTGCCCTCTCTTTCTGCCACCATGCCCCACACATGCTCAGACACTGTGCAATGTCTAAAGGAGTTTGCTGACTCCTAAGAACTAAACTGGAGAAAACGTTTTGAACATCTCTCATAGTATCACTTCTTCTCTAGTAAGGTGTGGTATACAGTACTTTCACAATCCTGTCATTATAATTAGGAAATGGGTCCCTCTGCTTTCTCTCATGGCAGCTGGTATTAGTCACGGCCTGAAAGACTGGGCAGTTCTTGCTTGGGTCTGTCTTGGAATGATGTAAAGGAAGTTTGGGGTGATTAACCCTGTCCAGAGAGTATTACTCAGTTTACCCAGCCTGGGGCCTCAGAATCAGAAAGGTCCACTCCCAGATCCTGGCAAAGTGGGACTACATATCTTGGGGCTGGAAGTCCTTGGAGAGCCCCTAGCTGGGACATTGCCATGGGTACCTGTCTTTGGCTAGAGGGAGAGAGATGTGCTCTGGAAGCTGTATGCCAGCAAGGCCATGTCCTAACATGCCATACTCAGTGCCTTGGACCATATATCCAGAGTTCTCCAGAAGTAAGTAGTCCTCAGAGGTCTCTCCCCAAGGAATGCAGTCTATGCAGCTCTGAAAAACTGAAAATCACTGAGCTTGGGACAGTTGGAGAGCAGGCTTAGCAACAGTGCTGAGCTTCCAGAGCCAGTGTCCGGCCGGCCAGCCGGCCAGCCCTGTGTTCAAAGCTCCTGCCTCGTGGGGAAGGCCACACAGCTATTCTAGCTGAGTTTCATAACACCATGTGTGATTCAGATGTTCTCTGTCCACAATTCTAAAAAAACCAGCTGAGGGACTCGGGGATCACTTTATGTTCACAGGGAGACTTGTGCTAGCATTTTGGGACCTGGCTCTCTGATATATTGCTTTTGGAAAACCCATGGAATTTCACATATAAGCATTTCATTTGTATTTTAAGTTTTATTTTTTTGTTTTTGTTTTTTTGCTTGTTTCTTTGTTTGGAGTGTATAAATGGTGCTCAATAGAAAAGCCTATCAGGTGACTGTGTACTCCTGTGTGACAGGCAGCCAGCACAAAAAAATCATCACGGTGCTGAACTCCAATCACATTTTATCTTACTGATCACAGCAAACAATACATCTGTTTTCTGTATAGTAAAATTTGGTTCTTTGATTTTATAACTTATTAAAGTCAAACATCTGTGTTTTTGCACATCGTGCTTGTGTTGTTTCTTACCTCGATGACACTTGTCCCCATCCCCAGCTTGGACTTGAGCAGATGGAAGGATGTACTGCCCTCAAAAGGCCAAGAGGTGAGGAGGGGACCAGTGAAGGGTGAGAGGCAGCCAGAGGGACCCATCCCTCTCCCAGCTGCACATGGAGTCAGCTCTCCAGGTGACTTGAGTAATCCCACAGCTCCCAAGGAAACCTTTAGTTCAGAGAGGAGATGAAGACTCTCCAGACACTTCCTCCTCCCCAATTATATCGCCTTCTCTGCTATAGTTAGGGCTTCCTGGAAAAATACTAGATGTTGTGTTAAACTTGAATTTCAGAGAATAACAAATAATGTTTAGTATATGTTCCATTTTTATACTAAAAATTTTTGTTGTTTCTCTGAAATTCAAATTTAACTGAGAATCCTGTATTTTAATTTGGTAACCCTGCCTATAAAAGACAAGTCCATTTGCTCTGGCCCTCTTTAATACAGGTGTTGGGGAGAAGGAAGGCTGAAGGGTGCAAAATTCCCCAGCCAAGGAGGAGGCCAATGACATGTACCAAGAAATCATACTAGTTTGGACGGGGGCTGCAGGTGGCTTTGGGATGCACAAGATTTCTCATCTTGTTCATTGTAATTTGTTTGGACTCTGTTTTCATAGTACAGTTGTCCTTTACACCAGAAAACAGGAAGTGTGTGTGTGTGTGTGTGTGTGTGTGTGTGTGTGTGTATTCGGAGTAGGGGAGGAAGGTCAGTTGAGTAAGCAGAAGTGGCTGAGATGAAATGTTTGCAAAGGTTATTCATAACCAGATAGGTCAGAAAGGTTCCTTTAGAAAACAGGTCTGGGTTACACAGGAAGTGGTAAGGAAAACCCAATCTGTGCTTTCTGAAGATGTGGACAGATGGTTAAGAGGAGCTAAATTATTTGATTGCAGAGGTTCTGGCCACCACCCCCTCCTCTGTGCACTGTGTAAGTCCCTGACTCACAGGCACAGAGCAGCTAAGCCATGGTCATATCCTGCCTTAGAGGCCACGTGGCCAGTAACTTACCCTCTATACCTCATGGTTCCACAGAGTTGTTTCTTCAGTCTTGTGATATTACTCATAATCCATACTCCCATGATTTTATATCTAAATATTTGTATGCACACCCCAAATTATACATGTCCTAGACCAGCGGTTCTCAACCTGTGGGTCGCGACCCCTCTGGGGGTCGAACAACCCTTTCACAGGGGTCGCCTAAGACCATAGGAAAACACATATATAATTACATATTGTTTTTGTGATTAATCACTATGCTTTAATTATGTTCAATTTGTAAGAATGAAATTGGGGGTCACCACAATATGAGGAACTGTATTAAAGGGTCGCGGCATTAGGAAGGTTGAGAACCACTCTCCTAGACGGTCTTTGCTTACCTCCTCAACTCTCCTATGTATAAGCTTTCACATCCATTCATGACCAGGTAGAGACTACACAGGCAGGGTCCAGGAAGTGCTGGCCTGTCAGAGTGAGACTTCCACATTGTGCCATGTGGGGGCTGCCCCAAGACAGTCCAACCTCAAGTACACATAAAAATATACCAAGACAGGGTGTGACTGCCCCACAGTGCATGAAAGTTACCAATGCTTTAGTTCAACTAACATTCTTCTAGTATCTTTAAATGAACACTTAGATCACTGATTTTCAACCTTTCTTTTTAATTCTATGCATTTATGGCTATAAATTTCCCTGTAAGCACTGCTTAAGCTGTACCCCTAAAATTTTGATATTTCATACATTTATTACCATTCCATTCCAAATATTTTATTATTTTTGTTTTGTGACTTCCTTTTAGGCCTAGTGTTTTTTAAAGCATGTTGCTTAATTTCCAAACATTGGGAAATTGTCTAGTTATGGAATATTACAAATTTCTAGCTTATTTTCTTGTGGTCAGAAAACATTTTCTGAAAGGTTTCTACCCTTTGAAATTTGTTGAAGCTGGCTTTATGTCCCGGGATATGGTCAATTGTTGTAACTATTGTACTTTGTTCAAAAAAAAATATATAATTGACAATTGTTGGATATAGTATCTTACATATGTCCATTATTTCAAATTTGTTATATTTTTATTCATATCTTTTATATCTTGATTTTGTTGTCTTCTTGGTCTATGAATTTGATAGAAAGTAGTTTTGTGTTTTTTTAAATCCTCACCTAAGGATATTTTTTCCATTGATTTCTAGAGAGAGTAGAAGGGAGGGAAGAGGGGGAGAAAGAGAGAGAGAAACATCATCGAGAGAGAAACACATCAATTAGTTGCCTCCCACACACACCCCTACTGGGACTGGGAACTTGCAACCGAGGAATGTGCCCTTGACCAGAAATCAAACACACAACTCTTCGGTCCATGGGCCGACACTATAACCACTGAGCCAAATCAACCAGGGTGGTAGAAAGTAGTTTTAATACCTCGCACCGATTGTATATGTTTCTATTTCTCCTTGCAGTTTTATCATATTTTGCCTATTGTTTTACTATTTTGAGGCCACATTAATGGGAGTATACAAATTTCTAATTATTTTGTTCTTGGTAACATTATCTCTTTATCTAAATTAATTGATCAATGTTATTTCCATAAATAATGTCAGTCTTGAAACATCTCCCCCATTAATATAGCTATATCAGCTTCCTTTTGTTTAGTAGCTGCATAATATAATTCTATTCTTTTACTTTCAAAATTTTCTATATCCTATGTGCCCTATTTTTACTTTGTAAACATATTTTAATATGGCCTAACATTTATAAAATTTTGATTAGACTATTTAGTCCTTTACATTTACTGCCATCACTGACACCAGTGTTCTTGTGTGCTATTTGTCTTGACTAGTTTGTGTGTTTTTTCCTTGCCTTTTTTTTGGATTGAGTGTTTTTTCCCTGTTCCATTTTAGCCCTTGGTTAGTTTTCAAGATATATACTGCTTTTTCTTTTTTTAATGATTATTCAAGAAATTTCAACATGCATTTTTTTAAATCCTCACCTGAGGACATGCTAAGAGAGAGAGAGTCATCCATGTGAAAGAGAAACACTGATCAGTTGCCTTCCCTAAGTGCCCCAACAGGGGATCAAACCCACAACCCAGGCATGTACCCTGACCAGGAATAAAATCAGGACGATGCTCAACCAACTGAGCCACTCCAGCTGGGCAACATGCATTTATTTATTTTTTTACTACATGCATTTTTAACTTATCAAATCTACAGGGCGTCCCCAAAAAAATGTATACACACTTTAAATGATTATAAAGTCAGTATTTATTAACATATAGTTCATTTTCAAAATTAAGTGAAATATCAGCTGTTAAGTATGTATATATTTTGGGGGGACACCCTATATTATGACTCCACCTTTCCAACAATGCAAATCCTTAGAACAGTGCTCACAAAAGATAAAATTTTAATGTTTTTATTTCACTGTGGACTAACAAAATATAAAGGAATTAATCGAAAATTAAATCAAAAAGCAAAGATACAAAATACACACTCAATTTTAAAAACAGTTTTAAGGTATAACTGACATACAATAAACTGCACATATGTAAGTGTAAAATTTGGCATGTTTGAAATATGTATATATTTATATACACACTAGAGGCCCCATGCACGAATCCATGTGTTCCCTCGGCCTGGCCTGTGGGGATTGGGCTGAAACCAGCTCTCCGACATCCCCTGAGGGGTCCTGGATTGCGAGAGGGCAGTTCTCGGGTGATGAACCCCGGAATCGGGCTCCCTTCTCTCTGGTTCTGAGTGTGTCACCCGAGAACTGCCGATGCCAAGTGACCACAGCTCAGCAGCTCCTACGTTGAGCGTCTGCCCCCTGGTAGTCAGTGCACGTCATATCTACTGGCCAGTCGACCAGTCAGCTGGTCGCTTAGGCTTTTATATATAGACTAGAGGCCCGGTGCCCAAAAATTTGTGCACTCCGGGGGGAGGGGGGTCCCTCAGCCCGGCCTGTGCCCTCTCGCAGTCTGGGACCCCTCAGGGGATGACCACCTGCTGGCTTAGGCCCGCTCCCCGGGGGATTGGGCCTAAGATGGCAATCACACATCCCTCTGGCAGCCCGGCAGCCCTCGGGGGATGTCCACTTGCCAGCGGGGAGCAGGCCTAAACTGCAGTCAGACATCCTTAGTGCTGCTGAGGAGGCAGGAGAGGCTCCCACCACCACCGCTGTACTGGCAGCCATCAGCCTGGCTTGTGGCTGAGCAGAGCTCCTCCCATGTGAGAGCACCCTGACCACCAGAGGGCAGCTCCTGCATTGAGCGTCTGCCCCCTGGTGGTCAGTGTGTGTCATAATGACCAGTCATTCCCAGTCCTTCTGCTGTTAGGGTCAGTTTGCATATTACCCTTTTACTATATAGGATAGAGGCCTGATGCACGGGTGTGGGCCAGCTGGTTTGCCCTGAAGGGTGTCCCGGATCAGGGTGGGGGTCCCGCTTGGGTGCCTGGCCAGCCTGGATGAGGGGATGATGGCTGTTTGCAGCTGATCACACCCCCTTCATGGTGGGGGTCCCCACTGGGGTGCCTGGCCAGTCTGGGTGAGGGGCTCAGGGCCGTTTTCAGGCTGGCGGATGACTGAAGCTCCCAACCTCTCCTTTTTTTCTTTTTTTTTTTATTCTGGGATTTATTTACCTTCTACAGCTGTCACTGGAGCTAAGAGCCGGCTTTAGCTCTGAGGCTCGGCTCCCGCTTGAGGCCTTGGCTGCTGAAAGCAGATATCTGGGTTTGTTTGGCTTCTATAATTGAAACACTGTTGCAACTCCAGCTCTGAGGCCCGGCTGGCTGAAAGCAGGTTCCTGGGGTTTGTTTAGCTTCTATAATTGCAACATTGTTTCTTAGAGTGCAGCTCAGAGGCCGGCAGCAGCAGGCGAGGAACCTTGGCTTCCTCCATCACTGGAGCAAGCAAGCCTCCTGTTCGCTTCAGCTGCCTGGCTGCCGGCCGCCATCTTGGTTGGCAGTTAATTTGCATATCTCACTGATTAGCCAATGGGAAGGGTAGTGAAGTTACGGTTAATTACCATGTTTGTCTATTATTAGATAGGATAGATATGTATATGTATATACACCGTACATTTTATAATGATCAACTCAACAGGATATGTAACCCTTTTAAACATTTACACACCCAACATAGGAGCACCTAAATATATAAAGCAAATATTGATGAACATTAAGGGAGTGGTTGACAATAATACAATCATAGTAGGGGACTTTAACAACCCATTGACCACAAAAGACAGCATACCCAGACATAAATTCAACAAGGAAACAGTGGCCTTAAATGATACATTAGATCAAATGGATTTAATTGATATTTTTAGGATCTTTCATCCCAAGGTAGCAGAATATACATTCTTTTCAAGTGCACATGGATTATTTGGCAGGATAGATCACATGTTAGGCCACAAAACAAGTCTCAATCAGTTTAAGAAGACTGAAATCACATCAAGCATCTTCTCTGATCCCAATGGTAAAAACTAGAAATCAACTACAGGAATAAAACTGAAAAACACACAAAACATGGAGGCTAAATAACCACAGAGGCTACTAAACCCTTAATGGCTTAACAATGAGATCAAGGGAAAAAAATCAAACAATACCTTGAGACAAATGATAATGAAAACACAATGACTCCAAATTTATAGGATGCAGCAAAGATAGGTCTAAGAGGGAAATTCATAGCAACATAAGGCGTACCTCAAGAAATAAGAAAATTCTCAATCTACCTTTACACCTGAAGTAATTAGAAAAAGAAGTACAAACAAAGTCCAAAGTGAGTAGAAAAAAGGTAATGATAAAGATCAGAGAAGAAATAAAATAGTCTTAAAAAACAATACCAAAGATCAATGAAAGCAAGACCTGGGACTTTGGAAAGATAAACAAAATTGATAAAATTTTAACCAGATTTATCAAGAAAAAAATAGAGAAGACCCAAGTAAATAAAATCAGAAATGAAAGTGGAAAAGTGACAACTGACACCATATATATGCAAAGGATTCTAAGAAAATACTATAGAGACCAAAACATGGCGGCTGAATAGGCAGACCTGTCATTCGCCTCGTCCCGGAGCCACACTGGAAATACAACTAAATTGGAAAACATTCACCTGGAATTACCAACTGAGGTCCAGCTGAGGGGGAGAATTATATCAAGGAAGGACAGAAAACACTTGGAGACCACAAAGAAGGGTGAAGTCACGAGAGGAGCTGACCCAGCAACCAGGGGCGGCAGGCCAGTGAAATGAGAGGGAGTAGGGAACTCCTCACTACAGGAAAGTCTGTTTCCTCAGAAGATAGAGGCCAGGAACCCAGGCTGGGCTACACAGCCCAGAGCACCAAAGCCAAGACTCACAGCACCCATATCATTTAGGCATGAAAGGCAGCAGGGCTTCTGGCTGCAGCAGAGCCTGGAGCCTATAGACTGGAGCCAGTTGGAGAGAAAGTGGCAGTTTTGGGTTTTTATGTGTGTGTTTTTTCTTTTTCAATCACTGTGGACCAGATGCTTCCCTCCTCAGGGAAGGCTTGCTCACTTCCTCAAACCTGCCAGAGTCATGTGGATGGGGGGGAGGGGGGTGTGGTTAGGCCACAGGCTAACTAACCTGTCAAGCTCAGGGAAGGCCTGCATGGCAGTCTTGCAGACTTAAAGTAACCACAAAGGCTGATCCGAAATTAAAGCTTTAACTAAAAGCCGATATTTTCCCTGATGAGGTCAATTTTTACCTTAACTGAGCCTATTGTCTTTTTGCATCTATGATAACATATCCTTGAAATGTCTGGGTAACTTGTAACTTTCCTTTTTCTAGACCCCTTGGGGCACAACCTAATGTGCCTGGGCACCAGGACAGATACCACAAATTCCTTCACTGTTAGCATGTTAATTGTTGACTATCCTGCACTCACCTAAGTATGTATCTATCATTTTACTTTTTATCCAATCCCAGAGGTTTCTCTCACTTTGCTTTCTCCCACCTCTCTAATCTATCAGCAATGGATTTCACGTAACCCACCTAGGTCCCCTCCTTTGATTGCAATGTATAAAAACAGATGAAGAAACCGCCATTCTCTGGAGCATATTATCCCAATCTGTTGAGATACTGCTTCCCAGCAATTGTCGACAGTTTGGCTCAAATAACTCACAAAAATTCTTTACAGGTTTGAATGCTTTTATGTTAACATTACTTGGCGTAGTCGGCAAGATTCCAAAGAAGCTCACCCAGGACCATCTATTGGACCCAGACTTGGTGCTAGGATCCAGCAAGGGTCAGTTCCCCGCCCATTGGGTGAACTTGGGTGAGTTGTCCCTTGGATCAAAGATCTTCCATTGCTTTTGGTAGAGGGTTTGAGTTTATTTTGTTGTAATGTACCCCGCAAATCACATAAGAATGCCTCAAGAAGTCGAATTAAGGAGTCACATTTATTTCAAAGTCGGGACTACGAGGGGGCAATACTCTCCAAATCTCGTAGTGATAAAATGGCTGCAACACCAGATTTATATACGCAAAAATCACAAAGGTATTGATTACATCTCGGGGTTTGGAATGAGGAACCTGGTTTGCAAAAAAGCAGTTTGTTACAGAAGCTAGATTGAGCCAATTAGTTATCTACAAAGATTAATTATAGTTTCGGGTCTTGGGACCACTGAGTTGACAGAACACATTATCTGGATCCATCAGGTCTTGGGACCACTGAGTCAACAGGAACGCATTATCTGGAGCCTTTGGGGCAACTTAAAGTAATTGTGCAGTCCTGGTCTCCAGGTACAGAGGAATGTGTTTTCTAAAACCAGTATGACCACAACCAACGGGATATTCACATTACAATCAATAGAGTATTCAATCGAATGGGATGATTTATATAATTCAGAAAATCAAAATAATGTTTCTATTGTTTTAGCAAGCAAATAATGACAGAAGCCAAGTCAGCAGGGTTAAAATATTAAACATTTACCCAAACATGGTTGCTACCATGCTTCAATTTGAGCTGTGTTTTAAAATCCTTGAGGTGGAACTAAGGTTAAGGGTTGACAGAACCCAGGCTAAGGCTGGACTGGAGGAAAAAAATGGGTGGCTGGTTTTGATTTGGGCTTTTCAATTGGAATTGCTTTCTGAGAGTCTGAGCAAAAAAACCTTCGCTGTATAAATAAGCTGAACTCATTCAGCTCCGAAGATAAAGGGGGCACATCCTCCCTCCAGTCTGACTCTCGGGTGTTCTTAGGTGACTAAGAATCTTTGTGTGTGTGTCAGAAGTGCAGAAGCCCCATAGGGAAGTCCCAACTCAACTATAATTAACTAACTGGCACGTCTAGGGAGCCACCATAAGGCTTGGTATACCCAGGCCCCGAACCCTTCCTATTGTTTTAGACAGCCGTGAGAGAAACTGAGGCCACACTTGACCCACTACATAACATGTCTAGAAAATTTTCTCAGACTACAGATATCCAAAAATTTAAAAATTAACAGAGGAAACTGTGCTTCCTATGCCAGAAGCTCCCAAACCCCTGCCCTCATTTAATACTCCTGATAGGAAGTCTTTACTTGCAAGTGCTTTACAGAAATGGGAAGATTTAACTAGAAAATATAAACTTAGAAATGGCCAGAGTGCAGTTGTCTTGGGTACCTACATTAATATTAGAAAAATCCCAGCTCTAAAAGTAAACTGAATGACTATATGGGAAGCATATCTTGATTTGGAAATTAGAAGCTTCTAAGGAGAAGCATAGAAAAAAAATACTCTTCCAAAAGAAGATGGAAATTAATAAGATATTTTAGAGACCGACTTGGAATTATTCTAGAGTTAATAAATGCCTACACCCCATTTTTTCCCTTCCTTTCTGAACTTTCTTATCCAGACTTGCCCTTTCCTCTCTTCCTTCCCTTTCCGTCTCCTCTACTACCACTGACTTGAAGGAAAGTGAGAATAGGAATTCTAACAGCTCCCTTTGGAAAAAGCTGGTCTCAGCAAGAGAGGAACCAGTTCCCAACTTTATCTGGGACACTGGTGGATTCACAAAAATTTAACTGTTAGAACATGTAATACTGGTTAGTCTGACCTATTCCAATTAATACACCTAGGGGTTTTTAAAGCAAGGCAACAGAATTACTAAATAAGGTCTGCTGTGAAACTGTAAAGGAGTCTTTTGCTGTAAAAAGCCAGGTCACCATAAGAAAGATTGTTTAAAAAGAAAACCTAAAGTGTGATTTTCAAAGAGAAAACAGAAGCAAACATAGGGCTGCTCCAGGACTATGAGAGGGTATTTTCCCTCTCTCCTTACTAATATTTTAGGAGAATTTGAAATTATCTTAAAAGGGGAAGTTACTAAGGCCCTTGTAAATATTGAGGCTTCTTTATCTGTTATTAACCCTACCCATTTAAGTTTCCTTCTCCCTTGGAATAAAGCTTCTGTACAAATGGTAGGGGTGTCTAAGCAAATGATGGGGAGCATAAGACATTTTGGGGGCTAGCAATGTGAATTTGTCCCAGTAACCTGCTTTCTACTGTACTCTTTTGCTAGCCGATAATTAACTCCATTTGTGAAAGAATGTCCGAGACTAGCAGCGGACTCTGTACCTAAGTTAATCAATGTCCCTAATGCACATTCCTGTTAGCCTATAGCAGCGGTTCTCAATCTGTGGGTCGCGACCCCTTTGGCGGTCAAAAGACCCTTTCACAGGGGTCGCCTAAGACCATCCTGCATATCAGATATTTACATTACGATTCATAACAGTAGCAACATTACAGTTATGAAGTAGCAACGAAAATAATTTTATGGTTGGGCCACAACATGAGGAACTGTATTTA
>NW_005362314.1:534638-535723 GCF_000412655.1 Myotis brandtii
CTGTTTCTTTGTTACGGGGTGGGGCCACAACATTAGTAACAAAGAAACAGAATTTCCGGAGGATGAGGCCCAGAAATCAGGATTTTAAAATGATTCCCAGGTGATTCTAATGTACAGCCAAGGTTGAGAACCACTGGTCTAGTCACTGCCCCTTCCTTAATTATCTGGTCTTGAAAGAGCTATTTACCTAAATACTTCCAATTTACAAGGGGCCCTCACTAAGGATGTAACAGCTTAACTAGAGGGAGGTCACTGGCACCACCCAGAATGGACAATAGGTAAAATCTAAGTTAACCTTTCTAACTGCCCCTTCCTGGAGCTGCTGCAAGAGGTCTGCAGGCGAGGGGGGCTCTTCCACTTGCTCAGCTGAGTCCCAGGGACCGGCAGAGCAGCACCACCCTCCTTCAAGGGCTGTCGTGAAGACGATGTCTCCAGTAGGGAACTTCTTTGTGAGCAAGGAATATAATTCATGTGAAATGTAAAGTTGCCAACTCAACATCAAGGCGTTGCCTGCATTTCACAAAAGGAAGCCAGCATTTATTGAGCAACAGTTCCTTGCATACCTGCATCTCAGCACCAGTTAGCATTTTTCCCACTTGGAAATGAAGGAAGCAGTCTTGACCTCTGTTCCAATTTCTATAGGAACGTATGCAAAGGTGACCCAGAGTGCCTCATTTGGATATACCAATACAGACGTCAAAGGGTACTTACTATTAATTAATATGGCCGAGCTTAACCAAAAACTAAGAAGAGAGAAGACACAGGGGATAAACAATGCAAGAAATCACACAGGTTTATTTACCAGAGAGCTGATGGGTTTCAGTCCTTGGCAGGCCACCCGGAGACACTCGCTGACAGAGACACACAGAGGTCATCAAAATATGCAGCTGCAAATGCTCGGTCTCTTGACACAAAGAGAGGCCTCTTAACAGTCTGGGCTCAGAGGCAGAGCAGGAACGGCAGTTTCCAGGGGGAAGGAGAACGGCTTGTCTGTGGAGGTCAGACAGACATCTGACTGCTGCTGTGAGAGTCCTTCTTTTATGCCCCATGGGTGGGCTTCTTCAGTGTCTCATATCAGTGTGCTC
>NW_005362314.1:535832-536748 GCF_000412655.1 Myotis brandtii
CACACACACACACACACACACACACACACACACACAAATTAAGTTCCTCTTCTAAGTAAAGTTTAAAACTCACTCTAATAAAAAAATGAAATTTGATTATGCTATCTTATACTAACTAAACTTATTACTATAACACTCAGAGTGTCCAACTGCCTCTTCCGTGCCAATTTCATAAATTCCATATTCCATAACACTGGCTGTTTTAAAATCAGAACCTGTCCCCCTTTCAATTAGGGCATGTTAAGGGGCAATATATTTTACTGGTCAATTCGGTCCCAATTCATCTGATAGAGATTTTAAAATTAGTGATGCCCAGATATGTGTGTTTTTGTTTTGGTTTTTTTTTTCAGAAGGCTAATATGTATTTACAACTAAATGAAACAGATATTAAACCAAAAAAGGGAAAATGATGATTTTTTTAAGGGAACCCCAAGAGGAAACTAACCAAATCTCTCCTAACCATCTTTTCTTCATTATTAACTTCCATGAGAGCCTGAGAGAAGCCTTAACAGGAGACCTGCCCTACTCAGAATGGCCCAAACAGCCCAGGGACTTGCAGAGATCCCTAACTCTCAGCTTCCTACACATGCCTCTGTAGATGGGGAACCGGTCACAGCGCCTTAAGAGTCCCTTTTTCTTTTGGGATACAAACTCTTCAACTGGGAGAAATTTGACTTGGGGTCCCTCAAGAAAAATGGTTAATCTTTTGCAACATAGCTTGGCCCCACTATAAAGTGGACAATGAAGAGGTTTGGCCAGTTAATGGCACCATTGAGTTTAATTTCAAAATGGGTGAATTTGTTAGTCCATTTGCCAATCATTGAGGAATTAAAGTACTGTCCTTGTTTTACTATGCAGTCTTTGCAGGGTCAGAGGTGTAGCTCCAGAATATCAAAGCCCACTAAATCCTTTCACA
>NW_005362314.1:536766-537334 GCF_000412655.1 Myotis brandtii
GCCATAATTGGCTTTTCAAAACCAAAGTACCAAGACTTTTGAAATGCAAATACCAGGAACTCTGATCTGGGCCATTTTAAAAATCAAATCTCTGGAAGATAGCCACCTAAACAAATCACTTATTTCAACTATTTCTTTCTAAATTAGTAAATTTTAATTAAGGTTATTGAATTTCTCGATAGTTTGAAATAACATGAAATACTGAAATATTGATTGCTAAATAAGTCTTTAAATTCGTCTGCTTTTGTCTTTTGCCTAAAGTCTGTAATATGGATTTAAGCTTTTGATAGAATGTATGGTGCTTGAAGGTGTGTTTCTTGAAAATGAAAGTGTGTTTAAAATGTGATTATAAAAAATCATACACCATGGAGACACCAAGATGGCGGCATAGGTAAACACCGGAGATTGCTGCCGCAAACAACCACTTCAAAAATACAACTAAAAGACGGAACAGACATCACCCAGAACCACAGGAAAGCTGGCTGAGGAGAGACTCTTCAACTAGAAGGAAAGACAACAGCATACCGAGGCTCAGAGGAGGCGCAGTGTGGAAAATATAAAGGTGCGG
>NW_005362314.1:538723-540377 GCF_000412655.1 Myotis brandtii
AGGAACAAATGTAATCTGAACAATAAAGATTTAATAAAAAAAATAGTCATACACCATGACCAAGTGGGATTTATTCCGGGGATGCAAGGATGGTAATCAATAAACGTGATACATCACATAAACAAATTGAGAAATAAAAATCACATAATCATATCAATCAATGCAGAAAAAGCATCTGACAAAATCCAACACCCTTTCTTGATAAAAACTCTCAGCAAAGTGGGAATAGCAGGATCATACCTTAACATAATAAAAGCCTTATATGACAAACTTACAGCCAACTTCATGCTCAATGGGCAAAAACATTTCCCCTAAGAACAGGAACAACGCAGGGATGCCCACTTCCACCACTCCTGTTCGACATAGTACTAGAAGTGCTAGCCATGGCAATCAGACAAAAAGAAGAAATAAAAGGCACCCAAATTGGAAAAGAAGTAAAATTGTCATTATTCGCAGATGACATGATACTGTACATAGAAAACCCTAAAGACTCCATCAAAAAACTACTAGATTTAATAAATGAATTTGGCAATGTAGCAAGATACAAAACTAACACCCAGAAATCTATGGCTTTTTTATATACTAACTAGAGGCCCAATGCACAAATTTGTGCACGGGTGGGGCCCCTCTGGGTGGCCTGCAGGGATCAGGCCAAAATCTGCAGTCCAACGCCACCTGCAGCTCCTACTTGCTGCTCCTGCTCATCCCGACCCCACTTTGCCTGCAGCAGGCTCATGCCCAATCAGTCCCAATCAGGAGAGGCTCACCAGCTGTGAACCCTATGTCTAGCACCCTCCCGAGAGGAGTGGCCTGCGGGATCAGGCTGAAACCAGCTATCTGACATCTCCCTAGGGGTCCGAGATTTCGAGAGAGCGCAGGCAAGGCCGAGGAGCCCCACCAGTGCATGATCAGGCCGGAGAGGGACCGCAGGAGGGCTCGAGGGCATGTCCGGCCCATCTCACTCAGTCCCAATCAGATGGACCCCAGCAGCAAGCTAACCTACCGGTCAGAGCATCTGCCCCCTAGTCGTCAGTGCACATCATAGCAACTGGTCAACCAGTCAACTGTCTGCCCCCTGGTGGTCAGTGCACGTCTTAGTGAGTGGTTGAGCAGCCTTAGCATATCACTAGCATATTAGCTTTGATTGGTTGAACAATCGACCAGTCACCCAACTGGACACTTAGGATATTAGGCTTTTATTATATAAGATAATGAATTCACAGAAAGAGAAACAAACAAAAAATCCCATTTACCATTGCACCAAAAAAATTAAGATACCCAGGAATAAACTTAACTAAGGAGGTAAAAGACCTATATTCGGAAAACTATGGGACATTGAAAAAAGAGATAGAAGAAGACATAAACAAATGGAAGAATGGATTGGTAGAATCAACATCATTAAAACGTCCATTCTTCCCAAAGAAATCTATAGATTTAATGCAATCCCCATTAAAATACCAATGGCATATTTCACAGATCTAGAACAAACTCTCCAAAAATTCATATGGAATAAAAATAAAGAATAGCCGCAGCAATCTTGAGAAAAAAGAACAAAGTTGGAGGGATCACAATACCACCTATCAAGCTATATTACAAAGCCACTGTTCTCAAAACTGCCTGGTACTGGCACAAGAACAGACATATAGACCAATGG
>NW_005362314.1:541275-545313 GCF_000412655.1 Myotis brandtii
TGTACCTGGGTTGCAGGCACATCTCCAGTAGGAGATGTGCAGGAGGCGGCTGATCGATGTTTCTCTCTCATCGATGTTTCTAACTCTCTATCTCTCTCCCTTCCTCTCTGTAAAAAATCAATAAAATATATTTAAAAAAAAAAAAAACTTAAAAAAAAAAAAATTAGAAATGATCCAGAATACTTTTTAAAAAGGACCATGTAGACCTGACTGCCTCCCATTTACCTGCCTCTTATTTGAATAATAATTTGACTTTGAATGCCATCTAAGGTTATGGTCTTACCCCATCCCCAGTGGTACACTCTATTCAGCAAGACAAATACTGACATTGAGTCATCCTAGGAATGAGCCTTCCAGCACCGTGGGACTCCGGACTCCATTATACAACCAAAAGGTTGGTCATCAATGCATCGTTTAAGTTAATTTATGACCAGAAGGGACAAGTGTGGACGAGAGAAAAAAAAAGCCACAAGCTAACCTGACAAGCTCAGGGAAGGCCTGCATGGCAGTCTTGCAAACTTAAAGACCTAAAGTAACCACAAAGGATGGTCTGAAATTAAAACTTTAACTAAAAGCAGTTATGGTGGGTAGTCATGTCCTAGGCCAGTGGTCGGCAAACTCATTAGTCAACAAAGCCAAATATTAACAGTACAACGATTGAAATTTCTTTTGAGAGCCAAATTTTTTAAACTTAAACTATATAGGTAGGTACGTTGTTATTAACTGAATTAGGGTACTCCTAAGCTGGCCTTTGCTAAAAACGTCCTCAATTTGATTGAGGTACGTTCACTGAGGTCGACCCATTCCAACTCTCCCATCCACACTCATCTTGTATACTTGTTTCGTCTCTCCTTTTGTTCATCCTCTCTGTATGTCCAAACCATCTCAACATACCTTTCTCAATCCTCAACACTACATCTTCTTTCACTCCACAAAGTTCCCTAAAATTAACTTAATAAACTTAAAGTTTTAAGTCAACTTTGCACTGTATGTGCGTGCCCGCACGTGGTATTTTGTGGAAGAGCCACACTCAAGGGGCCAAAGAGCCGCATGTGGCTCGCGAGCCGCGGTTTGCCGACCACTGTCCTAGACCGACATTTTCCCTGACGAGGTCAATTTTTACCTTGACTGAGCCTATTGTTTTTTTGCACCTACGATAACATATCCTTGAAATGTCTGGGTAACTTGTAACTTTCCTTTTTCTAGACCCCTTGGGGCACAACCTAATGTGCCTGGGCACCAGGACAGATACCACAAATTCCTTCACTGTTAGCATGTTAATTGTTGACTGTTGGCTATCCTGCACCCACCTAAGTATGTGTCTATCATTTTACTTTTTATCCAATCCCAGAGGTTTCCCCACTTTGCTTTCTCCCGCCTCTCTAATCTATCAGCAATGGATTTCACGTAACCCGCCTAGGTCCCCTCCTTTGATTGCAATGTATAAAAACAAATGAAGAAACATCCATTCTCTGGAGCATTATCCCAACCTGTTGAGATACTGCTTCCCGGCAATTGTCTACTCAAACTCACAAAAATTCTTTACAGGTTTGGTTCAAATAAACTCACAAAAATTCTTTACAGGTTTAAATGTTTTTACGTTAACAGTTCTGACCTCTTTTCCTTTCACCATCTAAATGAGCCCAGTATTGCTTGTCAGTCCAAAATCGCCCAATACTAAGGAATATCCCTGACCATAACTGCTGACTCAGAGGTCTTCTTTCCCAAATCTTCCTAGAAAATCACCTGGACCCTCACTATATACTGCTAGAGTTGACTGGAAAGGCAAATGCCATGCCTTTTCTCTGTGAATCCCTGGTGTTGTGAAGGAATTATTTGACTCTTCCATGTCTTCTCCCTCCATAGAGCAAAACACCCTGGGTCCCTCACAAAACTCTGGGTGTGACAGTGGCATGGGACTGAGGGCCCATTCAATTCCTAGCACCGTGGGACTCCGGACTCCATTATACAACCAAAAGGTTGGTCATCAATGCATCGTTTAAGTTAATTTATGACCAGAAGGGACAAGTGTGGACGAGAAAAAAAAAAAAAGCCACAAGCTAACCTGACAAGCTCAGGTAACTGTTAAGTGCAGAATTCACAATGCGACTGGCCCTGGGACAAGGAAAACACCTGCCTTCCAGAATTCCTCACCTGCCAGGCCCTCTGATCCCTCTGTGGGCTTACTGCCTAGGTAAGCTCAACAATGAATGAAGCAGGTTCTTGAACCTCTGAACCCAAAAAGTGTTCAAGAACCTTCCTCACCTGATCCTGAGCTGATAGCAACATCGTGGCCATTTCTCCTTACCTGCTGCCCCTCTTGGAGAAGGCACCTGAAATAAAATAAAATAAAAGCTGTGACATCTCTCCATCCTGTCAGCACTCCCACCCTGATTAGGCCAGACCAGGTTACAAACTCCACACTGAGCACCCTGCAGAGGGAACCTGGCATCGCCCAGGCAAACTCAAATTAGAAGGCCCCTCAGCTTGGTCACCAAACCAGGAGTGGGCAGTAAGCATACTTCCAGTCACTGGGCCTGCTACTGTTCAGCCAGTGATTTATGAATAAAGATTAATCAAATTAAGGGATTAGAACCATCTGAAGTGCATTAACAGAGTAAAGGGCAGTCACACTGAGCTCACAATTCATGATAAATATTCCACATATCTGCACTTTGATATTTTGATCTATAATAATTATGCAAATAAAAAGAGGGCTACATAGGCCTGACAAGTCCAGTGACCAAAAGTAACCAGAGGATAGTCTGAATATTAACTCCTAACTGGGCAGATCATGGTGAGTAGTCATGTCCCAGAACTATGGCTTCCTTCATAAAAGGTTAATCTCATATTAAGGGAGCCCTGTCTATTGTTCTTGCATATCTAGCAGAACCTGTGTTTGGCATGTCAGTAATTTTTGCTTCCAGACTCTTCAAAAGGACCCACTAGCAGCAGAGTACAACACTGAAACTCCCCGTTGTTACCCTGTTGCCCACATAACATCTCTCTTCCCTGTAACTGTTAAATGTTAACTATCTTGTACCCACTATAGTAAAAGCAGTATGTATCACTCCATTTCTTTTTATTGTTTTTTTAAATGTTTTCGAGAGAGGAGAGGAATAGAGAGAAACATGGATCAGAGAGAAACGTCCTTAGGCTGCCTCCTGCATGCCCCCTCCTGGGGATCCAGCAGGAAACCCGGGCATGTGCCCGGATGGGGAATAGAACCAGTGACCTCTTGGTGCATGGGTCAATGCTCAACCACTAAGCACACTAGCTGGGATGCATCTCTCCATTTCACTTTTTACCCAATCCTTCCTCGAGATTTCCCCACTTTGCTTTCTCCCACCTCCTTAATCTAGTACCTTCCTTACATGTTCTCCTTTGATTCTAAATATATAAAAAGAGCCCGAAGACTGCCATTCTCCAAGGCATTTTCCCCAATCCACTGAGATCTTGCTTCCAGGCTTGTGCTCAAAATCTTGGCTCAAATAAATTCTTAAGGCTTTGAAGTTTCTTTCGATAATTACATTAACTCTTCAAATGTCAACTGAAGAACTAGCTAAGCACAAATTCCTCTTTCCACTCCCTTTGGGAAGCTGTGCTTCCTTTATGAAGAAGAGTTATCATAGCTCCTTAAATGTAAAAGGAACCATTGCTTATCCACCTTCCCTTCCTCACCCCGAAAAATACAAGACAGAAGGAATAGCATCACTGCCTATAAATGAACGTTTAAAAATAGAAAAAAATGAAGTAATTTAACAAGGGGACAAAATTACTTTAAACAAAAATAATAATAATGTAGTTAAATCACTCTAGTCTAGAAAAAAAACGATGCCAAGGTTTATAACTCTGGGGGAGTGGCAGAACCAACAAAGGCTACAAGCGGAAAACCATCACAGGGTTCACGAACCCTGAAACAAGACAGCTTTCTGCAGTCCCTCCACTGAGGCCATTTCTCCAGGAGCCCGGCCCAGGCTGAGGGCCCGAGTCCCGGGCCTGCAGCTCCGACTTCCGGCCTCCGGGGGGACCGCTCGG
>NW_005362314.1:545384-556372 GCF_000412655.1 Myotis brandtii
CCGGGGCCTGTCTCACGGGCAGTCAGTACCCGGCCCACCGCGAAGGACACGCGAAGCAGCGATCCTCACCGCAGGCAAGCGGACACCTAGTGTAGAAACATTCAACAGCCGCCAGGCCGCCGGGCGTAAACGTGCCTGCGCCCCGGAGAGCCGTGGGCCCCGCCCTCTCCTCTCCTCTCCTCTCCCCCGCAGCGCAGTGCTTTTCCTTTGGAACTCTACCTCCCAGACGTCGCCGCTGCAGGTACCGCTACAGTGGCCGAGAAGGGCCAGTAGCGAGAGGTTGAGAACGCTCCTTGCTAGGAGCCAGAGAAGGTTGAACCTCCTTTCAGCATCAGCTCTAACCACTTATCATCCTCTCGTGCACCCTTTTTATTCGTAATTATAATGGCAATGATAATAAGAGGGAAAAGTGATAATGTATTTTAAAGTGTGGAAAATTAGGTGCTCCCTGACGGCTTATTCTTGGTTGGTAAGAGAAGTGTTACAATCTGTTACAAATTTTTGTCTAAATTATGTCCAAGTTTTGTAACCTATTAAAGATATATTATTATATCTGACATTCACATGTTTAGGTAAAAACAAAAACCCAGTAATTCCTTTTCATGACACTCATTCTTTTAAAATGGTTCATTGTAATCATAAAGCTTGTCTTCCATCATTAATTATAGTTCCCTTCTTCAAACTGTATCCTCTGTGACTGGCACCGAACGTACTGAATAATATGTTCTCAATACTGTTGAATAAAGGGCACTTGAAGGTAGAAAATAAAGAGATTAACTAAATAGGTCAGAAAAATAATATGAAAAAGAAATCTGGGATCACAATGTTGCAGTAAGACATCATTTCAGAGTAAAAATAATTAAATTGGACACATGAGGTGCTTTGTATTGATAAAAGCTACACATTACTAACCATTAGGGAAATGCAAATCAAAATCACAATGGGATATCAGTTCACACCTATTAGTGTGGTTGCTGTGAAAACAAATCAATGCAATACAGAAAACAAGTGTTGGTGAAGACCTGCAGAAATTGAAATCCTTGTGCCTTGCTCGTGGGAATATAAAATGATGCAACCAATCACTTCTCGGCCTTTTGGCTAAGATCTAGTGTAAAATGATGCAGCCACTGTGGAAAATAGTATGGTGGCTTCTCAAAAAATTAAAAATAGAATTACTATGTGACTCAGCAATTCCACTTATGGGTATATTCCCAGAAGAATTGAAAGCAGGTACTTAAACATAGTGGCATTATTCACAATAGCCCAAAGGTGGAAATAACCCAAGTGTCAATGAAGAGATGAATGGATAAACAAAATATGGTCTGTACATACAATGAGTTATTATTTAGCCATATAAAGAAGAAAGTTCTGCCGAAACCGGTTTGGCTCAGTGGATAGAGCGTCGGCCTGCGGACTGAAAGGTCCCAGGTTCGATTCCGGTCAAGGGCATGTACCTGGGTTGAGGGCACATCCCCAGTAGGAGATGTGCAAGAGGCAGCTGATCGATGTTTCTCTCTCATCGATGTTTCTGACTCTCTATCTCTCTCCCTTCCTCTCTGTAAAAAATCAATACAGTATATTT
The DNA here is from genome assembly GCF_000412655.1 of Myotis brandtii. Taxonomy (NCBI): domain Eukaryota; kingdom Metazoa; phylum Chordata; class Mammalia; order Chiroptera; family Vespertilionidae; genus Myotis; species Myotis brandtii. Next base: position 546,967 of record NW_005362314.1, read on the forward strand.
TAAAAAAAAAAAAGAAGAAGAAGAAGAAGAAAGTTCTGAAACATGCTACAAATATGGATGAATCTTGAAGACATGCTAAGTAAAATAAGCAGACTCAAAAAAGACAAATATTATATAATTCCACTTATTTGAGGTATCAAAAATAGTCAGATTTATAGACAAAAAATAGAATAATGGTTACCAGGAACTCAAGGAAGAGGGAAATGATGATTTTTTGTTTAATGGGTACAAAGTTGCAGTTTGAAATAATGAAAAAGGCCCAAACCGGTTTGGCCCAGTGGATAGAGCATCAGCCTACGGACTGAAGGGTCCTGGGTTTGATTCCAGTCAAGGGCACATGCCCAGGTTATGGGCTGCATCCCCAGTGGGGGGCATGCAGGAGGCAGCTAATCAATGATTCTCTCTCACCATTGATGTTTCTCTCTCTCTCCCTCTCCCTTCCTCTCTGAAATAAATAAAAATATATTTTTTAAGAAAAAGAAATAATGAAAAAGTTTTGGAGATGGATGGTGGTTGCACAATGTGCATGTACTTAATGCAACTGAACTGTACACTTAAAATTGTTAAAATGGTAAATTCTATGTCACATGAATTTTATCACGATAAAATAACAAAACAAAGTAAAGATATAAAAAATTACAAACCATTATTGACAAAAAAAAACATAGCGTTGGGATTTAGGAAGTAAAAATGAGGTAGCAGACTAAATACATGATCACCTCCCTTTTTCTCTTAATATTCCTTAAAATAACAATAACAAATACATATATAATTTTCTAAGAAATAAATTGAAAATACCTATAAAAAATAATCAAAACACCAGAAATTGAGAAAAAATATTGGAAGGCATGCAGCATTGTGCCCTCATATCCAAAATCCATCTAATATAAAGATTCTGAAAAAGAAAAGAGAAGATGAAGAGGAGAAAAGAATTACAAATGGATTATATTGAGATCTGGATAGAGATACAGCAGAAAACATATTCAAGCTGAAGAATATCTGGGTCTTCAGATTAAATAGAATACAAAGTGTTGAGCATAATAACTGGGGGTGGGAAAGTTCTACAAAAAAAAATATCCCTTCTCCCAGTGATTTGTGGGAAAGGGGCAAGTGGTTCCCTAGGGACTGAGTGAAGTTGTGACTTCCTAGCAAAGCAAGCAGGCTTATGCTTCTTAGTTTATTATGCTTAATAATGTCTGATTCTCTTTGCTCTCTTTCTTTGTTAATATCTAGCTACCTACCTTGTCCTGACCGGTTTGGCTCAGTGGATAGAGCGTCAGCCTGTGGACTCAAGGGTCCCAGGTTCAATTCCAGTCAAGGGCATTTACCTTGGTTGCGGGCACATCCTCGGTAGGGGGCATGCAGGAGGCAGCTGATCGATGTTTCTCTCTCATCGATGTTTCTAACTCTCTATCCCTCTCCCTTCCTCTCTGTAAAAAATCAATAAAATATATTTTTTTAAAAAATATCTAGCTACCTATACTAACAATTGGAATCTGTAGTTGGTCAAAAGCACAGGTAACAACCTGGACTTATAATTGGTATTTGAGTGAAGCTGGAGGAGTCTTGTAAGACTGAGTGCTTAACTAACTATGGGGTCTGATGCTATCTCCAGGTAGGTAGCATCAGAATTGACTTGAATTGTAGGACATCCACCTGGTGTCAGAGAATTACTAGGTGTGGGGAAAGAACTCACATACTGGAAATGGAATAAGAATCATTAGGGTTTTAATCATATTTAACAAATCCTTCACTATACTTAGAGCAAGAACCTGTTTTCATAGATTACATTCAAACATTTTTAAAGTTTTATTTTAATACTAGTGGCCCAGTGCATGAAATTTGTGCACTTTAAAAGGGAATTAATTAGAGGAAATATTTTAATATTGCTATTTGCTCTTTCTCTATAATAGAAGTGTCAGAGATGAAAGAAAATTAGTAAAATGTATATGAAAATCTCTCTCCTGTCAGAGTCTGTGGCGCACCACGGGACCCAGAGTCAAATCCCCGTCCACCTGCTCCTCGAATATGGAAATATATGTGGATTTCCTTATGTGAATTTTCCACATATATATAACATTTTAAGGACTCTTTATTCCATGTAGCTCACCTATTAATCTATAGTTGTACCATTATCATTCCTTAATTATTATAGCTTTGTGATATATTGATAGATCACCTTGTCTTATCCCCCAAAGAGGCACTTGATTATTCTTAGCCCTTTGACTTACTACATAAATTTTAGAATCCATTTATTGAAGTCAATATAAATCCTTTTGTGATATTGTTTGAGATTACATTGAATCTGTACATCAATTTGAGGAACACTGGGATCTTTACATTATTGAGTCTTCCTATCCATAAACATTTTCTATCATCCAATTTATTTAGTTCTTTATGGTTGTTTTTTATTTTTATTTTATTTTATTTTATTTTTTTATAAAGTCAATATTCCTTTTGTGATATTGTTTGAGATTACATTGAATCTGTACATCAATTTGAGGAACACTGGGATCTTTACATTATTGAGTCGTCCTATCCATAAACATTTTCTATCATCCAATTTATTTAGTTCTTTATGGTTGTTTTTTATTTTTATTTTATTTTATTTTATTTTTTTATAAAATATTTATTGTTCAGATTACATTTGTTCCTCTTTTTTTTTCCCCCATAACTCCCCTCCTCCCAGTTCCCGCCCCACCCTCTGCCCTCACTCCCCACCCACTGTCCTCATCCATAGGTGCACGATTTTTGTCCAGTCTCTTCCTGCATCTCCCATTTCCCTTTCCCCCCCAAGAATAGTCAGTCCATTCCCTTTCTATGTCCCTGATTCATTATAATCACCAGTTCATTCTGTACATCAGATTATTTATTCACTTGATTCTTAGATTCACTTGTTGATAGATGCATGTTTGTTGTTCACAATTTGTATCTTTACCTTTTTCTTCTTCCTCTTCTTAAAGGATACCTTTCAGCATTTCGTATAATACTGGTTTAGTGGTGATGAACTCCTTTAGCTTTTCCTTATCTGTGAAGCTCTTTATCTGACCTTCAATTCTGAATGATAGCTTTGCTGGATAAAGTAATCTTGGTTGTAGGTTCTTGGTATTCATCACTTTGAATATTTCTTGCCATTCCCTTCTGGCCTGCCAAGTTTCTGTTGAGAAATCAGCTGACAGTCGTATGGGTATTCCCTTGTAGGTAATTGAGTCTCTTTCTCTTGCTGCTTTTAAGATTCTCTCTTTGTCTTTTGCTCTTGGCATTTTAATTATGATGTGTCTTGGTGTGGTCCTCTTTGGATTCCTTTTGTTTGGGGTTCTCTGCGCTTCTTGGACCTGTAAGTCCATTTCTTTCACCAGGTGGGGGAAGTTTTCTGCCATTATTTCTTCAAATAGGTTTTCAATATCTTGCTGTCTCTCATCTTCTGGCACCCCAATTATTCTGATGTTTGTACGCTTGAAGCTGTCCCAGAGGCTCCTTACACTATCTTCGTATTTTCGGATTCTTTTTTCATTTTGCTTTTCCGGTTGGGTGTTTTTTGCTTCTTCGCATTTCAAATCTTTGGCTTGATTCTTGTGCTCCTCTGGTCTGCTATTGGGTGTCTGTATAATATTCTTTATTTCAGTCCGTGTATGCTTAATTTCTAGTTGGTTCTTTATCATAGCATCGAGGGTCTCATTAGTTTTCGTGACTCTCTCCTCAAGTTTATTGACAGCTTCTAGCACATTTTTGCAAGCCCTCAAAATTGCGATTTTTAGCTCTATATCCTCCATTTCTGTCATGTTTTTTTGTCTCCGCATTTTTTATGCTTTCTTGGTGCACCCTCTAGTGGTCTTTGTGCGCAGTCTTGTTCTAGTTGAGCCTTGATTGTTGTAGTTAATACTAGAGGGATTTGACCACCAGGCCGACTGGCTGTGTGAATCAGCTGTGTCTGCCGCGGAAAACTTCTGTCCTCTGGGGAGGTGCTAATCTAGCCTTTGCCTGAGGCGATCCGGCAAATGGCTCTGCGCAGGGCTTGGGCGGGGCGGGCTCAACAGGGCGGGCGGAGGGAGCCGTTATGGTGCCCTCAGTCCTGTTCCCAGAGGCTCTGCTTCTCAGAACCCCCGGAACCGCTGCAAACCTCGGAGGGAAAGCTGCCTTCCAACTGATGCCAGACACTCCCGCTTCTCCCGTTTGGGTCCGAGTCCCCAGCGATTCGCCCGTATCTGGAGCTCAGAGTCTGAGACTCCCCCCTGACCGAAAACGACAACCGCGCTCTCAGCCACCAGCCCGCTTTGCGCGCGCACCTCCGCACCTGAGTTTTTTCCACACTGCGCCTCCTCTGAGCCTCGGTGTGCTGTTATTTTTCCTTCTAGTTGAAGAGTCTCTCCTCAGCCAGCCTTCCTGTGGTTCTGGGTGATGTCCGTTCCGTCTTTTAGTTGTATTTTTGAAGTGGTTGTTTGCGGCAGCAGTCTCCGGTGTTTACCTATGCCGCCATCTTGATTCCCCCTATGGTTGTTTTTTAAATAAAGTGTCATAATAGTCTCATTAAAGGTTTTGTTTGGCTTTGATTAGATAATTTCTAGTTATTCTATATATTTTTGTATTTATTATAAATGGTATTGTTAGCTCTAGCCGGCTTGGCTCAGTGGATAGAACGTCAGCCTGCGAACTGCAGAGTTCTGGTTTGATTCCGGTCAAGTGCATATGCCTGGGTTACGGGTTAGATCCCCAGTAGGGGGCATGCAGGAGGCAGCCAATCAATGATTCTCTCTCATCATTGATGTTTCTCTCTCTCTCTCCCTCTCCCTTCCTCTCTGAAATCAATAAAAATATTTAATAAATAAATAAATAAATGGTATTGTTAGCATAGGTAGCTAGATATTAACAAAGGAAGAGAGCAAGGGAATCAGACATTGTTAAACATAATAAACTAAGGAGCATAAGCCTGCTTGCTTTACTAAGAAGTTACAGCTTCACACACTACCCAGGGTATCCTCCTCCCTCAGGACCTAGTCCCCTGAATCAGGCATATTAGGGGAGGAATAAAAACAATAAAGGGGAAATTCCTCTGCTGAGTGCATGCCCAGTAGAAGTCAAGATGGCACAAGGGGAGGTTCTTCCACTTTAAGGCATGAACAATAGAAGCGAAAATGGTGACCATACAGCCTGTCTAGCCTGGGGAAAGGATTAGATTGGATAAGGGACACAGAATCCCAGAAGATCTAGAAAATAGATTGGTTAGGGGGTGAACGTATCAGAAGCATGCGAAAGATTGAGAAGTTGATTGGTTCATTTGAAAGGGCACCTGGTCCTTCTCAAGCCCGAGGTCATATAATCAACTTAAAAAAGAACTCTCTCTCAGTAACATATGTTCACCCTGTTTGTTTATGCATTCTCTCTCCAGCAGCCATGTGGCCTTAACAGCTGCCTGGGGCCCACAGCAAAGAGTGCGGGCCTGGGCACACTGCCAGCCAGGACGCAGCTGGGGACAGACTATGCTAGACAAATGGAGACAAATGGCACAAAATCTCTGAACAATGGCCCTATTTCTGGGTCTGATAAAGAAAAGATTGGATTTTTTTCATGGCAGGGATAGAAATGGGACACTGGGAACCTGGGGGCAGGCTTCTAATTCCATCCAAATAAATCTTACAGTTAAACCACGTCCTCCCATATGTGGGTCTCTTGGAATGCTTTCCTTGTGACTGTGAAAGAACCCAATTTCCACCGGCTAGAGTGCCTCTTTTAAAGTTACATATGCCAACTATTTGTGCCTAATGTGTAGAAATGCAAATGATTTTTGAAATGCTTTTATGTAAGTGTCACAGTTAATTTGTATGTGTGGACAAAAAGGGGGGCCATATTCTAAACCTGACAAGCTCAGGGGAGGCCTACGTGGTGACTTTACAAACTTAGAGTCCTAAAGCAACTACATAGGCCCCAGCCAGGTGATTCAGTCAGTTGGAGCATCATCCCATGCACCAAAAATGTTGTAGGCTCAATTCCTGGTCAGGGCATATACCTAGGTTGCAGGTTCAATCCCCAGTGGAGGCATGTACAGGAGGGAATTGAACCGTGTTTCTATCTCACATTGATGTTTCTCTCTCTTTTTCTCTCCCTTCCTCTCTCTCTAAAAAATCAATAAAAACTCAGGCAAGGATTATAAATAAATAAATGATAGGTAGGTAGATAGATAGATAGATAGATAGATAGATAGATAGATAATAGATACGATGGTCTAAAATTCAAACTTTCTAACTTATGGCAGTTCGTGGCAGGTAGTCATGTCCTAGGGTGGTAGTTTTCCTTAACAAAAGTCAATCTTCACCTTAACTGAGCCTGTCTATTGTCTTTTTTTGCGTCTACGATAACACATCAAAGTAATTTCTTTTTTTCTGAACTCCTCAAAGCACAACCAACACCAGAGCAAAGACCATGAATCCCCTCATTGTTATTATTATCATGTTAATTGTTGACTGCTAACTATCCTATACCCACAAATGTAAAAGAAGTATGTATTTGTTTTATTTTTTATCCAATCCCAGAGATTTCTCCACTTTGTTTTCTCCTGCCTCCCTAATCTCTCAGCAATGAATTTCATGTAACCCCTTTACACTCCTCCTTGGATTGTAATGTATAAAATAAGGTTCATAACTGCCATTCTCTGGTGCATTTTCTCAATCCATTGAGATTTTGCTTCCCGGCAACTGTCATCAGTTTGGTTCAAATAAACTCATAAGAATTCTTACCGGTTTGGACATTTCTTATGTTGATGTGTTAATTTGACATGTCATAGGATACCCAGACATTTGGTCAAATACTATTCTAAGTGTATCTCTGAGGGTGTTTCTGGAGGAGATTAACATCTTAATGGATTGCCTGAGTAAAGCAGATTTTCCTCCCTAATGTGAGTGGGCCTCATCCAATCAATTGAAGGCCTAAATAAAACAGAGAGTGATAACCCCTCTGTCAATTCCCAGACTTAAGCCAGTTTACAGGCATAGAATCCCTTGAATAAAGGAGAGGCTGAGTCCCCTTGAGGAAGGACCCTAATACACTACCAAAAATTTATACTGTTAATCTTTCCCATAATAGGCTATATTATGCATTGAAGAAAAACAATCAGTCATTTGGGGAACTACTGTACACTGACTCTGAACTAATACTAATTCCAGAATACTCAAAATATCATTGTGGTCCATTGTCAGGTGACCAATGGATTTTTAGCCCAGGTCTACCTCACAGTGGGTCCAGTAGGTTTCTGATGCTGGACTGTACCCCAGGAGGCCAAGGGAGACCTCAACCCAATCCATGTTCTTGTCACAGAACAAAAAGGAATTCGAGAGCATAACAGAAAGATTTAGCAATGCACAGTAAATTTATTAAAGTAACTAGAGGCCCGGTGCATGAAATTTGTGCACAAAGGGGAATCCCTCAGCACAGCCTACACCCAGGACCCCTCAGGGGATGTCCGAATGCCAGTTTAGGCCCGATCCTGTGGGATCAGGCCTAAACTGGCAGTCGGACATCCCTCTTACAATCCGGGACCACTGGCTCCTAACCACTCACCTGCCTGCCTGCCTGCCTGCCTGATGGCCCCAAACCACTCTGCCTGCCTGCCTCATCAACCCTAACCCCTCTGCCTGCTTGCCTGATCGCCCCTAACCTCCTCTGCCTCAGTCCCTGCCACGGTGGCTTTGTCTGGAAGGACGTCTGGAATGATGCCCAGAAGGTCATTTGGCTGTCCGGTCTATTTAACATATTACACTTTTATTATTATATATAGTGTATACTCAAGAAGTGAGAGCAGGCAACCTCAGAGAATGAGATGCACCAATGGGATCTGGTAGAAAGTTTCATTCAACATGGGGGTGTGGGATAGGATGGTCCTCAGCTTCTGACGCTGGTGGGGTGACTATCAATGAGGCTTGTCCTTGTCCAGGACTTTCTTTCTTTCTTTCTTTCTTTCTTTCTTTCTTTCTTTCTTTCTTTCTTTCTTTCTTCTTTTTTATTTCTTTCTCCTGTCAATTCCCTGATAACCCCTCTGTATTTCTTTCTTTCTTTCTTTCTTTCTTTCTTTCTTTCTTTCTTTCTTTCTTTCTTTCACCCTTCCTCACTTCCTCCCTTTCTCCCTTTCTTTCTTTCTCCTCTCAATTACAGGAAATGGGAGAGGAAAGGGAGGAAAGCAGGTGGTCAGGAAAGGTCGCATGGCATTGATCCAGCCAAGAGAAAAAAGTGCAGGGGTAGAGCTTGAGGCCTTTGTTCCCTATTCTAACTTTCTTGCCTCATCTCAACTCATCTTGTGGTTATTTTCCAAGTTCCAGAATGCATAATTGGAATATACATACTCCAGCTAGCTGACAGAATCCCTACATTAGTTCCTCAACTTGTGGAGTTATTATAGTGGGAAAGGCCATATGAAAGCCACTAGGCTTGCTTCTAGTAAACCAGAAGAAATACTACATTGATCCTTGGCCTTAACTGTACTCTGGCAAGTATTGAAGTATTGATGCCAAGCCCCCCTTCCCCCTCTAAGATTCCGATGCAGTTGGTATGGGATAAAGACCCAGCATAAATAACTTCACAAAATTACTCAAGTACCTCTTAATGTGCGGTCAGAATTGAGAACCCCTGGATCAGTTTATACTGCAGTAATTTGACTATGGCTAAAACATTAAAAAAATCCTCCAGAATGTAGGCCCGAACTGCAGGAAGACTTTTCAATCAATGATCAAATTCACAATGATTTAATTAATGGAAAATTTAAAGATATGGAGCAAGGGATCAAATTGTTCCTAGACGTTCTTCACTCTGATGCTCCGCTATCATTATACAAATAATTTCCATATATTTTCTTTGACTGTGGATTAATTGGCTCTGTCTTGTGCTATTTTTAAGGCTGATTAGCTGGGCCTATCATTCTCCTGAAGGAGGAGCCCTAGTTAGTAGTTTCCACCTCAGGCCACTTCACAGGCCACTAATTAGCCATCCATGGTGCTTAGGGAGGGTGGTGAGATCATGTGTCACCAAGCATGCATACAGAAGCCCTCTGAAGGAAGTTATGGGCACATGGGGCCTTATAGTAGGAAAGAGTCTTGAGTGGTCCATTACCATGCAGGGTATCCCCATCAGCAAGAGCTCATTAAACAGCTGAAATATCAACATTCAACCTTTCTGGGTTGTTTGTGTAGCTACTATTCAAAGTCCCCACTAGAGAGCAGGAAACTTTAAGATGATGGATTTTTTTTATGTGAATAAACCCATTAATTATAATCATATTTTGAATAATAAATTATTATAGATAACTTTTTTCATTTTTAAATATATTTTTATTACAGATATCTCCCATTTCTCCCCCTCCTTCCCTCCCCTCCTTCCAGCCCCCCCCCACCCCCAGGTCTTCACTACCCTATGGCCCGTGTCC
>NW_005362314.1:557414-562653 GCF_000412655.1 Myotis brandtii
ATTCTTACCATTTGCAACAGCATGGATGGAACTAGAGAGCATTATGCTAAGTGAAATAAGCCAGGCAATGAAAGAAAAATACCACATGATCTCACTCATTTATGGAAAATAAAGAACATTATAACCTGATGAAAATAAAGATAGATACAGAGGCAGTAAAGCATTGAACAGACTGTCAAATTACAGCGGGAAGGCTGGGAAGTGTTGGGGAGGGGGGGAAAGAGATCAACCGAAGGATTTGTAAGCATGCATATAAGCACAACCAATGGACACAAGACACTGGGGGGGTGGGATGAGGGCATGTGACAGGGGGTAGGGGAGGCTGGGGGAAGGTCAATGGGGAAAAAAAGGGGAATATATGTACTACTATTTGTAATACTTTAAACAATAATAAAAAAAATTTCACCTGTTGTTTGCTGGAAGTTTTTAAATTATGCTTCAATATTATGAGTTGTTATTGGCCTACTCAGGTTTTCTGATTCTTCCTGATTGAGTTCTGGAAGATTGTATATTTCTAGGAATTTGTCCATTTCACCCAGGTTGTTTAGTTTGTTCATAGTATTTGCTTAAAATCTATGGCATTTCCTTTGTATTTTTGTGGTGTCCATTATTATATCACTTCTTTCATTTCTAATTTTATTTACTTGGTTCCTTTCTCTTTGTTTCTTGATGAATCTGGCTCGGGGTTCACCAGTCTTGTTTATCTTTTCAAAGAACAGCTCTTGGAATTATTGATCTTTTGTACTGTGTTTTTTTTTTTTTTTAGTCTCTATGTCATTTATTTCCACTCTGATCTTTATTATTTCCTTCCTTCTACTTTCTCTGGGCTTTTCTTACTGCTTTCTCTTTAATTCATTTAGTTATAGGGTTAGATAGTTTAGTAGTCCTTTTTCTTGTTTCTTGAGGTAGGCCTGTAGCACTATGAACTTCCCTCTCAGGACTGCTTTCGCTGTGTCCCATAGGTTTTGGGTGGTTGTGTGTTCATTTTCATTTATTTCTAGGAGGTTTTTTTTTTCTTCCTTGATCTCATTGGTAACCCATTCATTGTTTAATAACATGCTATCTAGCCTCCATGTATTTGAGTGTTTTTGAGTTTTTTTATTGTACTTGAATTCTAACTTCATGCCATTGTAATCTGAGAAGATGCTTGTTTTTATATCAATCTTCTTGATTTTGTATAAACTTGTTTTGTGCCCTAACATGTGGTCTATCTTTGAGACTATTCCATGTGCACTTGAGAATATAGATAACTTTTATTAAACATTTTCTAAAGGCCAGGAACTCCCCTAAATACTTTCTATTATTTAATGTATTAATTGTATTCTCTTCACCTAGCTCATATCACAAATTGTAATTTAATTTGTTTTTCATTTCTGTCCCATCATTGGACTGGAAGTTACATAAAGATAGCATCTGTTTAATTTATTATTCTATACTTAGTAGTGAGTCTGGATCATTATAGTAACTGAATAATTACTAAAATGTTATTTTCAAATAATACAGTTATTTTCAAGTAAATAAATATGAGTGAATTGAATCTTAATCTCAAAACCAAAATGGAGCTGTTAAGACACATTATGTTTTATTATTAGCATAATTGTTTTAAAATGTGTGATATCTGTTTTTAGGTATTTGAAATTAATTATTGAGTATTGTCTCAGAGTGTTTTTGAGTGTTTTTAATGGCTTCCATGTTTTATTTTGGAGGAAAATATTCTTTTGTAGAGAGTAATGGGTATTGTCAAAGCTAAAATCAGTAAGATCTCCCCTACAGTGGTTCTCAACCTTCCTAATGCCACGACCCTTTAATACAGTTCCTCATGTTGTGGTGACCCCCAACCATAAAATTATTTTTGTTGCTACTTCATAACTGTAATTTTGCTACTGTTATGAATCGTAATGTAGATATCTGATATGCAGGATGTATTTTCATTGTTCGCGACCCACAGGTTGAGAACCACTGCTTTAGAAGAACTTGTTGATTAAAGTTATTGTAATTATTTTGGAGGAAAAGAAATACCACATTCCTGAAGGCATTGCAGAGGTAAGTGCCAACATCAAGAATATGAAAGCTCAAGACTAAAGGGGGTCAAATATATGGTGACATAAAATGATTTGACTTTGTTGGTGGACACACAATACAATATGAAGATCATATATCACAGAAATGTACATTTGAAATCTATATAATCTTATTAACCAATGTCACCCCAATAAATTTAATAAAAAGGAAAAATGGAACATGAAGAGTGGAGGGGTGATGATTCCCACCACATCCCTATTTAACTCCCCTATGTGCCCTGTGAAGAAGTCAGGTGGGCCTTGAAGAATAACAGTGGATTATTGTGGGCTTATCCAGGTGTTGGCTCTAACTGCAGCCTCTATACCAGGTTTGGTTTCATTGCTTGAGCAAACTAACCCATCCCCTGGTACCTCATATGCAGCTACTGATATGGCAAATGCCATTTACTCCATCCCTGTCAATAAGACCCACCAGAAGCAGTTTGCTTTCAGCTGGCAAGCCCAGAGTACACCTTCATTGTTGTAGCTCTGGCTTAAAGCCCTATATCATCACTTACTTTGGAGGAACCTTGATTACTTTTTTCTTCCACAAGATATCACACTGCTCCATTACATTGATGACATTATGCTATTAGGGAGCAAGAAGTATTGGTGAGATATTTGTGTGTCATGAATGGCAAATAAATATGACAAAAATTCAGGGACCTTCTACTTTCTAAAAGTTCAGTGATATGGGAGATATAAATATATATTCCTAAAAAACATATACACCCACTTTGAATAGTTATAAAGGCAGTGTTTATTAAACTACATTTCCTTTTCAAAATTGAGCTATCAGCTGTTAAAGTATGTATACATTTTGGGGGGACACCCTGTATATATCCCTTCTATGTTGAGAATAACTTGTTGCATCTGGCCTTTCCTACAACTGAAAAAAAAAGATGTACAATGTATAGTGACCATTTACCAAGTAACCAGAAAAGTTGCTGGCTTTGAGTGAAGCCCAGAACAAGAGAAGGCTGTTCCACTACCTGGGCCAATAGAGTAGATCCAAGAGTGCTTGAAGTGCCAGTTGCAGATAGAGATGCTGATTTTAAAGGAAATAAATACTTGAAATGACTCATCACTGAATATAATATTTTCTGTAGGCTTTAGTAGATGACTTTATCAGATTAAAGAAGATCCCTAGATTGAATGGACATTCAATGTCATCAAATGTTTTTCTGCATCCATTTAGATAATCATGTCTTCCTTTAATCTGTTAATGTGGTGAATTAAATTACATTCATAAATCTTCTAAGTCATTCATCTGCTAAAGTGCATTTCTGGGACAAACCAGGCTTGATCATAATGCTTTTATGTAATTCATTTTGCAAATGTTTTACTATAATTTTTGGATCTATGCTTCTTAGTTTGGCTAAAATTTTATTTCTTGTTCTAGGTATGTATTTAGCCTCATAAAATGCATTGCTAAAAGTATTCTTTTTTCTATTCTGAAGTTTTTTGTGAAAAAATATGTTCTGCTACAACACATACTTCTGTATTGTGGATTAATTCTATCTTATGTGGGAGATTTCATGGTTTTTTATAAGATTTTCCCCACCACCTTAAATTTTACACTCCATATAAAAGGGTCTTAAAGCAGATGAACCCACACATCTGAGAGCAGTACAACTGGCGAAAATAGGACTGTTCCTGACACCCCTTCAACTCTCACAATCTCTCTCTTAACTTAGCGTGGCCACCTGCTTTGCACAGACACTTCTGTGTGGTCTTCATAACTCAGTGGCATCAATCCTTCATCACAGTCTCTTTTTCCAAGGTATTTTCACCTTTATCAATAGGTGATGTTATCTCTATCTCTTTCTTTCTCTTGGGTTTGTATTTATGTATCTAATGATTTACCACATCTTTTTAATTATGCCATTATTTTTTAATAGAAAGTGGTTTTTATTAGTTTTCTGGTACCAAACATACTATGATTTGAGTGGTCTGTTCAAATACTATTCTTCCCATAATACCAGTTATTTTGTTGTTGTTGTTAATCCTCACCCAAGGATATTTTCCATTGATTATTAGAAAGAGTAAAAGGAGGGGGAGAGGCACAGAGAGAGAAACATTAATGTGAGAGAGACACATCAATTGGTTGCTTCCTGCACATGCCCCGACCAGGGCTGGGGATCAAGCATGCAACCAAGGTTTGTGTCCTTGACCGGAATTGAACCTGGGATCCTTCCAGTCCTCCAGTGATGCTCTAACCACTGAGAAAAACCAACTAGGGCTACACCTGGTAATTTTTGTTGGTGTTTTTACTCAACACAAAAATTTTCAGGGATAAATATACAGTAGTCCAGCAGAAACACTTGTATTCATTCATTGATTAATTTGTGCCACTTCTCTGTACATAAAGTCTTCAATTGCTGACCCCTCTGCCTGGTAAATATCAACATTACTTTATCACACTTTTCGGTCAGGTCTCTGTCCAAATATCACCTACCATATAGGTTTTCTATATATCCAAGTGGTATCCATGTGCAAAGGTATGAATCTGGACCCCCACCACACATCATATACAAAAATTAACTTAACACGGATCAAAAACCTAAATGTGAAATCTAAAACTATTAGAATTTGACAATAAAACCTAGATATAAATGTTCATGATCTCAGATTTGGCAATAGATTCTTAGAAATGATACCAAAAACATAAGAAATATCAGGAAATATATAATTTTGATTTTATCAAAATTGAAAAACCTTTGTGCACCAAAGGACATTTTCAAAAGAGTTAAAGACAACTTACTAAATGGGACAAAATATTTGCAAATTATATATATAACTAAAAGCCCAGCACGTGAAATAGCACAGCACCGCCCACCTGCGCCAGTCTTTGGTTGTTACGACGTTAGGGCCACAGGCCTTTTATAATATAGACTAGAGGCCCAGTGCACAAAAATTTGTGCACTCAGGGGGTGTGGGGAGGGGGTTCCCCAGCCCGGCCTGTGCCCTCTCGCAGTCTGGGACCCCTCAGAAGATAACGACCTGCTGGCTTAGGCCTGCTCCTGGGTGGCAGAGGGCAGGCCCAATCCCTAGGTGCAGCCCCTGGTCGGGCTCAGAGCAGGGCTGATTGGGGAGTTGGGGCGCCGCCCCCTATCATGCACAGAGCAGGGCGGATTGGGAGGTTGCGATGCCACCCTCAGTCACGCTCAGGGTAGGGC
>NW_005362314.1:564146-567687 GCF_000412655.1 Myotis brandtii
ACTTCCCCCCTGCTGGCCTTCTCACTCCAAACTGCCCCCCACCTGCTGTCCTGATCACCTCCAACTGACCCCCACTGACAGCCTGCTTGCCCTCAACTGGCCCCCCTGTCAGCCTGCTCAGCCCCAATTGCCCCCCCCACACACACACACCAGCCTGATCGCTCCCAACTGCCCTCCCTTCCTGGCCTGATCACCCCTAACTGCCTCTGCCTCAGCTCTGCCACCATGCCTTTGTCCGGAAGGACGTCCAGAAGGTGTCCCGGAAGGTCTCCCAATCTAATTAGTATATTACCCTTTTATTAGTATAGATGAGAACATAGTATCCAGAAGATGTAAAGAGCTCTTACAATTCAACCATAGGTAAAAGCCCAATTTACAAAGTTTCAAAGTACTTGAATAGTTATTTCTTTAAAGAAGATATGCAAATGGGAAAAAGCACATGAAAAAGATGCTCAATACATCACTAGTTATTAGGGAAATTCAAATGAAAACCACACTAAGATAGCACTTTACACACAATAGGAAGGAGATAATTTTTTAAAATGGGAAATAAGTGTTGGTGAGGATGTGGAGAAATTGGAACCCTTGTGCATTGCTGGTAGGAGTGTGAAATGGTTCAAACACTGTAGAAAAGTTTTACAGTTCCTTAAAAAGTTAAATATAGAATTATCATGTGCTCTAACAAATCTACTCCTAAGTATATACCCAAGAAAATGGAAAACACATTGTATTAGTCAGGGTTCTCCAAGAAACAGAACTGAGAGAGAGAGAGAGAGAGAGAGAGAGAGAGAGAGAGAGAGAGAGAAAAGAGAGAGATTTTAATGAATTGGCTCATACAATTATGGAGACTGGCAAGTCCAAAATCTGCAAGGTGGGCCAGCAGGCTGGATATCCAGGGAGAGTAAATGTTGCAGTTTAAGTGTGAAGGTGGTTTGCTGGCAGAATTCTCTCTTTCTCAGATAAGGTCAGTCTTTTGTTCTATTCAGTTGAGTGAATAAGGCTCACCCACATTATGGAGGACAATTTGTTTTATTCAATTTGAATATTAATCTTATTCAAAAACATCTTCACAGTAACATCCAGAATAATGTTGAACAAATATCTGGCATCATGGTATAGACAAGTTGACATTATCCATATGTATCTTCTTAAATCATACTTAAGCTCCAAGTAAAGACAATAACAAGGTCATACTTCACCTAACATGATACAACTATCCTGCATACAATTTAAAATGTGTTCATCTCTTTGCCAGAAGAGGTAAAGTCCTTATGTGATGTTTACCCTTCTCTTTGATTTCAATGTAAATACAATGATGTAAAGTAAAAAAAACTTAAGTACTCTAAAGTCAATACATCTTATATTGCATGATAAGGGTATAAAAGATAAAAGAAAATAACAATATAAACAAACATGTTCATAACAAAGAAATAAAATCATGATCATTTCAGTCCTCATTGCTGTAACTGATCACATGGGCATAGCATAGCTGATATTTTAGTATAAACACCTCCTCCCACCACCCATTCTGTATACCCTCTTTCTTCAGCAAGCACCTCACCTGATCATGGTTCTTAACCTGGTGGTGGGACCCAAACCTTCATTCTTAAAGGGTCTGGGTTTTGAGTAGTTCTTTCTGGGTTATGTTGATGCAGTTTTTCTTTGAACTTAGTGATAGGGCATTCATAGTGTTGGGAACCACCACCTCTGTATAGTTCCAAAATATTTTATTCATCCCAAAAGGAAACACTTTACCCATTAAGCAGTTATTTCCCATTCCATTTCTTCCCAGCCCCCAGTAACTACAAATCTGTTGTCTGTCTCTATGGTTTTACCTGTTTTAGAAATTTCATATAAATAGAATTATACATATGTCAATTTTTATGTCTAGTTTTTTACTCAGAATGATGTTTTTGAAGTTTATCCACATTGTAACATGTGTTAGTATTTCATCCTTTTTACAACTAAATAATATTCCACTGCATGTATATTCCAAATTTTTTAATTCGGTTATTCATTAATGGACATATGTTTTTTCTAACTTTTGTCTATTGTGAATAGTGCTGCTGTGAACATTTGTGTATAAGTATTTTGTTTGAGTGCCTGTTTTCTATATTCTTGGGTATATATCTGGAAGTGGAAGTGTTGGATCATATGATAATTCTATATTTATTATAGTTTTCAGTGTACAAGACTCTAACCTCCTTGGCTAAATTTATTTCTGGGTATTTTATTCTTTTGGATACCATTTAAAAGGTTGTTTTTCTAATTATTGATTGATTTTTAGAGAGAGAGGAAGAGAGAGGGAGAAAGAGAGTTGTTGTTCCACTTATTTATGCATTCATTGGTTGATTCTTGTATGTGCCCTGGCCAGGGATTGAACCCACAACCTTGGCATATCTAGATAATGCTCTACCAATTGAGCTACCTGGCCAGGGCTACTCAGAATTATTTTTTAATTCTTTTTTTTAGATTGTTCATTGTTAGTGTATAGAAACACAACTAGTTTTTTGTGTATTGATTTTTATCTTGAATATTTGATAAATTCACCTGTTAGCTCTACTATGTTTTTTTGTACATTCTTTAAGATTTATTAGATTGGGTCATGTCTTCTGTGAATAGAGATGATTTTACTTTTCTCGTTCCAATTTGCATGTCTAGTTCTTTTTGTTACCTAATTGCTCTGGCTAGAACTTCAAGTACAATTTCCAATAGCAATGGTAAAAGCAGGCATACATATATTACTTTTGATTTTATTGGGAAAAATTTCATTTTTCACCATTGAATATAATGTTAGGTGAATATTTCAGTTTCTTTGAGTAAATACCCAGAAGTGGGATTGCTGGGTCATAAGGTAGTTCTATTTATAATTTTTTGAAGAACCTCCATACTGTTTTCCCATAGTGGCTGCACCAGTCTGCAGTCCCACCAACAGTACACAGGGCTTTCCCTTTCTCCACATCCTCATCAGCATTGTTTGTTGATTTATTGATAGGCATTCTGACAGGTATGAGGTGATATTTCATGGTGGTTTTAATTTGCATTTTTCTGATGATTAGTAATATTGAGCATCTTTCCATATATCTACTAGAGGCCCGGTGCATGAAATTCATGCACGGGGGTTGGGGGAAGGAGGGGTCCCCTCAGCCCAGCCTGCACCCTCTCCAATCCGGGACACCTTGGGGGATATCCGACTGCCGGTTTAGGTCCAATCCCAGGGATCGGGCCTAAACCAGCAGTCAGACATCCCTCTCACAATCCTGGACCACTGGCTCCTAATCACTCACCTGCCTGCCTGTCTGGTCACCCCTAACTTCCCCTCCCCCCTCCCGCTGGCCTGATCACCCCTAACTGCCCCCCACTGCCGGCCAGGTCGCCCCCAACTGTCCCCTCCCTGCCAGCCTGGTCATTCCTAACTTCCCCCCCTCGCCAGGCTAGTTACCCCCAACTTCCCCCTGCCAGCCTAGTCACCCCTCACTGCCCCCCCTGCCAGCCTAATTGCCCCCAACTTCCCCCCCTGCTGGCCTGGTTGCCCCCAACT
>NW_005362314.1:567783-569630 GCF_000412655.1 Myotis brandtii
ACCCCACGCAGCCTGCTGTTCAGTCGTTTGGTCGTCCCTCACTAACCCCCCTGCCGGGACTGTCGCCCCACACAGCCTGCTGTTGGGTCGTTTGATCATCCCTCACTAACCCCTCCTGCCGGCCTGGTCGTAGGCAGCCATCTTGTGAGGGCATGAGGGTTAATTTGCATATTACCTCTTTATTATATAGGATTGGCCACTTGCATGTCCTCTTTAGAGAAACATCTAGTCAAGTCCTCTGCCCATTTTAATTAGATTGTTTATTTTTTGGTGTGAAGTTGTAAGAGTTTCTTATATATTTTGAATATTTATCCCTTATCTGATGCATCATTGATGAATATCTTCTCCCATTGAATAGGTTGTCTTTTCATTTTGTTGATAGTTTTCTTTACTATGCAAAACTTTTTTAGTTTGATGTAGTCCCATTTGTTTATTTTTTGTTTCCCTTGCCCAAGGAGATACGTTCAAAATAATACTGCTACAAACAATGTCAGAGAGTTTACTGTCTATGTTTTTCCCCAGAGCTTTATGCTTTCAGATTTTACATAAAGCTGGATTGTAAAACATAATGTATCACATTAATTGATTTGCAGATATTGAACTTGACATGCAAATTGGAAAGAAAAAAGCAAAACTATCTCTATTCATAGAAGACATGATCCTTTATAATAAATATTAAAGAGTGTACAAATTTAATCCATTTTGTGTTTATTCATGTGTACAGTGTAAGAAAATAGTCTAGGAGAAACCAAGATGGCGGCATAGGTAAACACCAGAAATTGCTGCCTCACACAACAAATTCAAAAATACAACTAAAAGACAAAATGGATATCATCCACAACCACAGGAAGGCTGGCTGAGTGGAAATTCTACAACTAGAAGGAAAGAGAAAAGCACACTGAGACTCAGAGGAGGTGCAGAAGTAAAGTGCAGAGGGTATGGAGGCACACGCAGAAGGGGCTGGCAACGCAGTTATCTTCAATCAGGAGGGAGACACAAGCTCCCGCTCTGAACTCCAGCTCCGGGCTACTCTCTGGGGACCCAGACTCATACGGGGAGAAACTGGACTATCTGGCATCCAGCGGAACTCAAGGGCGGCTTTCTCTCAGAGGTGCTTGCAGCGATTACCGCGGGACACTGACACCCGGGGACTCTTAGGGCAGGACTGAGGATCAGCCATAGCTGTTTGCTCCACCCTGTTGATTCCCTGAGACCCCACCCGACCCAAGCTATGCGCAGAGGCTTTTGCATATGAATGACCTGGCCCTTTGCAATCTAAAATTACCTAACAAACTGCAGCTGGGTCAGAGAGACCCAGAACATCCAAAGGAAGGCCCAAGGCCCCACAGCAGCTTGCATTGCTTCAAAGCTGGGCCTCATCTGGGCACCTCCAAACCCAAAACAAAGAAGAGGAATCTGCAGATCTCTCCATAGCTCCTGCTGGGTAGCCTCAGGAAGAGGCTAAATTAGCACCTCCTTAGATCCAAGAGCCAGTGTACCCAGTGGTCAGAGTGGGACCATCCAGATTACAACTCCTCAGATCCATAAGGGACACACTCAGGGGGCAGACTCAGTGAGCACGAAAGCCTCACTGAAGCAAGTCTTGCCCCATAAAGGTGCCTCCAGCACAGAAGTTCTCTCACCATAGACACAGCTGATTCTCACAGCCAATTTACCTGGAGGTCAATTCCTCCCAGTGATACCTACAACAATCAATCCTTAACTACAACAAGACTGTGTACAAAGCCCACAAAAGGGATGCACCAAGAGTGTCCACCTCAGGTAATTGGGGAGGCTGAGCCACTGGGCCCTATAGGACACCTAGCACACAAAGCCACTCTACCAAC
>NW_005362314.1:569756-570383 GCF_000412655.1 Myotis brandtii
GAAAGCAAACTACTGGATATAGAGTTCAAAACCACGGTTATAAGGTTTTTCAAGAATTTTCTAGAAACCGCCGATAAATTTAGTGAGACCCTCAAGGATATGAAAAAGTACCAACTAGAAATTAAGTATAGACTGACTGAAATAAAGACTATTATACAGAGTTCCAACAGCAGACTAGAGGATCTCAAGAATCAAGTCAAAGATTTGAAATACAAAGAAGCAAAAAACACCCAACCGGAAAAGAAAAAAGAAAAAAGAATCCAAAAATATGAGGATAGTGTAAGGCGCCTCTGGGACAACTTCAAGCATACCAACATCCGAATTATGGGGGTGCCAGAAGAAGAGAGAGAGCAAAATACTGAAAACCTATTTGAAGAAATAATGACAGAAAACTTTCCCTACCTGGAGAAAGAAATAGACTTACAAGTCCAGGAAGCACAGAGAACCCCAAACAAAAGGAATCCAAAGAGAACCACACCAAGACACATCATAATTAGAATGCCAAGGGCAAAAGACAAAGAGAGAATCTTAAAAGCAGCAAGAGAAAAACAGCAGCAAGAACAGTTAGTTACCTACAAGGGAGTACCCATGAGATTGTCAGCTGATTTCTCAATAGAAACTATGCAG
>NW_005362314.1:571079-577520 GCF_000412655.1 Myotis brandtii
GAACTGTAATAATCTGAACAATAAAGATTTAATTTTAAAAAAGAAAATAGTCTAATTTCAATTCTGTTTGTACCTGTCTAGTTTTCCCAACATTATTTACTAAATCACTGTCTTTACTTCATTGTATAGTGTTGCATCCTTTGTCATCGATTAATTGACCATATAGGTGTGGACTTATTTCTGTGTTTATTCTGTTCCCTTAATCTATTTTTATGCCAGTTCCATGCTGTTTTGATTATTATAGGCTTATAGTGTATTTTGTTACAGGTAACCTGATAACTCCAAGTTTATTCTTCTTTCTCAAGATTGCTGTGGCATTTTTGGGTCTTTTGTGGTTCCATATAAATTTTAGAATTATTTGTTCTAGCTCTGCAAAAAACTGCTATTGGTATTTTGATAGGGATTGCAGTGAATCTATAGATTGCTTTGGGAATTTGAATAATGTTAATTTTTTCTATCCATAAGCACAGTATATGCTTCCATTTATTCTATCTTCTTCAATTGCTTTATTTAAAGTCCTAATCACTTCCCAAGTACTGTACAGGTCTTTTACTTCCTCAGTTAAATTTATTTCTAGGTAATTTTGTGATGTAATTATACATGGGATTGTTTTCTTAATTTCTCTTTCTGACAGTTCATTATTAGTATATAAAAATGCTTACAATTTCTGGCCCTGGCCAGTGTGTTGGTTGAGCATCATTCTGCGCACCAAAAGGTGGCCAGTTCAATTCCTGGTCAGAGCACATGCCTGGGCTGTTGGCTCAATCCCAGTAGGGGGCCTCGCTCCCTCCCTCCCCTTTCTCCCACTCTAAAATCAATAAAAAATATTTTAAAATACTACCAATTTCTGAACATTAATTTGTATCCTGCTATGTTACTAAATTCATCTATCAGTTTTAATAATATTTTGGTGGACTCTTAGGGTTATCTCTATATATTATCATGACATCTTCAAATAATGGCAGTTTTTCTTTTTCTATTTGGATTTCTCTTATTTCTTCTTCTTGTCTGATTGCTGTGGCTAGCAATTCCAATATTATGTTGAATAGAAGTGGTAAAAGTGGACATCCCTGTCTTGTTTTTGGTCTTAAGAAAAAGCTTTCAGCTTTTCACTATTGACTATGATGTTAACTGTGAGCTTTTCATACATGGCTTTTATTATGTTGAGATATATGCTTTTTGTTCCCCCGCAAACAGTTATATATTAGTTATGATAGCTTTTATCATAAATTGATGCTGGATTTTGTCATATGCTTTTTCTGCATCCATTGATATGATTTTATCTGATTTTTATCCTTTAGTTTATTTACGTGATGTATCACATTAATTGATTTGCAAATATTGAACCAAACTTGTATCCCAGGTATAAATCGCACTTGATCATGATGTATCATCATCTTGAGGATTTTTGTATCTATGTTCACCTGGAATATTGGCCTATAATTTTCTTTTAGTATTGTCTTTGTCTGGTTGTGCAATGAGGTAATGCTGACTTTACAAAATAAACTTGGGAAGCCTCCTTTCACTTCAACTTTTTGGAGTGCTTTGAGAAGGATAAATTGTTAATTCTTTTTTGAATGTTTGGTAATATTCACCATGAAGCCAACCAGGGCTTTGTTGGGAGCTTTTTTTTTTTTTTCATTACTGATTTGATTTCATTAGTTATACTCTGTTCAGATTTTTCTCTTTCTTCTTATTTAGTCTTGGAAGATTTTATGTTTCTAGGAATTTATCCATTTCTTCCAGGTTGTCCAATTTGTTGGCAGTATTTTATTATAATGCTTTGTATTTCTGTGGTGTCAGTTGTCACTTCTCTTTTATTTCTGATTTTACTTATCTGGGTTCTCTAGCTTTCATTCTTGATGAATCTAGTTAAAAGTTTATCCATTTTGTTTATCTTTTCAAAGAACTACTTCTTGGTTTCATTGATGTTGCTTTTTTTAGACTCTATTTTTAAAATTTCTGCTCTGGTCTTTATTATTTTCTTTCATCTTCTCACTTTGGCCTTTGTTTACTCTTCTTTTTTCAGTTCCTATTGGCATATGGTTAGATTGAGATTTTTCTTGTTTCATGAGGTAGGCCTGTATTGCTTTGAACTTCCCTCTAAGAACTGCTTTCACTGTGTCCCATAGATTTTGGATTGTTGTGTTCTCATTTTTATTTATTTCAGTGTAACTCTTGATTTCTTTTTTTAAATTTCATTGTTAACCTATTTATTGTTTAGTAACATGTTATTTAGCCTTTGTGTGTTTGAGTGTTTTTCAGTTATATTCTTGGGGTTGATTTCTCATTTCATACCATTATGATCAAAGAAGATGCTTCATATGATTTAAATAATGTTAAATTTATTGAAGCTTGTTTTGTGACCTAACATATGGTTTAGCTTGAAAAATATTTCATGTGCACTTGAAAATAATGTACATCCTGCTGATTTGGAATAAAATGTTCTTTAAAAAAAACAATTAAATTATTCTGGTCCAATGTGTCATTTAAGGCTATTGTTTCTTTGTTCATTTTTTTATCTGAATGATCTATCCATTGATGTGAATGAGATGTTAAAACCCCCCATTATGATCATATAACTTTTGATCTCTCCCTTTATGTTCATCAATATTTGTTTTATATATTTAGGGGCTTTTACATTGGGTGCATCAATGTTTAAAAAGATTATATCTTCTTGTTGAATTTATCATTATGAAATGTCCTTCTTTGTCGCTTGCCATAGCCTTTGTTTTAAATATTTTTTTAAAAAATAAATTTTTATTTATTTCAAAGAGAGGAAGGGAGAGGGCAAGAGAGAAAGAAACATCAATGATGAAAGAGAATCATCAATCAGCTGCCACCTGCATGCCCCTTACTTTCAATCAAGCCTGCAACTCAGACATTTACCCTGAACAGGAATCAAACTGTAAACTCCTGGTTCATAGGTCGATGCTCAACCACTGAGCCACATCAGCTGGGCCATAGCCTTTTTTAAAAAACAAAACAAAAAAACACATTTTTTGAATATATTTTTATTGATTTCGAAGAGGGAGAGAGAGAGATAGAAACATCAATGATGAGAGAGAATCATTGATCAGCTGCCTCCTGCACACCCCCACTGGGGATCGAGCCTGCAATTCAGGCATGTGCCCTTAACCAGAATTGAACCTGGGACCCTTAAGTCCGCAGGCCAATGCTCTATCCACTGAGCCAAACCAGCTAGGGCCATAGTCTTTTTTTTTTTAAGTCTATTTTGTCTGATATAAGTATTGCTATCACAGCCCCTTTTTTTCATTTTCATTTGAATTAAATATCTTTTTCATTCTTTTATTTTCAGTTTGTATGTGTCTTTTGAGTTAAAGTGGTTCTCTTGTAAGCAGCATATGTATGGGTTTTGTTTCCTTATTCATTCAGCTACCTGTGTCTTTTGATTGGAGCATTTAATCCATTTACATTTAAAGTAATTATTGATATGTATGTAGTTATTGCCATTTTTTTATCTTCTTTTTCTTCTTAAAGAACTACAGGCCCGGTGCACGAAATTCGTGCATGGGAGGGGGGGTCCTTCAGCCCGGCCTGCACCCTCTCCAATCCCGGACCCCTCGGGACTGCTGGCTCCTAACCGCTCACCTGCCTGCTAGCCTGACCCCCCCCTAACTGCTCTCCCCTGCTGGCCTGATCCCCCTAACTCAGGGGTGGGCAAACTTTTTGACTCGAGGGCCACAATGGGTTCTTAAACTGGACCAGAGGGCCGGAACAAAAGCATAGATGGAGTGTTTGTGTGAACTAATATAAATTCAAAGTAAACATCATTACATAAAAGGGTACGGTCTTTTTTTTTTTTTTTCAAACGGGCCGGGGCCAGCCCGCGGGCCGTAGTTTGCCCACGGCTGCCCTAACTGCTCTCCTCTGCCTGTCTGATCACCTCTAACCGCCTCTGCCTCAGCCCCCCTACCATGGCTTTGTCCAGAAGGATGTCCAGAAGGTCATCTGGAAGATGTTCAGTCTAATTAGCATATTACCCTTTTATTAGTATAGATACCACCTTGTCCTAAAAATGCAGGTTGTTAGCAGGTTTTCCTATCATGGAAGGGGAGCCCGCAGTAGCAACCTGGGTTCTGACCAGGGCTATGCACTCGTGCTTTATCTCAGCAGATGAGATTCCTAGAAGAAGACTCTTAGATGTACCTTGAACATTTCCATTGATTTTGCCAAATCATCCTCCAAAAATGTTGAACCACTTTAAACTCCCACCAGCAACCATGTGTGTGCCCTCTGTCCTCCTTTGATGCCAATATCATTGATTTCCCCCTAGAAGCTTCCCTCCCTTCAGCCGGGATTGCTTGGCACTTGAGCCAACCTCACTGTTCAGCCCAGGACTTGATTTCCCAAGATAGAATTATGGAGGAGGAAAAATAGTTTTCCTCTACCTTTCTGAGGTCTTAGCGGAGGCCCTTGTAATGAAAGACAGATTACCAAGAAAAAAACGAAAGTTCATTAACATGTGTATCTCGTGTATATGTGGGAGATCCCAGGGAAAAATGAACAACTCTCTGAAGTGGCTTAGAATCCAGATTTAAATACCTTCTTCCTAGGGAAAGGCGACGGGAGATGTAGGCCTCTTAGAGGAGAGTACATGATTTTTAGGAAAGATGAATGGGGTGGGGGGAGATAGTTTGTAACAAAGTTTGGGTGTCATGTCAACTTCTAGTCTCCTGTCCTGTGACAGGAGTCAGTCTTCACTGGCTGATGACACTTTTCCCATCCAGGGGACCTATGACATTTAAGCTCCTTTGGAGGGATCCGATTTTAGGCAGATCAGGAGACTTCAGGGAAAGCCTCTCCTTGCATTTGCTGTTTTTCAAGCATCTGCAGCTCAAGATCATCAATATAACAACATGGCATATGTTGGGGTGGCATGTTCTCTGACCTTCAGAATAAACCCAAAAGCTTATTTCCTCTCTTAGATGATTTGCCACAGTAGCGTTATTCCCTGGAGAAAGTATTCTGACCAGACCTTCCTGGGAGTGGTCCTAACATACCCTGTGCTTGTAGAAAGGTGTGGGCTATATCACAAAATAAATCAGGGTCAGTTTTCTCATCATGTGGAAAAGGAGATAAAGTTATGATAGTTTATCTCCCTTTCCACAGGTTTCCTGCAGGTTTGTGTCTCTGCTGAGACCCCAGTGGCCCCAGCACCACAGTGGCCAAGGGGCTTGAGGCTGCTGGGTACCGGGCCCCCCTATGAGCTGTGTCTCTGCTTCTCTGGCCACAGCGGCCATGGGGCTTGGGGCTTCTGGGTGCTGGCACCCCCTGCGAGCTGTGTCTCTGCTCCTCCAGCCCCAGCGGCCCCTGAGAGGCTTGGAGCTGCTGGGTGCTGGGCCCCCTTGCAGGCTTGTGTCTCTGCTCCTCTGGCCCCCACAGCAGCAGCGATGAAGCAGGCCCAGAAGCCCTCTGCAAGCGGGGTGAGGTGGAATGCCTGGCGATAATGCAAGCGTCCCAGCCCAGCCACCGTCATCTTTGTCAAGGAGTGACAGTCAATTTGCATAGTCCCTCCTTATTGGCAGTGGGTGCCACCATCTTTGTCTCAGAGTGATGGCTAATTTGCATATTACTCTTTTATTAGATAGGATACTTTTAAATTTTCTTGTAATACTGATTTGGTGGTTATGGACTTCTTTAGCTTTTTTTTTTAATCTGGGATAATCTTTATCTCTCCTTTGATATTCTAAATAATAACCTGCTGGATAGAGGGATCTTGGTTGTACATCCTTGCTTTTCATCACTTTGACTATTTCATGCCAATCCCTTCTGGTCTGCAAAGTTTCTGTTGAGAAATCAGCTGACAGTTCTATGGGAGCTCCCTTGTAGGTAACTAATTGCTTTTCTCTTG
Organism: Myotis brandtii; assembly: GCF_000412655.1. NCBI lineage: Eukaryota > Metazoa > Chordata > Mammalia > Chiroptera > Vespertilionidae > Myotis > Myotis brandtii. Next base: position 576,955 of record NW_005362314.1, read on the forward strand.
CTTCTTTTAGGAGTCTCTCTTTGTCTTTAACCTTTAGCATTTTAATTATGATGTATCTTGATGTAGAATTCTTGGGGTTCATCTTGTTTGGGACTCTGCACTTCCTGAACTTGTATGTCTATTTCTTTGTCAGGTTAAGGAAGTTTTCAGTCATTATTTCTTTAAATAGGTTTTCAGTCCCTTGTTCCCTCTCTTCTCTTTCTGGTATCCCTTTGATGTGAATGTTGTTATGCTTGATGGTGTCCCAGAGATCCCTTAAACTACTGTCATTTTTTTAAATTCTTTTTTCTTTTTGGTGTTCTGATCAGCTGTTTTCTGCTTCCTTGTTTTCCAAGTTGCTGATACGACCCTCTGCTTCATCTAATCTGCTCTTAATTCCCTCTATTGTATTCTTCATTGCAATATTGTAAGGACAGTTTTACTTCTTCTTTTCCAATTTGGATGACTTTTATTTCTTCTTCTTGTCTGATCACAATGGCTAGTACCTCCAGTACTATGTCGAACAGGAGTGGTAAGAGTGGGCATCCCTGTCTTGTTCCTGTTCTTAGGGGAAATGGTTTTAGTTT
>NW_005362314.1:578178-587701 GCF_000412655.1 Myotis brandtii
GGGGGAGATAGTTTGTAACAAAGTTTGGGTGTCATGTCAACTTCTAGTCTCCTGTCCTGTGACAGGAGTCAGTCTTCACTGGCTGATGACACTTTTCCCATCCAGGGGACCTATGACATTTAAGCTCCTTTGGAGGGATCCGATTTTAGGCAGATCAGGAGACTTCAGGGAAAGCCTCTCCTTGCATTTGCTGTTTTTCAAGCATCTGCAGCTCAAGATCATCAATATAACAACATGGCATATGTTGGGGTGGCATGTTCTCTGACCTTCAGAATAAACCCAAAAGCTTATTTCCTCTCTTAGATGATTTGCCACAGTAGCGTTATTCCCTGGAGAAAGTATTCTGACCAGACCTTCCTGGGAGTGGTCCTAACATACCCTGTGCTTGTAGAAAGGTGTGGGCTATATCACAAAATAAATCAGGGTCAGTTTTCTCATCATGTGGAAAAGGAGATAAAGTTATGATAGTTTATCTCCCTTTCCACAGGTTTCCTGCAGGTTTGTGTCTCTGCTGAGACCCCAGTGGCCCCAGCACCACAGTGGCCAAGGGGCTTGAGGCTGCTGGGTACCGGGCCCCCCTATGAGCTGTGTCTCTGCTTCTCTGGCCACAGCGGCCATGGGGCTTGGGGCTTCTGGGTGCTGGCACCCCCTGCGAGCTGTGTCTCTGCTCCTCCAGCCCCAGCGGCCCCTGAGAGGCTTGGAGCTGCTGGGTGCTGGGCCCCCTTGCAGGCTTGTGTCTCTGCTCCTCTGGCCCCCACAGCAGCAGCGATGAAGCAGGCCCAGAAGCCCTCTGCAAGCGGGGTGAGGTGGAATGCCTGGCGATAATGCAAGCGTCCCAGCCCAGCCACCGTCATCTTTGTCAAGGAGTGACAGTCAATTTGCATAGTCCCTCCTTATTGGCAGTGGGTGCCACCATCTTTGTCTCAGAGTGATGGCTAATTTGCATATTACTCTTTTATTAGATAGGATACTTTTAAATTTTCTTGTAATACTGATTTGGTGGTTATGGACTTCTTTAGCTTTTTTTTTTAATCTGGGATAATCTTTATCTCTCCTTTGATATTCTAAATAATAACCTGCTGGATAGAGGGATCTTGGTTGTACATCCTTGCTTTTCATCACTTTGACTATTTCATGCCAATCCCTTCTGGTCTGCAAAGTTTCTGTTGAGAAATCAGCTGACAGTTCTATGGGAGCTCCCTTGTAGGTAACTAATTGCTTTTCTCTTGCTTCTTTTAGGAGTCTCTCTTTGTCTTTAACCTTTAGCATTTTAATTATGATGTATCTTGATGTAGAATTCTTGGGGTTCATCTTGTTTGGGACTCTGCACTTCCTGAACTTGTATGTCTATTTCTTTGTCAGGTTAAGGAAGTTTTCAGTCATTATTTCTTTAAATAGGTTTTCAGTCCCTTGTTCCCTCTCTTCTCTTTCTGGTATCCCTTTGATGTGAATGTTGTTATGCTTGATGGTGTCCCAGAGATCCCTTAAACTACTGTCATTTTTTTAAATTCTTTTTTCTTTTTGGTGTTCTGATCAGCTGTTTTCTGCTTCCTTGTTTTCCAAGTTGCTGATACGACCCTCTGCTTCATCTAATCTGCTCTTAATTCCCTCTATTGTATTCTTCATTGCAATATTGTAAGGACAGTTTTACTTCTTCTTTTCCAATTTGGATGACTTTTATTTCTTCTTCTTGTCTGATCACAATGGCTAGTACCTCCAGTACTATGTCGAACAGGAGTGGTAAGAGTGGGCATCCCTGTCTTGTTCCTGTTCTTAGGGGAAATGGTTTTAGTTTCTGCCCATTGAGTATGATGTTGACTGTGGGTTTGTCACATATGGCTTTTATTATGTTGAGGTATGATCCTTCTATTCCCACCTTGCTGAGAGTTTTTATCAAGAAAGGGTCAATTGATATGACTATGTGATTTTTATCTCTCAGTTTGTTTATGTGATGTATCACATTTATTGATTTGCAGATATTGTACCATCCTTGCATCCCTGGAATAAATCCTACTTGGTCATGGTGTGTGATCTTTCTGATGTACTGCTGGATCCGATTTGCTAGAATTTTGTTGAGTATTTTGGCATCTATGTTCATGAGGGATATTGGCCTATAATTCTCTTTCATTGTGTTGTCTTTATCTGGTTTTGGTATTAGGGTGATGCTGGCTTCATAGAATGTGCTTGGAAGTATTCCTTCCTCTTGAATTTTTTGGAATAGTCTGAGGAGGATAGGTTTTAGTTCTTCCTTGAATGTTTGGTAAAACTCCCCTGTGAAGCCATATGGCCCCGGGCTTTTGTTTGCTGGAAGCTTTTTGATGACTGCTTCAATTTCTTCCATAGTTATCGATCATTGCAATATTGTATTCTTAATTTCTGACTGGTTCTTTTTTATGGTTTTTATTTCTTTGTGTAAGTTCTCACTAAGTTCATCTATTCTTCCTTTAAGTTCATTGAGCATCCTTATGACCAGTGTTTTTAACTCTGCATTTGATAGATTTATTGCATCCTTTTTCTTTTTCTTTTTTTAGTTCTCTTTTTCTGGAGCTTTATCCTGTTCTTTCATTTGGGACATGTGTCTTTATCCCTTCTTTTTAGCTGCCTCCCTGTGTTTGCTTCTACATTTTAGGTAGATCTCCTATGTCTCCCAGTCTTGGCAGGGTGGCCTTATGTAGTAGATTTTCTGTGGGGCCCAGTGGCTTAGTCTCCCTGAGATGCATACTCCAGGGGTATCCCTCGTGTAAGCACTACTGAATAGCCATTGGCACAACAGTGGGTGAGGTTGATCCTCAAGCTGACTGGCTGTGAAGACTGGCCATGACTATAGCAGACTAGCTGTTGTTTGGAAACTGACCCCACAAAATGGGATTCACCTTAGTGGAGCTCTGGTGCTTGCTGAGTCTACCCTTATGTGTGTTGGTATTGGGTCTCTTGCTAGGGGCTCTAGTGCAGGCCCAGGTTAGCTGCTGCCTGTGCTCAGCCCTGGGATATCTGGTAGAAGTCACAAAGTGATCTGTACTTGGTAGCTGCCTGTGCTGATCTTGGAGGTACCTGGGAGAGGCCATACTATGAAATGAGCCTAGTTGCCACTAGTGCCAGGCTGGGGCCACTAGCAAGAGTACAGGGTATGTTGAAGCCATCCACTGCCTCCCTGGGGTTTGTATTTTTTTTAGACATTTTAGGGAGGTCCACGGTGTGAGCTGAGGCTGGTTGCTTATGTGTAATAGCTGCTGAAAGAGGTTCTAGCCTGTGCAGAAGTTTGGTGAGGTGGGTTCTTAGGGAATCATCAGGGTGGGGCAGGTTTGATGGAGACACTAATTTGACACCTGCCTGTACCTGCAGGCTGGATGGGGGAGGAGGTCAACAAAGGAAAAATAGTGCCAGGCAGCACTTCTGTCTTGGCCAGAGCGGCCCCTCCAGCCCTTCCCCTAAAGCCAGACAATTCATTTCCTCCCCTTATGTTCTCCTCTTTTCAAGCTGCTACCCTAGTGCTGGAGCTCAGAGTCAGTAAATTCATCAGTAAGTAAGTCCATGCACAGGCCCTTTAAAAAGAATTCCTGGGACTCCAGTAGTCTTTTGTCTCACCGGATGGAATCCTCACTGATTTTTACAGCCAGATGTTTGGGGGACTCCTCTTCTCAGCACTGGTGGTCCAGGTTGGGGAGCCTCATGTGGGGCTGGGACTCCTCAAAAAAAGATCTCTGCAACTGAGATATTCCTCCCAAATTTTTTATTGATGAGAGAGAGAGAGAGAGAGAGAGAGAGAGAGAGAGAGATCTGTTGTTCCACTTATTCATGAATTAATTGGTTGATTCTTGTATGTGCCAGTTTGAGGATCAAACCTACAACCTTAGCATATTGAGATGATGCTCTAACCAACTGAGCTATCTGTGTGGATATAGGACCAGTTTGTTTTGTGTCTCCATCCTCTTACCAGTCTCAACATGGCTTCTTCTTCATATATTAGTTATAGGAATTCTGATCACCTAGTCTGCAAGGGTGGTTGTTCTATAATTTAGTTGTAATTTTGATGTGGTCATGGGAGGAGCCAAGCACAGAATATACCTACTTTGCCATTTTGACCAGAAGTCTTGTCGTCTTTTTAAATTGTTATTTATAACAATAAGTTTTACCCTAAGCACTACTTTTTCTGCATCTCATAAGTTTGGTATGTGGTATTTTCATTTATCTCACTGTTGGTCTACTTCATGGTACACAAATCTCTGGAGCTCTATTCATTTTTCTTCATTTTCCCCCTTTTCTTCATATTGGATAATCTCAATTGTCCTATCTGAAAGTTTATTGATTCTTTTTTTCTACTTCTTTAAATCTGCTCTTGAGTCCCTCTAGTGAATTTTTTTCTTTTCATTATTGTACATTCCAGCTCCAGATTTTGTATTTATTTCCTTCTTTATAATTTTGATCTCTCTATTGGCATTCTTTGTTTAATGAAACAGTCATTCTCATGTTTGCCTTTAGTTTTTATATATGGCTTATTTTAGATCTTTGAACATATTTGAAATAACTGACAAAGTTTTTGTCTAGAAATTTCAGTATCTGTGCTTCTCAGAAACAGTTTCAGTAAATTGCTTTTATTTTCCTCCTGTAACTGGGCCATTTCTTGTTTCTTTGCATGCCTCATGATTTTTTGTTAAAAATTTGATATTTAGGGAGAGACCAAGATGGCGGCATAGGTAAACACCGGAGATTGCTGCCGCAAACAACCACTTCAAAAATACAACTAAAAGACGGAACAGACATCACCCAGAACCACAGGAAAGCTGGCTGAGGAGAGACTCTTCAACTAGAAGGAAAGACAACAGCATACCCAGGCTCAGAGGAGGCGCAGTGTGGAAAATATAAAGGTGCGGAGGTGCGCGCGCAAAGCGGGCTGGTGGCTGAGGGCGCGGTTGTCGTTTTCAATCAGGAGGGAGTCTCAGACTCTGAGCTCCAGATCCGGGCGAGTCTCTAGGGACTCAGACTCAAACGGGAGAAGCGGGATTGTCTGGCATCAGTTGGAACATGAGGGCAGCTTTCTCTCCGAGGTTTGCAGCGGTTGCTGGGGTTCTGAGAAGCAGAGCCTCTGGGAAAGGGACTGAGAGCAGCCATAACTGCTCCCTCCACCCGCCCTGTTGATCCCGTCCCGCCCAAGCCCTGCGCAGAGCCATTTGCCGGATCACCTCAGGCAAAGGCTGCTAGATTAGCTCTCCAGAGGACAGAAGTTTTCCCACTGCAGACACAGCTGATTCTCACAGCCAGTCGGCCTGGTGGTCAAATCCCTCTACTATTAACTACAACAATCAAGGCTCAACTAGAACAAGACTGCGCACAAAGACCACTAGGGGGTGCACCAAGAAAGCATAAAAAATGCGGAGACAAAAAAACATGACAGAAATGGAGGATATAGAGCTAAAAAACGCAATTTTGAGGGCTTGCAATAAACTTCTGGAGAGCCTCACGAAAACTAATGAGACCCTCGATGCTATGATAAAGAAACAACTAGAAATTAAGCATACACGGACTGAAATAAAGAATATTATACAGACACCCAATAGCAGACCAGAGGAGCGCAAGAATCAAGTCAAAGATTTGAAATGCGAAGAAGCAAAAAACACCCAACCGGAAAAGCAAAATGAAAAAAGAATCCGAAAATACGAAGATAGTGTAAGGAGCCTCTGGGACAGCTTCAAGCGTACAAACATCAGAATAATAGGGGTGCCAGAAGATGAGAGACAGCAAGATATTGAAAACCTATTTGAAGAAATAATGGCAGAAAACTTCCCCCACCTGGTGAAAGAAATGGACTTACAGGTCCAAGAAGCACAGAGAACCCCAAACAAAAGGAATCCAAAGAGGACCACACCAAGACACATCATAATTAAAATGCCAAGAGCAAAAGACAAAGAGAGAATCTTAAAAGCAGCAAGAGAAAGAGACTCAATTACCTACAAGGGAATACCCATACGACTGTCAGCTGATTTCTCAACAGAAACTTTGCAGGCCAGAAGGGAATGGCAAGAAATATTCAAAGTGCTGAATACCAAGAACCTACAACCAAGAATACTTTATCCAGCAAAGCTATCATTCAGAATTGAAGGTCAGATAAAGAGCTTCACAGATAAGGAAAAGCTAAAGGAGTTCATCACCACTAAACCAGTATTATACGAAATGCTGAAAGGTATCCTTTAAGAAGAGGAAGAAGAAAAAGGTAAAGATACAAATTGTGAACAACAAACATGCATCTATCAACGAGTGAATCTAAGAATCAAGTGAATAAATAATCTGATGTACAGAATGAACTGGTGATTATAATGAATCAGGGACATAGAAAGGGAATGGACTGACTATTCTTGGCGGGGAAAGGGGAATGGGAGATGCGGGAAGAAACTGGACAAAAATCGTGCACCTATGGATGAGGACAGTGGGTGGGGAGTGAGGGCGGAGGGTGGGGCGGGAACTGGGAGGAGGGGAGTGCATTTATCATTCTTCTAAATTTAACTTTGCACAAGTAACCCATGTAAAAAATCTATATTTTTCAAAACTTGTAAATAAAAATAACCTTAACTAAATAAATAAATAAATAAATAAAGTGTACAGTTCTATGTTGCTTATGATATTTAACATATTATAATTTGGAATTAGATTTTTCTCCTTCCTAAATGTTTTTTGTTTGTGTTTGTTTATTTAGTAACTATCTTTTACTAATTCTATGCAGTCTTTATTCTTTGTTTTGTGTTGGCCAGCATAGTGGTCAGCTGATAATGATTGGATATTTGGAGGCTTGGAACTGATAAATCTTCCAGTCCTTGCCAAGGGGCATGACTTCAACACTCAGTTAGGCAGTTGACAACTGTGCCTTACCCTTTACTTCCTACTTCTATAGAGCCTAAAGGTCAGCCAGAGTGAGAGAGGGCTTTCTTGTATCTTTTCTGAGTATAAGCACAAGCTATGCATGTGTGTAGCCTTCTAGAGTCCACGGAGTTTGTCAAAGCCTTTCAAAACTTCAGTGGATATCTCATTTGTCAGCTTTTTCTTTCAAGTTTTTGCAGTTGTCTATTTTTTTCTACCAACTATTATCCATCCCCTTAGTCAGCTTACAGATTTTTTTACAATTGCCCTCTGGGGAGGGACTTTTAGGACTAGTTAAGCACTAAATCAGGTAAAATAAAGGAAATTCTTTCAAGTGGGGTCTTCCAAGAAACCACAAGATAGGTCAAATAATGACAGCTTTGTACCCTTATATTTATGTGTGTCTCTTATAAGCAGCTTAAAACTGGACTTTGTTTTACCCAAACTGAAAATTTGTCTTTTAACTGAAGCATTTAGTCCAATTACCTTTATTTTAATTACTACCATATTCCAATTTAGATCTCATGTCTTACTTTTGCTAATTGTTCTACCTTTTTCATGTTTTAAAATATTTTAATTGTGAAAAATAGCACGTACATTTTTGTTGTTGTTAATCCTCACCTGAGGATATTTTTTCCCTTGATTTCCAGAGAGAGTGGAAGGGTGGGAGGGAGTAAGAGAGAGGGGGGAGGGAGTAAGAGAGAGAAACATTGATGTGAGAGAGACACATCAATTGGTTGCCTCTCAGACATACCCCAATCAGGGCCAGGGACTGAACCTGCAACCCAGGTGTGTACCCTTGACTGGGAATTGAACTTGAGACCCTTTGGTGCATGGGCCAATGCTCCAACCATTAAGCAACACAGGCTAGGGCATAACACGTACATTTTTCAAATGCAAGATCATAAATATGAAGTTTAATGCATTACTATAAATCAAACACTGGTATAATTCCAACAACCCATAAGCATCCTAACAAACCACTTCCCTAAGACAATTTTTTCTTGCATTTCTTTGTGGTTTTACCACTGAAGTATGCATGTATACACACTAAGATTTACTTTGCCTGTTTATGGGTACTATATAAAATGAAATCACAGTGTCAACAATATGTACGCTTACTCTGTGTCATTATGTATGTTTTTGGTTCACTCACTTTTTCGTATAATATTCCATTCCAATGCATAAGTATACAAGTATACCAAAAGTTATTTACTCATTCTACTGTTAATGCACTTTTGATTTGTTTTAATTTTCTCTCTCTAATGAATAATGGAACTTTAAATATTCTTGTGCATACATCTATGCATTTACTTCTTCATGGAATATATTTATTGAGAAATACTGTGTGTATATCTTCAATATTATATATAATGCAAGTTTCAGTTCTAATACAAAACTATGTTCTTGAGCAGCAGTTCTCAACCTGTGGGTCGTGAACAATGAAAATACATCCTGCATATCAGATATTTACATTACGATTCATAAGAGTAGCAAAATTACAGTTATGAAGTAGCAACGAAAATAATTTTATGGTTGGGGGTCACCACAACATGAGGAACTGTATTAAAGGGTTGCGGCATTAGGAAGGTTGAGAACCACTGTGAGGATTATACCAATTTATCCCTTCACTAGTCATGTAGAATTCCTATTATTCCCCATCTGCTTTAACATATGGAATCTTCAGATACCAGTGAAACTTCACTGCTCATTATGATTTTAATTTAAATTTCCCTAATTTTTAATGAGATTGACTATCTTTTCATATGATAATTAATATTTTGATATCTTGTTTTGTGAAATGATCATCAAATATTTTTGCCCATTTCTCTAATGTGTAATTTGTCTTTTTATTATTGATTCATAGAGGTACTTTCTACCTTCTAGGAACTAGTTCTTTGTTGTTTATATGAGTTATACATATCTTCTCCCACTCTGTGGCTTGCCTTTTCACTATCTTTTTGTTATTACCTCCTCTTGTTTTATTTTCTGGAGAAAATAATGTAAAAACTATCATCTTGCTTCAATAATCATCAACACTTTATTCTTGTTATCTTTTTTCCTTTCATAATTGAGATTTATTGCTTGTTTTGAGGATAAGTACACAGAGATTTCAATTCCTAACATACATATCAAAAATATAAAGTCATGTAGTTGTGATTCTTTTCTAAACCGTTATTCCAGTGACTTTCCAGCTTAAAATTTGGAGACTAATTTTCCTTCATAGAGTAATAAGTACTTCAGATGTTGATATGCTGTTACATCAGTCCCACTAATTCACAATTTAATGTCATATATGCTACATAATCAAATTTTCAGTCTTTCCCTGCACGTAAAGTTACTAGAACAGATGCACATTCTGACAGGGAGAGCCAAGATCAAGGAGTGGTTTTCTTTAGGAAACACTTCTACCAATAACATGGGAATAGAAGTAATTATTTATGTTCAGGACATAGTAAATGCACGACTGGCTCCAAATTGCCATTTAGTATGCTTTGTATTATCCTATCTAATAAAAGAGAAACAGGGTAATTAACCATACCTCCGCTACCCTTCCCATTGGCTAATCAGCAGGATATGCAAATTAACCCAACCAAGATGGCGGCCGGCAGCCATGCAGCTGAAGCGAGCAGGAGGCTTGCTTGCTCCAGTGATGGAGGAAGCCAAGCTTCCT
>NW_005362314.1:588647-599778 GCF_000412655.1 Myotis brandtii
GACCCTTTCACAGGGGTCGCCTAAGACCATCGGAAAACACATATATAATTACATATTGTTTTTGTGATTAATCACTATGCTTTAATTATGTTCAATTTGTAACAATGAAAATACATCCTGCATATCAGATATTTACATTACGATTCATAAGAGTAGCAAAATTACAGTTATGAAGTAGCAACGAAAATAATTTTATGGTTGGGGGTCACCACAACATGAGGAACTGTATTAAAGGGTTGCGGCATTAGGAAGGTTGAGAACCACTGTGAGGATTATACCAATTTATCCCTTCACTAGTCATGTAGAATTCCTATTATTCCCCATCTGCTTTAACATATGGAATCTTCAGATACCAGTGAAACTTCACTGCTCATTATGATTTTAATTTAAATTTCCCTAATTTTTAATGAGATTGACTATCTTTTCATATGATAATTAATATTTTGATATCTTGTTTTGTGAAATGATCATCAAATATTTTTGCCCATTTCTCTAATGTGTAATTTGTCTTTTTATTATTGATTCATAGAGGTACTTTCTACCTTCTAGGAACTAGTTCTTTGTTGTTTATATGAGTTATACATATCTTCTCCCACTCTGTGGCTTGCCTTTTCACTATCTTTTTGTTATTACCTCCTCTTGTTTTATTTTCTGGAGAAAATAATGTAAAAACTATCATCTTGCTTCAATAATCATCAACACTTTATTCTTGTTATCTTTTTTCCTTTCATAATTGAGATTTATTGCTTGTTTTGAGGATAAGTACACAGAGATTTCAATTCCTAACATACATATCAAAAATATAAAGTCATGTAGTTGTGATTCTTTTCTAAACCGTTATTCCAGTGACTTTCCAGCTTAAAATTTGGAGACTAATTTTCCTTCATAGAGTAATAAGTACTTCAGATGTTGATATGCTGTTACATCAGTCCCACTAATTCACAATTTAATGTCATATATGCTACATAATCAAATTTTCAGTCTTTCCCTGCACGTAAAGTTACTAGAAAAACTGGTCTACCACACCAAAGATGTCACAGATGCACAAAATTCTGACAGGGAGAGCCAAGATCAAGGAGTGGTTTTCTTTAGGAAACACTTCTACCAATAACATGGGAATAGAAGTAATTTAAAATGTTCAAGACATGTTAAATACACGACTGACTCCAAATTGCCATTCAGTATGCTTTGTATTATAGGATATAAAAACTACCCACATCTGTGGAATGAATATCAAGCTGATACCCAGGACAATCAACGCTTCCCATATTCAATATCCCACTATTTTCTGGTTGTACCAAAAAATAAACAACCAGCAAATGATTTCAGCTCTTTAGAAAAAGAATTTACCCTTTTAAAAAAATGGGATGAGGTGGAATTTCCTCATTCTTAAAAATATTTCTAGAGCTACTAAAATTTTAGCATGTACAAAATAGTTGATAAAAATATTCCTCTGGATTGTACAAAAAGGGAGACAAGGACCACTGATAAGACATGGTATATGACATTAATCAGACTTGGCTTCTCTTTCTCCTGCTTCATCTGAAGTTGGACTCTCCTCATTTTTAATTTCTCCATTTTCTGCAGGTAGATCTTCTTTAGATTCCTGGTTGGCCACTTTGGCCTGTTTGTCCTTTGTTCCCCTTTTCCCTTCTGTTTGCACTTCTTTGTCTGCAGATTTATCCTTTTCTTGCACCTTCTTTTGGCTCCATTCCCATTTTTGCAGGAACAGGTTTAGCTGACAACTTCGCCAGTCTCCTCTTGTCTCTTCTTTTACGACCCCCTTGCAGAAGCTGACCTTCTTGGGCATCCGGTGCCTGCGGGCCATGGGGCACCAAGAGCCTTCATGAACCTGGGCTGCCTGACCTGCTTCTCCCGCCCTCTTATCTTGTGATAAAGCTCTTAATTTTAAAGTTGTCAAATTTATAGGTCTTTCTTTTATTGTTAGTGTTTTTGTGTTCATCTTTTCAAATTTTTTAAAATATATTTTATTGGTTTTTTACAGAGAGGAAGGGAGAGAGGTAGAGAGTTAGAAACATTAATGAGAGAGAAACATCGATCAGCTGCCTTCTGCACACTCCCTACTGGGTATTTGCCTGCAACCAAGGGACATGCCCTTGACTGGAATAGAACCTTGAGTCCACAGGCTGATGCTCTATCCACTGAGCCAAACCGATTAGGGCCATCTTTTCAAATTTTTTTATTGATTTCAGAGAGGAAGGGAGAGAAAGATAGAACTGCCTTCTGCACGTCCCCTACTAAGGATTGACCCCGCAAACCTCTCCCTCCCCAGGCATGTGCCCCAACCAGAATGAACTGTGACCTCCTGGTTCATAGGTGGACACTCAACCACTGAGCCCTGCTGGCTGGGCATCATCTTAACACATCTTTCCCTAAGGTCATGAAATATTCTCATTTATAATCTTTTACCCGTTTTATTGGTCTGAATTTCCCATTTAGGCCAATAATGTATCTAGAATTGGTTTTGGCATATGGAATCAGTAGAGTTCAGGTTCCATTCATTTTTGTATGGACAACCAATTTTCCCACATCATTTATTGAAAAAATTGTCTTTTACCCACAGCCCTGCCGTGCCAGTTTTCTCCGCCCAACCCCCTCAGTTTTGCAGAGGTTTCAGCATGCCCTCCAGACCCCAATTTAGGTGTAGTAGTTGGGGTTCCTGACCTAAGTTAATACTAAGAATGGAAATCCCACTCACACAACCCACCTGTGGCTTGTTTCAATTCCTCTACGACCCTGAGTCTGGCTCTGGAGGTTGTCTGTGAACGTTTTCATGTCACAGCAGCAGAGTTAAATAGTTACAACTGACACTATAAGGTCTGCAAAGCCTAATATATTACTGCCTAGCCTGTATTCATTTTTTACTACTGGTATAGCAAATTGCCACCAACTTAGTTTAGAACAACACACATTTATTATCTTACAAAGTTCTGAAATCAGTTTCACTGGGGACAGTGCCCCCTTAGGAGACTCTAGAAGACTCTAGAAGCCATTTCCCTGTCTCTTCCAGGTTTTAGAGTGGTATTCCTTGACTTGTGGCTCCTTTCTGCATCTTCAAAACCAGAATTTAGCATGTTCACATCACCTTCTCTCTTATAAGGACCCCCTATGATTCCATGGACCCGCCAGGACATTCAGGGTCATTTATTGATCCCAAAAGCTTTTTTTTAAAAATCCTCACCAGATTGGAGATGTAATCAAATTTACTTTAAGTTTTTCCTTTTGAAAATACTCCCTCTCCACTTACATAATGTCACAAATAGGCAAAACTGTACCCTGTGTAATTTAGGAAGGGGACTTTTTTTTAAATACTTATACAAGGATATGTTTATTGATTTTTTTTTAGAGAGAGAGATACTGGGACACACACACACACACACACACACACACACACACACACACACACATCGATGTGAGAGAGAAACTTCAATTGGTTGCCTACACATCCCAGGCATCCTGACTAGGGATCAAACCTGCAACCTAGGTAATGTGCCCTGAACTGGAATTGAACCTGCAACCTTTTAGATGATGTTCCAACCAACTGAGCCACTCAGCCAGGGCAGGAAGAGAGACATATTTTAAAACAAGTTCCAAAGATTTCTATGTGTCACTTACTTAACCAAATATGAACGTCAGGATTTTGCAATAGTTGCTTTCAATTATACTTCATATTTCAATCTCAACAATGCTTTGCATTTGGTGGTCAGTGGAGAAGAATAGGCCCTACCTATTCAGGTTGTTCTGGTGGTGCCAGAGTTTCCAGGGTCAGACTGTTGGCTCAAGCTAGACTGGAGTGGACTGAGTGCACACTCAGTGTCTGCTCTGACCTCTGTCACCTCATACCATGACCAGTTATTATGGTAACATAGCAGTCTTGGGCAAAAGCTCACTGGCCTTTATGTGGTGTTATAGGCTGGTTTGTGTGTTGAAGTGCTGACCTGTAAGACCTCAGAATGTGACCTTATTTGGAGATAGGGTCTTTACAGAGATAATCAGGGTAAGATTACATCATTAGGGTGGACCTGAATCCAATATGACTAGTGTCCATATAAGGAGACTTGGACACAGACATGTACAGAGAGGGAGACCATATGGAGACACAGGGAGAAGACAATCATCTACAAGTTAAGGAGAGAGACCTGGACTAAATTCTTTTTTTATTATTATTGTCTAAAGTTTTACATATGTCTTCTTTTTCCCCAATTGACCGCCATCCCCCACCAGCCATTCCCACCCAGGGCAAACCCCCACTGCCCCAGTGCCTGTGTCCACTGGATATGCCAATATGCATGCATACAAGTCCTTTGGTTGCTCTCTAACCTCCCTGCCTCCTACCATTTGTCTCTGTGTCTATTCTTGTTCATCAAATTATGTTGATCATTATATCCCACATATGAGTGAGATCATGTGATATTTATCTTTCTCCAGCTTATTTCGCTTAGCACAATGCTCTCCATGATATCGCAAATGGTAAAAGTTCCTTCTTTTTTATAGAGGCATAGTATTCCATTGTGTAGATGTACCACAGTTTTCTAATCCACTCATCTACTGATGGGCACTTAGGCTGTTTCCAAATCTTAGTTATTGTAAATTGTGCTGCTATGAACATAGGGGGGTTCTGGTTTCTTGGGATATAGTCCTAGAAGTGGAATTACTGGGTCAAATGGGAGTTCCATTTTTAGTTTTTTGAGGAAACTCCATACTGTTTTCCACAGTGGCTGCACCAGTCTGCATTCCCACCAGCAGTGCAGGAGGGTTCGTTTTTCTCCACATCCTCGCCAGCATTTGTTTGTTGATTTGTTGATGGTAGCCATTCTGACAGGTGTGAGATGGTATCTCATTGTTGTTTTGATTTGCATCTCTCGGATGATTAGTGACTTTGAATATGCTTTCATATGTCTCTGGGACTTCTGTATCGGACTAAATTCTTTTTTCACAGGAGTTCTAACTCTGCCAGCATGTTGATTCCCATCTTCTAGGCTCCAGAACTGTGAAACAATAAATGTCTGTGTTTAAGCCTCCCAGTCTGTGGCACTTGATTATGGCAGTGGAGCTGACTCATATACGTGCTGAAAGACACCTGCTTCCAAAGGAATTCAGAGTTGGTATCCTTAGGAGCTCAAAAACTACAAGTTCAAAATAAGCAAGTTGCAGGTTTCTAGTGACTGCTTGGTGAGACACACTGGCCCATGGAGGAGAGAAGCTATCCCTTGGGGTCAGAGACAAACAGGAAGCATGGAGGGAGGTGATGTTGGGGCTTGGGGACAGTCTGCTCCCTCCGGTGCATCCTGTTGCTGTGGAGACCTTGGGATCAGCAGAGGGTGTGTTGGTGTGTTCCTGGAGAGTGTGTGTGTGTGTGTGTGTGTGTGTGTGTGTGTGTGTAGGGGGTGGTTAGGTGAAGGCGCCAGTGAGAACCAGGTGTGGCAGGGCAGCAAGAGGATGGCAGGCTTCGTAAGGCACACATGCCTTGCATTTGTCCAATAGGCAGGACATTCAGGGAGGGGTGAGAGGGACATTCTCAGGTACTGACACCATGCTTTTGAACATCATTGTGCCAGAAACCATGCCACGTGCACCATTTCTCTCACAAAACTGTCCCAGACTCTAAACAAGAGTAGGTGGAATGTATATAACAACCCAATCCAGGGCCCAGGAGTTTGGAAACTCACCATTAAATAAACGCAAGAACATGTGGTTTTCAGTTAATTGTTGCCGGGGCGGACCAGCAGCCCCTGAATAACGGATGAACAGATTACTCGGACATAGTTTCATTGTGAAAGAGAAGGCTTAGGGATGGCCTGATTGCCTGCCTCCTTAGCCTTTTATTGGAATTTTTATCTTTAGATACAATCAGTAGGTGAGTAATCTTGGGAGGACACAAGTGTTTACATTGTCCTCTAGGCAAGGGCATCCAGGGATTAAGCATAAGAATTCCAGTAAACACCTGGGGGTCTGCACATACACAGTCTTGTTTGGAAAGGCCAAGGAATAATTAGGGGTGCTGCCTTCGACACTCCCCTAAGACTCCCCTAAGTCAGAATTCCGATAAACAGGGCAGGCGGCCTTCCACATACTTCCCTTTTCTCATAATGCCCTCCTTACAACTTTCCAGCCAAGTCTTTTGTGCTTCCCAACATCTCCCCTTTTTTGTTTTGCTGAATGTAGAAGACAGAGGGAGGTGGTGAACTTTCTGCTTTGTAATGTCAGGGTCCATGAGGCGTATTTACTGCTCGAGCTCTGATTTTACAGACTATAAGAAAAACAAAAAGAGCAATGGTTAGTTATCTGGGATGCATGGAGTGAATACGCTCCAATAATTGCTCAGCTTCTGCCATCAGCTACTTTATCATTCCCCAGGTTATTCCAGGGGCCATCTGGGTCTGGGGAAGGTGCAACGTTCGGGGCTGTGGAGTCCCCAGGCCCAAATTCTTCATTTCTGGAAGAGGATTGGTCCCATGCCATGCCATGATAGGGTTTAAACCAGCGAGCTGGAATCTACAGTGGCCCTGTGGGGGTAGAAACACATGCATATCGTCTCCCTCATGTTAATTCATAATAAGCAGGCCCATTATCAGTACGTGGAA
Source organism: Myotis brandtii (assembly GCF_000412655.1). Taxonomy (NCBI): domain Eukaryota; kingdom Metazoa; phylum Chordata; class Mammalia; order Chiroptera; family Vespertilionidae; genus Myotis; species Myotis brandtii. The sequence goes on from NW_005362314.1 coordinate 595,253, forward strand.
GGGCAGGCGGTCTTCCACACACTTCCCTTTTCTCAGAATGTCCTCCTTACAACTTTCCAGCCAAGTCTTTTGTGCTCCCCAACAAATTGTGTAATAAAAATAATGTGGCTGTTAAATTGGGGGCTAGTCTAAAAATATGTATTTAACATCCAGCTCTGGGATTAGAAATGTGGAAAGCATACAGCAGGCAGCAGCCCCTGAACAACGGACAGTTATTAGTGTCCACATCTCACCACAACACTTGTGGTTTCTGAGGTGGGGTTATTGAGGATTGAAAATGATCATTCAGGTTTTAGAAAATTAAGGGTAGAGCATGCTTTAAGTAGTAGTAGAGCAGGATCCTTGAGTCCCATATTCCCCCTTTTTCATTTTACTAGCATACCCTTCAGGGTAGCATGGGCACGTTCAATGATGGGCTGCCCTTGTGGAATGTAAGGGATTCCTGTGGAATGCTGGATAGACCAAGTTCTGCAAAAGGTGGTGAAGCCATGGCTGCTATAAGCAGGCCCATTATCAGTTTATCTTGGTTAATATAGCTACAATTGGAAACAGGTCTTATTGAATTCATGCAAAGAAATGTATTGCCACTTATTAAGAATTGCCAAATTCTGGAGGGATAGGTGGAGAGAATATATAATTTACCAAATTTGCATTAAAAATGCTTCCTTATATCTGAAAAACAAAAAGTTTAAGAGTCAGCAATACTTTCAAGTGACATGGAATCTTGTCCTTTCTGCAAAACACAATATTCCAGAATAACAATTAGAGCTACAAATGAAAGCATAATATAGTTATTATTATTTGACAAAGATTCCCATATACCTTAAGCAGAAATTTTTCCTTCATGAGAGAGAAAACAAATATTGAGGCATTCCAGAAGGCCTATTGGAATGATCTAAAGCCAATTCTAGATCAAGAAAAAGTTTCTTAAAATTTAAACCCTGGAAGGATTGTCAAATTTATTTTACCAAAAGATCATATATCAAAGTATATTAGGCACAAACATAGGCTAGCAAACTTCAGTTCCCATGATTAACCATTTTAATAATTTATAGAACTTTTGCTTCATGGGTAGAAAAATAGAAAAGATCTTTTCACTTTTAACAGACTGGAAAAGGACTAACTAAAATAAGGTTTATTCTCTAACTTCATTTGTCCTTGGGTGAGGTCAGCAAATGACACTAATTGGATTTCTGCTATCAATCTCTCTGAGAATAAGCTATTTGCTATCTGGTTATACCTCTGGTTAGGGAGGCAAAAATGCAAATCATTGACTCTTAAGTGTCCTTGGTTTAGGGAAGATAGGATTTACAAGAGGGCTCCAAATTACTTTTTAACCATCTCAGTTTCCCTATTCTACTTGTCCTGGCTTACTGGCCTGTGTCATTCAACATTTCTCTTCACAGAATTCTACAACGTCCACAAACTTTCTATAACTTTCACAGCGTGTCTCATTGCATTCCTTGGTCCTCACATTGGGGCACCACCTTGCTGGGGCTGACCACCAGCCCCTGAACAACGGATGAACAGATTACTCCAACTGTGAAAGAGAAGGCTCCTTAGCCTTTTATTGGAATTTTTATCTTTAGATACAATCAGTAGGTGAGTAATCTTGGAAGGACACATGTGTTTACATTGTCCTCTAGGCAAGGGCATCCAGGGGTTAAGCATAAGGATTCCAGTAAACACCCGGGGTCTGCACATGCACAGGCTTGTTTGGAAAGGTCAAGGAATAATTAGGGGCACCGCCTTCAACACTCCCCTAAGTCTCCCCTAAGTCAGAATTCCGATAAACAGGGCAGGCGGCCTTCCACACACTTCCCTTTTCTCAGAATGTCCTCCTTACAACTTTCCAGCCAAGTCTTTTGTGCTCCCCAACAAATTGTGTAATAAAAATCATGTGGCTGTTAAATTGGAGGCTAGTCTAAAAATATATATTTAACATCCAGCTCTGGGATTAGAAATGTGGAAAGCATACAGCAGGCAGCAGCCCTGGGCTTTTAATTTAATTGAATCTTGGCCATTGAAATAGCTAGAGCTGAAATCATAGACTCAGCAGTGAAGGTTATTGAGGGTTTTGTTTTTTTTTTAACCTCAGGTTGTCTGAGCAGTCCCATGCCCCTTGTGCTGTGTGGCCTTGGGAGATTGGCCACACCTCTCTGCCTCAGTTGTCTCATCTGCGTGAGGTGAACAATGATCATTTGCTACTGCATGGGGCTGAATTAATTGTGATAAATTTCCTCCCTTCCTCAATCCTGTTTTTTGGCCACTGTGCTGCTCACTCTCCATCCTCCCTCTACCTCCTTGGCCACCCCTTCCAGTAGCCACTCTTTGTTCAAACTCCTGGTTGAGACTTTGGGATGCCTGGGGCTCCATCCTCACCCTCTGTCCACACCCTCTGTACAGGTGAGCTTATTCATCCCAACACTTTAAATCCCACACACTCACTGTTGCTACTTCAGCTTTATCTCCCACCCTGGCCTCTTCCCTCAGTTCCAGACTCATAACTCCAACCATAGGCTTAACATATCCCTTCAAATCTCAAATAAGATTCTAGGCTTTCCTGTGTCCAAAATAAAACTCTTGGTTTCTGCTCTCCATGGTTCTGCCCTGTCCAGGTCCTGGTCCTCACATTCTCAGGGATGCTGCCCCTTCTCCCAGGTGCTGAACTATGGTGCCTTCTTCTCCCTCACCTCATAGCTACTTCTTCCCATGCCAGGAACCCACTTACTTCTCTTTCTTTTACCTCCAGCATACTGGTCAGATCCTCTCAACCTCTTCTTGCACCATTGTGAAGGATTCTGCCCCTGCTTGCTCATGTGAAGGATTCTGCCCCTGCTTGCTCCATCTTCACTCAGGAGCCACAGGGATGTTCTGATCCTGTGAGTTGGGAACGTGCTCTGTGATGTCAGCTGTGGCCCTGTCTGAAAAGTCCTGAGCCTGGAAAAGCTATAAAGGACTGTGCAAGCCCAGCTGCCAACCCATACACCTCAAACACCAGGTTTGTACAGTAAATGCCCCATCCTTCTCAACTTTTAAAATGTGTAAAGCCACACTTGATCTGGGCCTCCAGGGAGAGGTGCCAGGACAGCTCTGGAAACAGATACTATATGTGTTGGGGGAAGAGAGAAGGGTGACATGGCTTTTGCTTGCTCCCACTGCCAGCTTTAACCAAATCCCTGTGGCCGCCCTAATCCACACTGTCTAATGGAACCCGAGCCAGCTCAGGCCCTGCAGGATGAGCCCGCTAATCTCTGGGGCTGAGAGCTCACCACCTGTCTCCAGGATGCTTTGCCCTCTTGGCCTCAGAGAGCCAAATCTGGGACCTCAGACAGGGATGATGGTACAAGTATCTTTTGACCAAGCCCTCTCACCTTTGACCCTCAAAGATGAGATGGGGAAACTCAAGTTCACATGGTGTGAGTCACTGCTCCCAGAGACAGGAAGGCTTTATAAATGACAGAACAACTCCTTAGGGCTCCCTTATCAGCTGCAAAAGGTGGAGTGTGAGCTGCAGGGCAAGCTGGCCTGTCCCCTTCTTCCATCAGAGGCTTGCAGGCTGGTGGTTTCACACTAACCTGGGTGCAAATCCTGCTGCTGACACACCCTAACCGTGTGACCTTGCGCAGGTCACTTAATTTTTTCAGGTCTCTATTTTTTCATCTGCAAAATGGGGCTGATGGTAAAAGTCTCTTCTTTGCAAGATTGTTGAGGGTATGTTAAGCGGAGTCCCTGCTAATATTAAAGGTTGGCTTGTACACAGCTGGTGTGGCTCAGTGGTTGAGTGTCAACCCATGAACCAGATTCCAGGTCAGGGCACATGTCTGGGTTGTGGGCTCCATCCCTGGTAGGGGGTGTGCAGGTAGCAGCCACTCAATGATTCTCCCTCATCATTGATGTTTCCATATCTTTCTCTCCCTCTCCCTTCCTCTCTGTGAAATCAATAAAAACATAATTTAAAAATATTAAAGGTTGGCTTGCTCATGGCTTCTTCCTGCCCAGCCCTGTGCAGGTCCACTCAGCTCACAGCCTGTGCTCCTTTCTTCTACTCCCAGGTTTACTGCAGGGTTTTGCAAGGAGAAAGTTGGGGAGTACCTTAGGCAGCTGGAGTCAAAAGACTGGTGGTAAGGAAAGAAAGGGAGAAAGAGATAGAAAAAGGATAAGAGACAGAGAGAGACAAAGAAAGATACAGAAAAATTGGCAGAGAGACGGAAAGGGAAAAGAGAATGGGAGAGACAGAAAGGTAGAGACTGAAATAGAGAAGCAACGAGACCAGAGACAGAGGACAGAGTGTGTGTGTCAGAGACAGCTGGAGAGAAAGACAGTCAGAGAGTCAGGTAGACAACACACATCCAAAGACAGGAAAGAAACAGACCCAGGGAGTAGGAGAGGGAGGGAAAGAAGATGTGGAGAGATCCAGTTCTTCGCACATCCCTGCTCAGGACGGATCTCTGCCCTCAGAGCAGCCCCTCATCCCTTCCCCACAATCCTTAAATTCTCTCTCTCTCTCTCTCTCTCTCTCTCTC
>NW_005362314.1:599801-600446 GCF_000412655.1 Myotis brandtii
CGGTTCCAGGATGCTCCGGGGCCCGGCCATTGGCTCCCCGGCTGCGGGAGGAGACCGGACGGACGGGGAGAACACGGAATCGAAGAATGCTCCGAGTGCCTGCCTGGCCGGGGAGAACTGGGGAGCCCCGGGAGCTAGGGAGAGGGAGGCGCGCAATAAATATTGGCCGAGCCTATCAGAGAAGAGGTGGGATATCAACTCGGCACTGTCCCAGCTCGCTCTCTCTCTCTCTCTCTCTCTCTTCCCTCCACATCTGTCACAGCTGCGTTCTGACCCGGCAGAGGCTGGCACAGGTGAGTGTGGCTACAGAGGCGGGCCTGGGTGTGCGCTGGGGATGGGCCCCAGGAAGAGTGGCCCAGGACTATCGGGAAGGGGAAGGGTTTGCGCGCTGGAGATAATGGTCGGGCAGGGGCCGTGTGATAAGGTTCAGAGGGTGTTGAGAGCAGCGGGGGCGGGGCTGGGACAGTGCCTGAGTTGATATCCCACTTCTTCTCTGATAGGCTCGGCCTTCCTCTCCCTAGCTCCCGGGGCTCCCCAGTTCTCCCCGGCCAGGCAGGCACTCGGAGCATTCTTCGATTCCGTGTTCTCCCCGTCCGTCCGGTCTCCTCCCGCAGCCGGGGAGCCAATGGCCGGGCCCCGGAGCAT
>NW_005362314.1:600877-603560 GCF_000412655.1 Myotis brandtii
GCTGCGCGCCGCGCCCCCCGAGCGCGTGGTGGCTGTCGTGGGAGCCTCGGCCAGTTCAGTCTCCATCATGGTCGCCAACGTGCTGCGTCTGTTTGCGGTGAGGGCCGCTGGCCGCGTTCGGTATCCAGCCCCTCCGTCCAATCCTCTCCCTTGGGGTGGCGGAGGTGTAGTCTCCTTGCAGAAGTCACTCCAACTCACAAAGACAAACAACTGCTTCAAAGGAAGCCTATGGGTCCAGCCAGACATCGCCTGAGCCAGGTCCCCACCACTTCAGCCTCCCTTGTCTGCTCTGGCGCCCTCCAGCGGCTGCCGCCCCCACACAGCCCGCTGTGTGAATAAGGAAACCAACCCCCCTGGCTGACAGCAGGGCGCCCTGGACTTTAGACCCCACTTCGCCGCTGGTGTCCTAGTTTGGGGCATACGCTGCACAACCATACATGGAGGTCCTGACCCTGGACCCTGGTGGAGAGCTCTGGGTGACAAGGAGCAAGTTTTTCCCGGAATTAGGACCCTCCTAACGGTGGGGCAAGCCGCACAAGTTCTTGGCTGCTCTGGGGGTGGGTAGGTCTGTAAGGACCTGTACTTTGATCCTCTATTCTGATCATCATTTAAATTCAATTTCAAAATGGCTGTCTCTAAAGGTCTCTTAAGGGGCCTCTGAAAGAGGACTCTCCTTTCGTCTGAAGTGCCCTGTCCTGTAGGAGAAGCTTGGGCAGTCCCTGCCCTGCCCTCATCTCTTGCTAACCGTCTTCTGTGGGAGGCAGCACCTTCCTTGCAATCTGAGGGTCAGTGGCTTGGGGAGCCATAGGAATCAGGGATTAGGAGGCCTTTGCAGTAGAGTTGGTGATTTTCTGTACATTCACTCGGGGGTGGGCTTCTGGGACAGTTTTACTGGGGTTCCATGAGGGGGGTTATCTCTGACCTTTTATCTTTCTGAGAAAAGAGGAAGGCTTTGCTTCCGTCTGGCTAGGCAGGGGCCCTCTGTTTCTTGAGTTTCTCTGATTCTCCATGGCACTAGGTGGAGGTTTTCTCAGGGACCCTTCCATCATCTGCACCCACTTAATCCCTCATACCTCAGTTTCTGCTGGATGGCAATGTTGGTGCAGAGCATACAGATGCACCTTCTACATGGCACCAAGAGAGGTTGTGTGGCTGCCGAGAGAGAGAGAGAGAGAGAGAGAGAGAGAGAGAGTGTTGTGGGGGGCGGTGTCTTTGTCTCACCAGTTCATGTATGTTCACATTTGTGGGCGGGCTCTGTCTCCTTCCCTGCCTGCAGCTCTGGTTTCTGTCTCTCCTTCTAGGTTGGGTGCAGCATCTCAAACTCAAGGGCCTTCAGGGTCCGAGTGAGGACTGTAGCTGAATGAGCAGGACCCTGTGAGCCCAGGGCCCAATGCTGCCAGCTCAGCCCAGAACTGAGGTGGTGTTGAAACCACAGATTTTAGACACTAGCCCTGAATCAAGTGTCCCTCACCAGCTCTCTTGCCTGTTCTGACCCCTCCTGGGGCTGCCCCCACCCACACAGACCACCCCTTAGTGTGAAGTAGGAAAACTTGTCTCCTCTGGGACTGATAAGGATGTCCTTCTCCAGAGCAGACAGAGCCTGTGCCTAGAGGCGAGATTGGCTGCAGGCTGGGCTTGAGCGCCCACCACTCCTTTGCTCAGACACACCCTGCACAACTGGATGTGGTGGCCCTGCCCACTCCCCTAGACCCTCATACCTCCCCTATTTCATCTGACCTATTCACAAGATACAGGTCATTCCCCACACCTTCTGCCACTCCCAGTGGTTCTCAGCTCCCTACCCCAAACCTTCTGTGCCCCCACCTGCATCCTGAGTCCCCATTGCCCTCCCTTCCTGCGGTCACTGAACCTCTCTCCACAGCCTAGGTGTTCTTTCCCCCTCCAGATTCCCCAGATCAGCTATGCCTCCACAGCCCCTGAGCTCAGCGACTCCACACGCTACGACTTCTTCTCCCGTGTGGTGCCTCCTGATTCCTACCAAGCCCAGGCCATGGTGGACATCGTGCGGGCATTGGGATGGAACTATGTATCCACGCTGGCCTCCGAGGGCAACTATGGAGAGAGCGGGGTTGAGGCTTTTGTGCAGATCTCCCGAGAGGCAGGTGAGTTGGAACAGGAGAGTCAGAGGCACCAAGGAACCTACAGAGGGGAGAAACAGGGGCTGTGAAATAGGGGCACTGGGGCCATGGTGGGGAGCCTGGATGTGTCTTCTATCAGCGCCCCTTTCCTTTGGAGGACTCAGTCCTGCCTCATGGCCTGGCAGGTGGGACACAGGCTAGGCTTTACCCCTGCAGAACCCTGGCTCAGACTCCTGAGTGATCACACTACAGAGTCATGTACTCTGGCAGCCCCAGTGAGTGGTGGGATGGATGAAAGCTGACTTTGGCATCCTGGACACTCAGGGGGAGTCTGTATTGCCCAGTCCATCAAGATTCCTAGAGAACCAAAGCCAGGAGAATTCAACAAGGTTATCAGACGACTCATGGAGACTCCCAACGCTCGAGGCATCATCATCTTTGCCAACGAGGATGACATCAGGTGGGATGGATGAAACTTCAGTCACTATTCTTTGGATACTCTCCTTGAAGGCCCTACCTCGTCTTCTCACTCATCCCCACATGCACATCCTCTCTTCCTCCCTTTCCTTCTTTCTTGTGCCCCC
>NW_005362314.1:603700-619108 GCF_000412655.1 Myotis brandtii
TTCCTGCTGCAATCTCTGCCTGGTCTGCTCTAAGTGGAGATGCTCTAAGTCTAGCTAGGAAAACACACAAGAATACATGCCTGTTTTTATAATTCATAGTGGGGAAACCTGTGGGCAGATCTAAGTGCAGAAAATGAGCAAAAGGGAAGGAGCCCTGGGGCAGGGCCAGCAGGAGGCTCTGTAAGAGAAAGGTGGCCCTACTTCCAGGCAGTGTGAAGTGCATTATAGTGCATGGAGCAAGAGGGCAAGCCCGGACCAGGGCCTGGTTGGACCCCTGACCACCTCAGAAGCCCAGGGCAAGTGTTCTAAACACTCTATACTCCATTTTTCCTGATCAATGAGGATCTGATGAGTGATGTGGAATGGGATAGATGGAGAGAGAAGAATGAGAACTGACTAGAGGTAAGTTGAAGGAAGATCTCAGGACTTTATTCACCCTCAGCCCTGTTTGTACCAGGAGGGTCCTCGAGGCTGCACGCCAGGCCAACCTGACTGGCCATTTCCTGTGGGTTGGCTCAGATAGCTGGGGAGCCAAGATCTCACCCATCCTGAACCTGGAGGACGTGGCAGTGGGGGCTATCACTATCCTGCCCAAAAGAGCTTCCATTGATGGTGAGTGTAGGGATGACCTCCTCCACTTTGTCCCCTACCCCCACCCCATCCTTTTCCACCATCCCTCTGGATGCACTCATTTACCCCATTGGTAAAATATACTGTGATCCAGGTTCCTTCTAAGATTCCCAAGTTCTATGATTCTGAGATTCTGTAAATACATCCCTCCAAGTAGTGTTTGAATGAGTTAGCAAATGAGGAAAAGCACAGCCAACATACAGGGTAAAAAAATTGTTTTTTAGTTTGTGCTTTTTGTTTTGTTTTATTTTTTAATTCAACACCTGTATTCCTCATTCTGTCGAAGACATTATGATTTTAGGGTGAGGGTGGGAGAGAAACCAAGGAGATGGGACTTACTGTCCTGTTGCTCAAAGTAATGAGGCCGCCCCTCCCTTTTTCCTTCCCACTATCCCATCTGTGAATATCTGGAAGAATCTAGCAGGGATGTCCACTTTACAACAGTATTGCTCATTTTCCCAAAGGCTGAATGAACTGCAGATAACTTGATGAGGGACTTCAGGGCTATATGTAAAGTGTGGACCCTCATAACACTGAGCCCTGCCTCCCACACTAATACCTCTTGGGGTATACATCCACCCTCACATCCTTTCCGCAGGCTTTTTTTAGAATGCATTCAGTTGCAAGTGGCAAACTAGACTGAGAATAGTCTCAGCAATCAAAGCATTTCATCACAAGACTTCAGGTTTGGGGCAATGAGTCAATGATGTTCTCAAAGCGCTGAGCTCTGTCCTCCCTTCTGTTTCACCACTCTCTGTGGTTGCTGAGTCTTCATGCTTGTGGCATCATATTTACAAAGTGGCTGCTGAAGCTCCACCCACTACATGTTCACAGCAGCATCCTAACCAGGAAAGAATGTGCAGCATAAAAGTATTTCATGTAGTGAGGCTCAGGTTTACATCAGGATGCAAACATCAGAAAATACCAAGGAGTCCCCAGATGTCTTTGAACTCACAGGCCAGAAGTTGGTTCAATGGCGATTCCTAGCTGCAAAGTGAGCAATTGGTGAAGGGACACAGGGTGACTGTGGCTGGCTATGGTTACCACCCTTCTCCCCCTCCCTCTCAGGATTTGACCAGTACTTCATGACACGCTCCCTGGAGAACAACCGCCGGAACATCTGGTTTGCAGAGTTCTGGGAAGAGAATTTTAACTGCAAACTGACCAGCTCAGGTACCCAGTCAGACAAATCCACCCGCAAATGCACAGGTGAGAGGGTGGCAAGGAAGGTGATGGAAAAGGTGGGAGGCCAGTTTAGGTATCTGGGGGCCAGGCGCATTTCCTCTGGGCATCCCTAGGACAGGTGAGGAACGCATCGGCCGGGACTCTACCTACGAACAGGAGGGGAAGGTGCAGTTTGTGATCGACGCAGTGTACGCCATTGCCCATGCCCTACACAGCATGCACCAGGCGCTCTGTCCTGGGCATACAGGCCTGTGCCCAGCAATGGAGCCCACCGATGGGCGGACACTGTTGCAGTATATTCGGGCAGTCCGCTTCAATGGTGAGTGGATACCAGAACTCTTATGTGAGAGAGGGGAAGTCCCCTGAGATGGATTTCTCTGTGGGACCTGGATGAGTGGGGAGCAAAGGGATGGGAGAGGCGGCATGGTATAGGGAGCACCTGCACCTGTGAGCTGGGGACTTGAGCCAAGTTATGAGGACCACTTTTTAACACTCCTCCTTTCTCAGGCTTCAGCACCCCCTTTCCCAACTTGAAAAATCCTGGTGTTGGTGAATTTCTCTGTGACTCCTTCTGCCTGAAACCCTCAGCAGGTCACACACAACTCTCCCCTTCACTGCACAGAGCTTGAAGGCATCTGGTCTCTCAGGGCACAGTGCATACAGTGAGGAGGCACTGCCTATGACACGGACATGCTGCTCACTGTGAGTCTCGAGCTTCCAAATGCTGCCCCAATTAGCTCCTGCACTGCCTGAGCACTGGGCACCAGTCTGATGTGTCCCCTTGTACCAGCAGAGGGCCTGGCACATGGCCGGGGCTCTGAAAAGGCCCAATGGACTTGGATGTGCTTGTGGTTTGTGGGGACAGATACAATTCTTGTACAATAACTGTCCTTTAGAAAATTAAAACTATTCGTCCACCAAATATTGAGCGCCTTCTCTTTGCCAAGCTCTCTGCTAAATAGCACAGCTGAATTTCACTCCAGACCAACTTTACAAGCTAACAGAACAAGCCTCTAAAAGAATTAAAGCTGGCCAAATTAGTACAAATTTTATGTCAACACTCAGACCTTTATTCAAGTCTGAACTCATCCTTTCACCTGAACAGTTAAGATTTCTATTTTCTTTTATAATTGTGGTAACATACATATAGCTTAATATAGTATATTTACCATCTTAACTACTTTTAAGTGTACAGTGTAGTCATGTACATTGTTATGCAACCAATCTCCAAAACTCTTTTCATTTTGCAAAACTGAAACTGTTATCCTGTTAAACAACTTTCCAGTCCCCCCTCCCATGGCAACCACCATTCTACTTTCTGTTTCTATTAATTTGACTGTTTTAAATACCTCATATGGGTGGAATCATGCAGGATTTGTCTTTTTGTGACTGGCTTATTTCACTTAGCACAATGTCCTCAAGGTTCATTCATGTTGTACGTGTGTCTGAATTTCCTTTTTTAAGGCTGACTAATATTCCATTGTATGGATAAACACTTTTTGTTTATCCATTCAACCCCCAATGACACATGGTCGCTTCCACCTTTGGGCTGTTGTGAATAATGCTGCTATGAACATGAGTGTTCAAGTATCTCTTTGAGTTCCTGTGTTTAGCTCCTTTGTGTTTATACCTAGAAGTGGAATTGCTGGGTCATGTGGTAATTCTACCATACTGTTTGAGATCCACCAAACTGTTTTCCACCTGACTGCACAAGGCTCCTACCAGCAACGCATAAGGTTCCAGTTTCTCTGTGTCCTGGCTGATCCTTGGTATTTTCTGATGTTTGGGCAGGAGGTGGTATCTCACTGTGGTTTTGCTTGGCATTTCCCTGATGTTGAGCATCTTTGCGTGTGCGTGTTGAGCTCTTCCTTTATCCTGGCGGGGCCTTTGGCCTCTCCAGGAGGCTGGCTGGGATGGGCTGGAGAACCACTGAGGATGCCAGGCTCTCCCTCCAGGCAGCGCAGGAACCCCAGTGATGTTCAATGAGAATGGGGATGCGCCCGGGAGATATGACATCTTCCAGTACCAGGCGTCCAACGGCAGTGCAGGCAGTGGCGGATACCAGAGCGTGGGCCAGTGGGCGGAGACGCTCAGGCTGGACGTGAGTGACATGCGACCTCGGGGTGTGGGAGGCGGGCCCGCCAGTCCTGGCAGCGGAGGGCAAAGGCCCTGTGTCCCATGTTGCAGATGGACGCCCTGCAGTGGTCAGGAGACCCATGGGAAGTGCCGGCATCTCAGTGCAGCCTCCCCTGTAGGCCTGGGGAGCGGAAGAAGATGGTGAAGGGCGTGCCCTGCTGTTGGCACTGCGAGGCCTGCGACGGGTACCATTTCCAGGTGGATGAGTTCACCTGCGAGGTCTGCCCAGGGGACATGCGGCCCCTGCGCAACCACACCGGCTGCCGCCCCACACCGGTGGTGCGCCTCACCTGGGCCTCTCCCTGGGCCGCCCCGCCGCTCCTCCTGGCGGTGCTGGGCATCACGGCCACCACCGCAGTGGTGGCCACCTTCGTAAGGCACAACAACACACCCATCGTCCGCGCCTCAGGCCGAGAGCTCAGCTACGTGCTGCTCACCGGCATCTTCCTCATCTATGCCATCACCTTCCTCATGGTGGCCGAGCCTGGGGCGGCCGTCTGCGCTGCTCGGAGACTCTTCCTCGGCCTGGGCACCACCCTCAGCTACTCTGCCCTGTTCACCAAGACCAACCGCATCTACCGTATCTTCGAACAGGGGAAGCGCTCTGTCACGCCCCCGCCCTTCATCAGCCCCACCTCGCAGCTGGTCATCACCTTCGGCCTCACCTCCGTGCAGGTTGGTCCCCAGACTCCAGATGGGGAGGCGCTGACCTCTACTCAGAGAGTCACTCTTCTATTTTGGAAAAACATATAGCCTTGGGAGAGAGGGCCCTGCCCTTCTCCTATGAGGAGAACTCAGTTAAGAGCAGCCATTCCTCCACTTCGTCCTGGAAGGAAAATGGGTTCCCATATAAAAAAAATAAAGCAAAGAAATATCTGATACATTTTCCACAAGCAAAGAATCTGTTTCCATAAAGGGAGTTACTGCTGCCCAGTCCCTGGTGAGAGTCTCAGGGCCCCAGTAATGTACCTAGCTGTGGAGTGGAGCATCTTGTTCCATAAATGGCCATATTTCATGATGTATGGGCAGCAAAAGCAGAGTTCCTTTGGGTCTTTCCACAGCTTTGAAAATGATTCTGTGGCTGGGAAAGCCCTGGATGTTTTCTGTGCAAAGGGTACTAAGAGAAAAGGTACTAAGAGAAAGGTGTATGACATTGTGTGACACTGTAGAGCTAACCCAGTTCTCAGGGCCAGGTGGTCAGCATGCTCTCCATTCCAAGTGAGCCCTTCTCCCTACCCAGCCATGCATGTATCATGTTCATCCTACCCACAGGCCTCGGTCCATGCAGTTCACAGCTGGAAGACGCTTCCTGCACATGCAGGGCGTGAGCCTCCTCTACCAGGGAGGGCCAAAATCTCAGTGCCCAGCTCATCCTGAAAAGGCATCTCACTGCCTCTCTGCCTGAAAACCCCATGACACAAGACAGAGATGCTTAGAATACATCAGTGCCCCCAGCTCACCCAGGGGATCCCCACATTATGCCATCATTTCCAGAAACCTTGGACCCTTTCAAAGAGGCACACTTTCAGTTTTACTAGGTTATATACCAAAATGATGGATGTCCAATGGTATCTCACTGTTGTTTCAATTTGCCTCACTTCGTTGCTAGTACAATGGCCTTTGCAGTGTCCTCTTCTGTGGTATGCCTATTCCTATGCTTGGTCATTTTCTGTAATTTTGTAGGAGTTAGTTACATGTGTTGGATCCTAATTCTTTATCAATTACAGGGGATGCAAAATCAGTGAGCTACATTTTGCTTGCTACTCCTGCGTATCACAGGCCTTGAGTGTTAGTTACTCATGGGAAACGTTTGTCCCCCACCTGGAGTCTTGCTCTAAGAAAAGCCTCCATGCTGCCTTTTGAACAGTGGATGCCATGACATTTTATTAGTCTCTTGTTCATGAAGCTGCTGCCTTTGGGAGAATCACAAAAAAGATGTTCCTTCTGGTTGTACAAATTATTATAAAGCATCCCCTCCTCCAGGATCACACAGCCCTGCTCCAGGTGCACAGACCTACCTCACCTCCCTATACCCTCTCCCTAAATCAGACACACTTGTGCAGGGAATGAACATATGGGCAGCCCTTTCAGGGTCCTGACTTTATGCAGGTGTTTTATTTCCTGCTCCCCAGCTGCCCTTAGCTCAAAGTCATATCTCCTGTCATTGAGGAAATTGAAGCTCCATTTCCTCATTGTTAGGACCTGTGTTTTACTCTGATAACCTCCCAGCTGCCCAGCATCAACTCCTAACATCCTTACAATTCTCCATTAAGGGCCTCTTCAATTTAGGCTGCATTGTGCATTCACACATTATTTCATTACATCCTGTTCAACAGTTCTCTGGATCTGAAGAAGAAAGGGGGTCCTCAGGAAATAGGTTTGCCATGCTGTTATATAGAAACAAGCTAGTGTTTCACATTTACAGACTGAAGGTGATACTGCCTACTGGATGGTTGTGAGGAGAGAACATCTCTGCTGGGCCTAGCCCTTAACCAGTGGTACATACACCATTTCCCCTCCAAGCTGGCATCGTGTTCTTAAAACAGATTATGATGATTCCCATTCTATAGATAGAGAAGACATTCAGGATCAAAATTCCACAGATTCTGTCTGCAGTTACTGCATCTTGCAGGGATCAGTAAATGACATTGGTAATGGCTGGAATATAGGAAGAGGATGTCCAGGGGCCCCTTACCCAACCAGCCCTGACATTGTTAGCACATACCTCCACTGCAGCCCCTTCTCTACTGGACCATGTCACAGGCCTGAGTATTCCCCTCCTGGAAGGCCCTCTTCTCTCCATAGTGGTTCTCTCAGACCCAAGCATCCCCTCCCAGTAGGTCAGGAGCCTCCAGGGGACCCTAACCTGCCAGAGTCCTCAGTAGGTGGCCAGTCTTAGTGTGTCCCTGATATGATGTTGTCTCCTGTAGGTGGTGGGAGTGATGGCATGGCTAGGGGCCCAGCCCCCACACAGCGTGATCGACTATGAGGAGCAGCGGACGGTGGACCCAGAGCAAGCCAGAGGGGTGCTCAAGTGCGACATGTCAGATCTATCTCTCATCGGCTGCCTGGGTTACAGCCTCCTACTCATGGTCACATGCACAGTGTATGCCATCAAGGCCCGTGGTGTGCCTGAGACCTTCAATGAGGCCAAGCCCATTGGCTTCACCATGTACACCACCTGCATCATCTGGCTGGCTTTTGTGCCTATCTTCTTTGGCACTGCGCAGTCAGCTGAAAAGGTAATTTGGGGTCTTTCATTGGTTTCACTACCTCATTTGTTTCCTACCTTCTGTCACAGAAGGAAGGGCTCAATTGTCCCAAGAGCTGGGTTACACATATGAACCCAGCTTGGTTGGTTGATTTATTCCTGTACTTAAATACATGCTCATTTGCTTATCTTTCCAATTGCCCTCTGCTTGTTCATTCAGCCATTCATTCATCCATACTTCTAACCATTGATTAATCTTTCATTCAATTATTACTTCATATACTTTCTATCTACTGATCCATTGATCTATTTGTTTGATCATTATTCACTCATCTATTCATTTGTATAGAACATTTGTTTATTCATCTATATGTTTGCTCACTTTTACCTTTATTCAATCTCAGTTTGTTCATTCATTTGTACATTTGAAAACATGTCCATTCATTCATTAATATCTTCTAGACCTTTTTAGCCATATGGACCATTTCCCCAGGTGTCACTTTCTGTGAATAAAACTGTCTTCCCTCAGACACTGGTCCACTCAGTGCCATGTCACTCACCCTCCATCCTGCCTACACTGGAGCCACACTGTGACTATTCCTTCTTCATGCCACAGGGCCTTTGCTTATGCAGTTGTCCTTTTCTAAGTGCTCATTCCACGGCTATGTGGAGGTGGGGGTAAGAGAAAACAGTGCTGAGTCCCACCTGGTCCCTTTTTCCATGTCTCAGATATACATTCAAACCACCACACTGACTGTGTCCCTGAGCCTGAGTGCATCGGTGTCCCTCGGCATGCTCTATGCACCCAAAACCTATGTCATCTTGTTCCACCCGGAGCAGAACGTACAGAAGCGGAAGCGGAGCCTCAAAGCAACCTCCACAGTAGCAGCCCCACCCAAGGGTGAGGACACAGAAGCCCCCAAGTAGTGAGAAGCCTTCTTTTCTTTCCATTGCTTCACAGTGGGAACTGTGAGGAGTCCAGGCATGCAGTGAATCAGAGAAGGGGTCCACGGAGGCTATGCCCAACAGGACCTATCTTGAGGCTGGCCTCCAGAAAGACCTGCCCACATGCCAATGTTATCCCTTTTTTTCTGTGCATGTTGGCATATTTCCTCACTGCAGACTAGACTTTCTACCCATGGTGGGAAATGGCCATGGCAAGGCTTATATTTCTAGAGAGAGACTCAACTTACACTCTCTGGTTTGAAGTTGAGAGATCACAATGACTGCCTGGGCTTGGCCATTGTGAGTGATATTCCCACTCCTTCTTCAACCACTAGAACATAGGGACTGGGCCCTGTGTGAGAATGTGCAGGCCCCAGAGTGAAATACTGGGCTGGAGTTGGGGAGGAACAGTTTCCACAAAAGCAGATCTGTGGATCTGTGTACTTGACTGAGCAACCTGGGCTTGGCACAGGCGGATGGAGCCTTGGGTGAGATCCCTGTGAGAGAGGATGGGCCTGCAGGGACAGGGAGGTGAGCAGAGGTACCAGGTGCACCCCACAAAGTTACTTGTGTGAGGGCATTTTCCTTAGAATCTTGTCCCCTGGGATCTGAGGGGTGTCACACTCAGAGTACAGTTTTTTTCCTTTCCCATCTGTACTCCCTTAAATGACCTCTAATAGATGCACTTGTGTGGTGTGAGTGGTGTGAGAATAAACTAACAAGTATGGCATTTGCCCTCCTCTGATGCCTG
Source organism: Myotis brandtii (assembly GCF_000412655.1). Lineage (NCBI taxonomy): Eukaryota > Metazoa > Chordata > Mammalia > Chiroptera > Vespertilionidae > Myotis > Myotis brandtii. The sequence goes on from NW_005362314.1 coordinate 612,559, forward strand.
AGGGATTGTTTTCAGGAGTTCCAGGGTGGAACCAGTGACAAAAAGAGTTGTGTACATAGTGAAGATTAATTCCAAGTGGATAATGTAGGATGAATATAAAATGCTTCTTTTCCAACACTCACTGGGAAGTCCCCTTTGAAAGGCAAGCATAGGCATGGGGAGGAAGATGCTTGCACTACAGATGCATGGGTGTTTATTTCTCAGTAATTTTTTTAAGGAAAAGCTTGGTTTAAGTGATTTAATTTTATTTCCTTGGGGTAGAATTTAAATTTAAAACTGACTCTTTTTGTTAGTGTGAATTCTCTAGTATCTAATGTCTGGAAATGATCTGAAGATCAACCACACTTCATATGACATAGAGACTATTTCCTATACATACTCTCTGGTGCATATAAGTTTTGACTAGGTGTTTCTGCATTTTTTAAATTAATAGGGTGTCTCCTCAGAGTAACATACAAAGCATACAGATTCTCCTTTCTCACACATGTTGCATTCCCAGGGTTTGTTTCTTTGCATTGTTAATTATGAAGTTTTATATATTACTGAATGATTTCCCAAATTTATTATTTCATAGGGCTTCTTCCCTGTGTGGGTTTTCTTTTGTATAATGAATTGTGTTTTCTTGCTGAAGGTTTTTCCATAGTAGTGCTTTTATAGTTTTTTTGTTCTCCTATATGACCTTGTAGAGAGTCAATGAGTTCTGATCTCCAAATGAAGGTCTTCCTGCATGTACTGTTTTCTTGGTGTTTATCCCAGTCTGAATTCTCTAGTGTGCTATAAATCTTGATTTCTAGTTGAAAATTTTTCCACATTTGTTACATTTTTTGTATCAGAGAATGGTTGTCCCCATTCTGAACTCTATGACTCAAGAGTTCAGATGATTTCTTAGTAAAAGCTTTACCACATTTGAAGGAATTCTCCCTATATAATCTATGATGTGAAGTAGAGTCCTGGCTTCCTGCTGAAAACTTTCATACTCCCCAAATTCATTACTACCTGTCTCTGACATAAATTCCCTGATGCACAGTGAGTTCTGTCTTCTTCTATGCAACCTTCTCACATTAATCCACTGTCCATGATTCAACAGCATGAGCCATTCTGTGTGCAGTGGACATCCTCTATTCCTAAAGGCATTATCATATTTAGTACACTTATGTGGTCCCTTTCTGAATTCTCCAATGTATTCAAAGGTTTGACTTCTGGAAGAGGGCTTTTCCACATTCCATGTCTACATAAGTTCTCTCCCTTTGATCATTTCTTTGATGCTCAGTGGAGTTCACAATTCCCTGAAGGTTTTCCCCTATTTACATTGTATGGTGTCCAATCAGTCAATTTGAACTCCTAAATAAAGTTTTTTCAAATTTTTAGAATTTATAAGCATTCTACCTGCATAGTTTCTTTTATGTTGTATAAAAGCTAAGCTATACTTGTAGGCCCTCTCACATTCATTGGCTTCTAATGATTTCTCCCCAGTATGAATTATATGTTCCAGTGGAAATAGGATCTGGATTGAAGACTTTTCTACACTATAATCACAGTATTTCTCTCCAATATGAGTTCTTTGAGAATAAGATTCCATTTTGACATCAGCTTTTACTCGCCCATTTGTAAGGCAATGTTTTTGTGACTTCTATAGGGGGGACATTTTAATACTAATTATATTCTTATGCCTTTTCATTAGTGTGAATCTTTGACACGTTTATTACATTTATTACATTCTGTGCTCTTTAGAAATTTCCCCAAAATTTTTTACACTCATTGCCTCTCACTTTATTCAATGATTCTTATTAAATAAACTAATGGCCCAGTGCATGAAATTCATGCACGGGGGAGGGGGTGTTCCTCAGCCCGGCCTGCACCCTCTCCAATCTAAGATCCCTCAAAGGATGTCCTACTGCCGGTTTACAGGGATCAGGCCTAAACCAGCAGTCAGACATCCCTCTCGCAATCTGGCACTGCTGGCTCCTAACTGCTCACCTGCCTGCCTGCCTGCCTGATTGCCCCTAACCACTCTGTCTGCCGGCCTGCTCGCCCCCAACTGCCCCCTGCTGCCAGCCTCCTTGCCCCCAAATGCCCCCCACCAGCCTGATCACCCCCAACTGCCCCCCTGCTGTTCTGATCACCCACCCCACTGGCCTGCTCACCCCCAACTGCCCCCCTGCTGGCCTGCTCACTCCAAAATGCCGGCAGCCATGCAGCTGAAGTGAACATGAGGCTTGCTTGCTGTCCTGATCACCTCCAACTGACCCCCACTGATGGCCTGTTTGCCCCCAATTGTTCCTCCTGATGGTCTGCTTACCCCTAACGGCCCCACCCCCCACCAAACTGATCACCCACAACTGCCCTCCCCTCTTGGCCTCTAACCACCTCTACCTCGGCCCCGCAACCATGGCTTTGTCCAGAACATCCAGAAGGTCTCCTGGAAGGTCTCCCAGTCTAATTAGCATATTACCCTTTTATTAGTATAGATAGTTACCATGCTATATAATACATTGCATGGGTGGGGGCCGGCTGGTTTGCCCTGAAGGGTGTCCCAGATCAGGGTGGGGGTTCCCTTGGGGCATGGGGCAGCCTGGGCGAGGGGCCTGTGGTGGTTTTCAGACTGGCCACGCCCCCATGTGGTGAGGGTCCCCACTGGGGGGCATGGCCAGCCTGGGTGAGGGGCTGAGGGCTGTTTGCAGGCTGGCCACACCCCATTCAGGGTGGGTGTCCCCACTAGGGTGAGGGGCTGATGGCTGCTTGTAGGCTGGCCAAGCCCCCCAGCGGGGACCCCCACCCCCCCCGGGGGGGGTGGGGGTCCCCGCTGGGGGGCTTGGCCAGTCTGGGTGAGGGGCTGATGGCTGTTTGCCGGCTGGCCACGGCCCCAGGCAACTCAGGTTTCCAGCCCCTCCTTGAGCAGAGGCCATGGCAGCTGGAAGCAGGTATTTGGGATTTATTTATCTTCTATAATTGAAACTTTGTAACCTTGAGCGGAGCCCATGGCTGGCCAGGGCAGGTGGGAAGCTTGGCTTCCTCCATCGCCAGGGGTAACCCAAGCCTCCTGTTCACTCCAGCTCCGTGGCCACCACCATCTTTGTTGGGTTTATTTGCATACTCGCTCCTGATTGGCTTGTGGGCATGGCTTGTGGGTGTCACGGAGGTACAGTTGATTTGCATGTTTCTCTTTTATTAAATAAGATGTAAATTTCCCCAAAAGTTAGACTTGGGATTTCTGTTGCTTTTTTAAAATATAGTTTTCAATTTGCAAGACTCCTAAAATGGAATAAATGCACAATTCTAAGCAAATCTTTCCACCATCATTTTATAGAATGAAACCTCATCAGGAATATTCTGTTATAGTGACACCTTTGTTTCCAAATATGAAAAATTTCCAAGTGTAAATATTTCCCATCTCTTGGGCTTTGAGAGGGAAACTCTGCTTCAGTATAGACAGACAGAGCAGAGTACTGACAGCGATGACAAATAGATTGGGTGTTTCAGAAATGATCTTTCAACCTGTGGCATAAAGGGAAGGAACCAAAATGGGATAAAGCTCTGAAAGGGAAGTGAGTGAGTGGGATGACTGGATGGAAAAGGAAGACAAGGGTGTAGAGAGATAGATTTGTCAAGGGACTGGATTTGGACATTTTAAGCTTCATTGCTTCATTTATGGATCACCATGGCAGAATACTAACTGGTTATACTGTTTCCTGTATATTTCCCCTCTCATCCTACACACCAATATCAAAATCATCATTGCAGGGCACCAGTTCCCCACGTTTAAAGGAACATTGCCCTGTCCCAGAACCTGCATCTGGCTGTGATTTACTCTCATATTTACCTGCAAACTCAGAAACAAATAGCAGGAAGGGTACATCAGTCTAGAGTATTATGGCCCCACATGCTGTTCCCTGGTATAATCTGGCAGATTAAGTATCATTAGGTTATTTTACCAGAGCTATTGAATATTGAACTGACTCACAGTATCAATTTCTGAATTCTTTTTCCCATTCTGATTTGCAGACAGGGAAATTTTCCAGGATCCAGAGACTTTGTCTTGCCCCTGATACTGTATACTTTTGTCATTCAGTTTTCACATTATGAAATTGTACATTGTTGAGGTTAAGACTTCTTAAGATCAATTCCAGCTCTGCCACTTGCTATATGGGTGACCTTGGGCAAGATAATTAGCCTCTCTTACAGTTACTGACAGCCAGAGTCTCCTTAATGATCCCCACAGAGATGCCCAAAGCATTGATGCCATTTACCTACAACTGATCCTCCCAGTCCTACCAACCACTGCCACGCAGACCCCATTCATTCAGCTAAACTCTCAGCTGATCAATCCCAAGACACCATCTCAGACCCATGGGCTCCCTATTTACTGACTCTCCTCCCCCATGGACTCCTCATTCACTCTTGTTCCAACAAGTATCATTGGAAGTTTCCTCTGTGCTGAGTACCTGGGATACATCAGTCTACACAACAGACAAGAATTGTTTCCTTCACGGGACTTACATCCTAGTGGTGGATACAAACAATAAATAATATATAACACAAAAATACATTACATAGTATGTTAGAAGAGGACAAGTACTGTGGAAAAAGAAAATATTAGAGTTGAATAAAGAAAAAAGGGGAAGGTCAGAGTATATGGGCTGCAATTTTAAATAGAGGGTTCAGTGTAGGTGTATCACTGACAAGGTGGCATTTGGAGGAGGTTGGGAGTGAGCCATGGGGTTATCTGAGGGTAGAGGGCCCAGCAGATGGAGCAGCCAGTGCAGAGGCCCTAGAAAAGGGGCATTCCTGGTATATTTGAAGACCCACTAATGAGGTTTGTGTGGTTGGAGTAGGGTGAGGGAAAGAAACCACGTGAGAAAGGGAGACAAGGTGTATCAGTTAAGGTTCTCTGCAGAAACAGCACCAACAGGACATATTGGTTTCTCTGGAAACTCCCAATCATAGATAGATAGATAGATAGATAGATAGATGATAGATAGATAGATAGATAGATAGATCTTCTATCGGATATTATCTACACTAATAAAAAAGAAACATGGTAATTGGCGTACGACCGCTACCCTTCCCATTGGCTAATTAGCGATATATGCAAATTAACCACCAGCCAAGATGGCGGCTAATTTGCATACTGCAGGCAGGGCGGGACAGTGCCAACTGCCAGCACCGCTCCCCCTCATCCGGGCCTCCCCCAGGGAACCCTGGGCTGGCAGGTGGGACCGTGGTGTTCAGCACCCGCTCCACCCTCATCCGGGCCTCCCGCAGGGGACTGGGGGCTGGCGGGTGGGACCGGTGTTCAGCACCCGCTCCACCCTCATCCGGGCCTCCCGCAGGGGACTGGGGGCTGGCGGGTGGGTCCACAGTGCAGCACCCGCTCCACCCTCATCCGGGCCTCCCGCAGGGGACTGGGGGCTGGCGGGTGGGACCGAGGTGTTCCGCACCCGCTCCACCCTCATCCTGGCCTCCAGCAGGGGACTGGGAGCTGGCAGGTGGGACCGCGGTGTTCCGCACCCGCTCCGCCCTCATCCGGGCCTCCCGCAGGGGACTGGGGGCTGGCAGGTGGGACCGAGGTGTTCCGCACCCGCTCCACCCTCATCCTGGCCTCCAGCAGGGGACTGGGAGCTGGCAGGTGGGACCGCGGTGTTCCGCACCCGCTCCGCCCTCATCCGGGCCTCCCGCAGGGGGCTGGCGGGTGGGACCATGGTGTTCGGCACCCGCTCCACCCACATCCGGGCCTCCCGCAGGGGACTGGGGGCTGGCAGGTGGGACCGAGGTGTTCCGCACCCGCTCCACCCTCATCCTGGCCTCCAGCAGGGGACTGGGAGCTGGCAGGTGGGACCGCGGTGTTCCGCACCCGCTCCGCCCTCATCCGGGCCTCCCGCAGGGGGCTGGCGGGTGGGACCGGGGTGTTCGGCACTGATCTGCGTCATCAGCAAACTGTCCAAGTGACCCCGGAGGACTTGCCCCTGCACCCGCATTTATACAGCTGCTTTTGCCACATGCACCCCTTCCCAGTGTGAACATGAGTGATAGGGCTGTCGAGGAGTCTCTGAGAAGCCATAACCTTCCTTGAGATCTCCAGGTTAGGAGGGGAGGACAGAGCCCCCAGGAGCCAAGGGGGCCATCTGAGGCCAGGTAGGGGGACCAAGGCTGCAGGCAGGACCAGAAAGGAACTGGGGACCAGGAAGTGCCAAGACCAGTAGCCAGGACCAGAGTGGTCACCCAGAGGTCCCCTCTCACGTGTGCTGCCACCAGTCACCCCTCCAGGCCCTGAGCAGGGATCCTAGAATGTGCCAAGCATCCCGCCAGCCTGGGCCAGGTGAGCCTGTATATAGGGTCTGTGTGCAATAGGGAGGGATGTCTTCTATTTTTTGCTGCCCCCTCCCCATCGCTCTCCTGGGCAGGGGGAGAAGGTCTTTTTCAGACATAGCACAGGCCCCACAAGTAAAAGTTGTGGAGTTGCCAAAAAAAAAAAAAGAGCAGGCCGGCTGGCCAAATACCCCCTCTCTTCCCACCACCACCGCCCCCCCGCTAGCCCCATCCTTGACCAACC
>NW_005362314.1:620462-636563 GCF_000412655.1 Myotis brandtii
CCCAGTGCACGAATTTCGTGCACCGGGCCTCTAGTCTATACTAATAATAGCCTAGGGCCATCACGACCTAAATGACTAGATGGACGACCAGTCACCAGGAAGTGCATGGAGCACCTCTTGGTCCCTCCCCGTGGCCCACAGGCGCCTATCACAGCAAGGCTGGTGGCAGGTGGGTGGGCAGGGCAGCAGGGGCAGGGGGCGAGATGGGCGCGGTGAGGTCATTAGCCTCCAGCTTGGGGCCTGGCCGGAGGCCTAACGACCTCGCCGTTGCCGTGGCTGCTGCGGATCAGACCCAGAGAGAGGCCCAGAAAGAGAGGCAGGTCCTGATCACCAGCTGCCGTGGAAGCTGCAGATAAGGCCTGGAGATAGGCCCAGAGAGAGAGATAGCTGTCAGTGGGGCCATTCTGGATTTCCCAGAAAAGCCAATGGCTGCCTAGGAGGCAGAGCTTTTGAGGCTGACTGGCATAGAAACCGACCAATCAGAACCAAATCTGGGTGAACTGCAAGGAGCCAATGGCTGCCTAGGAGGCAGAGCTTTTGAGGCTGACTGGCATAGAAACCGACCAATCAGAACCAAATCTGGGTGAACTGCAAGGAGCCAATGGCTGCCTAGGAGGCAGAGCTTTTGAGGCTGACTGGCATAGAAACCGACCAATCAGAACCAAATCTGGGTGAACTGCAAGGAGCCAATGGCTGCCTAGGAGGCAGAGCTTTTGACGCTGACTGGCATAGAAACCGACCAGAACCTAATCTGGTGAACTGCAAAGGCAGAACCTAAGGTGGGGGCTGAGGAGGGGTTTTAAGGGCAACAGCTGTTTGGTGTAAGGTGTAAGAAAGCGGTTCAATTTTTTAATAACTGGTTTGGCAGTATAGGGCATGTAGCTGGCTATCAGTCCAGATATAGAGATTATGTATTTTTGTCTGCAAAGAGCATCTCCTCCTGCTGAAAAAGGCTCCCCCCCCCCAATTTAAGCAATCCTATCCTATATAATCTATCTATACTAATAAAAGGATAATATGCTAATTAGACCAGGTCAACCAGCCATCTTCCGATGTCCGACTTCCTTCCAGACAAAGCCATGGTGGTGGGGGCTGAGGCAGAGGCAGTCAGGGGTGATCAGGCTGGCAGGGGAGGGCAGTTGGGTGTGAGATCAGGCCAGCAGGGGATTAGGGGCAATCAGGCCAGCAGGGGAGGGCAGTTGGGGGCAAGATCAGGCAGGCAGGGGAGGGCCATTGGGGGCAACCAGGCAGGCAGGGGAGCGCCATTGGGGGCAACCAGATCAGCAGGGGAAGGCAGTTGGGGGTGACCAGGCTGGCAGGGGAGGGCAGTTAGGGGCGATCAGTTCAGCAGGGGAAAGCAGTTGGGAGCAATATGGCTGGCAGGGGAGCAGTTAGGAGTGATCAGGCCGGCAGGCAGAGGTGGTTAGGGGCAATCAGGCAGGCAGGCAGAGGCAGTTAGGGGTGATCCGGCAGACAGGCAGGTGAGCGGTTAGGAGCCAGCGGTCCCAGATTGCAAGAGGGATGTCCGACTGCCGGTTTAGGCCTGGCAGTCGGACATCCCCCAAGGGGTCCCCAGTTGAAGAGGGTATAGGCTGGGCTGAGGGAACTCTCCCCCCCTGCACAAATGTCGTGCACTGGGCCTCTAGTCCTATATAATAAAAGAGTAATATGCAAATTGACCCTAATGGTGGAACAACCAGAACGACCACTAGACCAGTCACTATGAGGCGCACTGACCACTTCTCAGTCTCTTCCCCCAGCCGGCAGGCTCCCATCACCCAATGAAGAATGAGGAACCAGGGGTGGATGGTGGGGAATGTGGGCGGCACTAGGCCAAGGCCCCCACCCCGCTGGTCACCCCACACACTGAGGGCGACCCATGGCGGGGGCGGGACCGCCAAGCAGGCGGGAATGGCCAACCTCTCAGTCCCTCCCCCTGGCCGGCAGGCTCCAATTGCCTGATGGTGAATGAAGAACGGGGGTGGGTGGCAGCAGGAGGGTGGGGCCAGCTGCTAGCAGCTGGGGAAGATGGCCCTGATCACAGGCCAGGCCTGGAGACCATACCCATGCACGAATTCATGTGCCGGGCCTCTAGTACATATATAATATATATGCAGGGTGTCCCAAAAAAATGTATACACACTTTACAGCTGATAGCTCAATTAATGTTTCTTTCTTTTCTGATTTAACCCATTGGAATTAATAATTATTCAAGCTATGTATACATTTTTGGGATGTCTTGTATATAATATATTAAACAAAGGCAGACAGAAAATGATAGATAATCTATATAATATCTACCTGTCCTACACCCAACAGGGAAGATGATAGATAGATATAGATATAGATATAGATATAGATATAGATATAGATATAGATATATGTAGATATGATAAAGATATAGAAATATTTAAGGGATATATTTTAAGAAATTGGCTCCCATGATAGTGTGAGCTGGCAAGTCTAGAATCTGTAAGGCAGGTGGCAGGCTGGAAGCTCAGGTAAGAGTTGATGCTATAGTCTTGAGGCAGAATTACTTCTCTTTTGGGACACCTGGATTTTTGCTCCTGAGGCCTTGGATGAGGCCCACCCACATTATTGAGGATAATTACTTCTCTTTACTTGAAGTCAACTGATTATACTGCTAACCATATCTAAAAAATACCTTTACTGCCCTAACCTGTTTGGCTCAGTGGATAGAGCATCGGCCTGTGGACTCAAGGGTCCCAGGTTCGATTCCGGTCAAGGGCATGTACCTTGGTTGCGGGCACATCCCCAGTGGGGAGTGTGCAGGAGGCAGCTGATCGATGTTTCTCTCTCATCAATGTTTCTAACTCTCTATCCCTCTCCCTTCCTCTCCGTAAAAAATAAATAAAATATTTTAAAAATTAAAAAAATTAAAAAATACCTTTACAGCAACACATTGGTTAGTGGTTGATTGAATAACTAGGGACTATGGTTTGGCTAAGAAAATACAAGAAACTATGACATGAAATAACAGGGGTATATCATATGGAGCCCCACAGACCATTATTCTAGGTGAGATAAGGAGACATTGGAGGGTTACACTGGAGGACTTTAAGAGAACAGTGAGATAGTCTGACAAGTTTAAAAAGACCACTCTGGTAACTGTATTGAGAATATTGTGAAAATAAATAAAGGAAACCTCATTTAAAATGAAGAAGGGGGCTGGCTGGTATTATTCAGTGGTTGAGTGCAACCTATGAACCAGGAGGTCATGGTTCAATTCCCAGTCAGGACACATGCCCAGGTTGTGGGCTTGATCTCCAGTGGGGGAGTGGAGGGTTGTGCAGGAGGCAGCCAATCAATGATTCTTTCTCACCATTGATGTTTCTATCTCTCCCTCTCCCTTCCTCTCTGAAATCAATAAAAATTTATTTTTTTAAAAAAAAGAAAATGAAGGAGGGAACGCACACACTATCACTCAGACACCAAACAGGAGGATGCTTACTTTACATACTCCAGAAGAAGAAAGAATTTCCCTTTGCCCAGCAACAGCCCAGCCAATAAGAGGCCATTACTACACTGAACTCTTCAAAATTATCCTTCCCAGGTTCCTCCTTGCTTCTCTTCTGTTCTTCAGACTTGCCTATGGCCCATCATAATTTGCTTGTTCCAAATTGCAATTCCTCTGCTTTTCCTGAATAAATGCATATTGTGGGTAAAATAAATAGTTCTTTTATTTATTACAGTCAACAATATCTTAGAAATATCTTTTGTGCGTGTGTTTGTTTTCAGTGTTTTACATGCAGGATAGTGTGGTGAACACATTCATTCATTGAAATAATATTGCTCTTAATCATAGGTGCACCAGCATTCTCAGAAACACCTTTTGATGTTGCCTTATATTTTGGGAAGGGAATAAAAAGAGAGAGAAGAGGCGAGTGAAAACTCTGACATCCAGGGTGACCAGTTCTCTAAGACTCAAGGCAGTATGGCTTAGTACTTAAGGACTTGGTTTCTAGAAACAGAAATCCCTTTTCTTGCTCCAAGTCACAGATTCATCATCTATAAAGTGAGTCCATCTAGCTGATAGGTAATCATCCACCCCTACAAACATGGTGTTTTTGTCTAAATTTCAAGGCATAAAGTAGGTAAAGTGCACAGTGCCTGGCTGATAGTAAGTGCTCATGATATTACCTATGATGTGAACATATCTAGTATGCTATGATGATTGGAATAAAAACCACTAAAAAGAGTAAGAAAAGTTGATGATTACAATGACTTCCCAAGGAATAATTGTTACCATCAAAACTAGCTAGTTATTAATGTTAATTAACAGGTAGGAAGCAAAGGGAAGGCCAGACATTATAAGCATGTTCATCTAGGCAGCTTCACCAGGAAGCTGCAACTTTACACTCCCCAGGGAACCACTGGTCCATTCCCTGCAAATCTCTGGGGTAAGGGGTCCAACAAAGAGGGAGATGGATGCACATGCCATGAAGTTGGGATGATGGAAGGAAGGTGCTTGCTGGTCAGTTGAACCTGGGAAAAAGATAATTGGCTAGAGGGGGGTGGTGCTATTGCAAGTTCTCAAAACCCTGAAGGATTCATTGGATAAGCTCCTAATTAAAATCCCCATTGAATTCTCTCTCTCTCTTGTTCCTCTTGGCTCTTTTGCTCCTGTTTCTCGCTTGCTCTGTGACCCCTGTGCTAGCCTGCCATGTGGCTTTAAAGAGCCGAATGGCCCATGGTCATGCAGACTCCACACACAATGGACTGCAGCTGGGAACACATGCTAAGCTAGCTGGACTGGACTGTGATAGATCCTCCCTTCCCCCAACTGGTGGGCCGAGTGTGACATAACCTGCAGCCTGGAAATACCTGAGTGACTAACCATGTACCTTCTATGGACTATACATTGAGCCACCAATCAATACCTGCCAAATACTGTAAGCCCTTGCTCCTATATGGACCATACATTAAGCCACCAATCAGCTCGAGTACATTAAGCACCCATACCTTCCCATTCTTCCCCTCAAAAGGCATGCTCACCTCTGCACGGGGTGCTGTTCTCCCATTGCGAGACAGCCTGGCAGGTCTCTTTCCCCTAATAAAGCCTGTAATCCTGGTTTTCAGCTCCCAACTGGTCTCTCAGACTGTGCTTTGGTGAGGTGTGGCAACTCTGGCAGTAGCTTTAATCCTACCTCTGCTGAAGAAAACATTGGATTTTTTCATGGAGGGATGGAGGGAGATGGGATTTTGGAAGGGAAGTCTCTTAATGTTACCTCATCCATAAAGCTTTCAATGATAACTGATCCTCTGATGTGGGCCTCAGGAAATTATTGTTCCAGCGGCACCCCAAGAAGCCCACTTCCACCAGTAACAGTGGGGGACATAGAGGACACACCACCAATAACGGATGGCAACTCAGCTGGGAATTCAATAGGTGAAGAAATGGCTCTAGAAAGCGGGAAAGCATCCCTTCTCATAATCTCTGAAGCTGCAGATGGAGAAACAGCAGAAGGAAATCCTGGCCTGGATTATGGTGAGAAATGGAACCTTACCTTTCTATGCTGGGAGTTTTATAATTCGTTTCTGTCTCTCTCTCCTGTCCTGGTTCCTGTGTGGGCTTTTCACTTCCTTTTTTCTGCCCTCCGTCACCTCAATCACTGCCCCTTCAGACTCGGGCCCAGGACTAACGTCGTGGGTGTAGGGTGTCCAGCTGTGCCCCAGGCCAGGGCTGCGGCTGCAGATGCCTGCGGCCTGGCAAGCAGTGGAGTCAGAGCCGGTGCTCCCTCAGTGCCACTGCCTGGGCAGATGGGGCTGTGGTTCCCCGCTGGGCGGGAGGGAAGTGTACGTGCTCCCAGTACTAATTTCGTGGGTCCTATATCTGGTGCGAGAGACATTGGCGCGGGGGAGGGGCGCTCCTCGGACTCCTTTCTCTATTCACAGCGACTGCACTCAGAAGCAGAAACCTATTTCAGCTGCGGAGCTCAGCCGCTTCCCTTCTGCAACTCCTCACCTCCATCCTGCCAGCTTTTTCACAGCTTCCCGGGTGCAGCGGGTCACAGACACACACTGCTAAAGCCCAGGGGGGAGGGGGGAGGGGGAATACTTAGGGCATGGTTCGAGCCCAGCACCAAGGGTCCCCAGACTCTCGCTTCCCTCTGCCTCTACCCTGGCGGTACTCCTGCCTCTGCAGCATGAAACTGGCAGGGCACCAGCGGAGAGCAGGCGCACACTCAGTGCTGCTTGGATTTTACTACAGTGCCTTTCCCTGCTCTCCACCTCCCTGTGACTAAGACCTCCCTCAGAAGGCTTGGAAATTTGCCCCCTTCGGGCATTCCTGCGTGGGGCGCCCCAGCCCTGCGGGCTTAGGGCATGAGGCTGGGACCTTGTGGTTGTGTGCTGGGGAGGGGGACAGGCACCGGTTAGCTGCCAGCTCCCAGAGATAATTCTCTTGGCAACCACTCATGTTGCTAGGGGGTGGGAACCACAACTGCCACTCCCGTAACCTCATTTCTAGGGGGCGGAGCCACAGAAACCACAGCCAAAGCCCCATCTGATGCTCACAGCTACTGCTGTGATTTTGACTCATGCAGACACGGCCACTGCCTGTTAATGCTTCCACAGGTATAAGTAATACAGAAAAGCTTCAAATGTACAGGTGCTCATAAAAATGAAAAGTTTTTGGTAACTAATCTTGGAGACTGACTAAATATTTATTACTATCCCTACAAAAAGACTAACAATTTAACCACAGGGCCCAGGTGTTAAATCTGTTTTGCCAAGTTAACAGGAAATGCTCTCTCTTCTTCTCACTTTGTTAGGCCTCTTGAAAGTCTGAGCCTGCATGAAATACAGGAGGAAAGAAACAGGTTACTAGCCCAGCTATTAAAGGCCAGAGTTTTTCTACCTGACAGTGGAGGGTGGAAACCTCCAGTAAGGTCAGAGGCCATCAAAATCTCTCACATAAAGTTATGTGAACCCAACTAGCAGGGTCAATAACACTACATACCTAGATAATTGTGTCACCACTTCCACTTAGGGAAGACCCGTCATGGGAAGAGACTTTGAGCTGTGGACAAATTCCACAGCCAGCTTAGGCAGGATTGCCATAGGATGCCTCGGGGGCTAAGGGGTCATAGGCAGTCCCAAATTATACTCTGTGATAGAGCTAGGGAACATTAGGGATGCTCATTCTCCCTCAGCTACCAGTATCTCCCTCTGATTAAGAGGATAAAAGGTTTTTAGGTTTTTCTCCCTGAAGATAATAGGTAATAAAATCATTCACTGCACCTCAAAAGAAACTCCTTTGGGTGCATATTCAACTGGCAAAAAGCTAACTCTAGATTTTTTTTCAATAAAAGGGCTGTCTGCCTTTAAAGTGCTAATACCTGCTCCCCAAGAACCCTCATCTGAGCCATCTCTTGGAATGCAGATTTCTGGAAGGAGCTATCTAAGCCAATCAATTTAACTTAGTTCACCTGTGACTTGCTACACCAGTGAGTTTTGTTACATGATATGTTTCTAGAAGTTAAGGAATGTGTTTGCCAATCTAGGAAATGCTAATTGCTTACTTTTAGTTTTTCTCCCTACCTTATCACTCCAGAATTTGGCAGTTCTTAATGAGTGAATCCTGGCAATATGTTTCTTTGCATGAATTCAATAAGAACAGTCTTCACTTGTGGTATATTAATTAAGACTTTAACTAAAATGCTATGTCTGAGATAGACATGCATGGACTCTGGATGTCAGCAGAAAGTTTAAGGGATTGAGATTGACTTCCAAAGCCCCCACAGCAGAAATGGTCCATTACCTTGCTTGGTCACGTGATTTCCAGGTAAGAAACAAAGGTTGCTTCCCTGAAAGATGGCAAGAAAGGAACCTCAAGATATTTTTGGAACCTCAAGGACTTGAGGAATTTACACAGACCTACAGGTATCACAGACAAAACCTGATGGTAACTGTAGCTTTGCTTCTTTGTCCTGAGGAACTGATTAAAGGTCAATCTAAAGATTCCTTGTGAAAAATCCCAGCAAAGCAGACTTGAAAGAACACGTGTGATTGATTTGATCAATTACTGTTCTTATTGTCACCTCTGCTCCAGTCTGGTTAGTCTTCAGCAAAGGGAAATGCAGTCTTCAGTTTTCTGTGAAAAGGGAAAGTGCACACACAAACCAGAGGGGAGCTGACATATAGAGAGAAGTCCCCTCCCCTAGTCCATGATATGGGAAGCCGCCTATTGTCTTCTCTAGCAGAGAGGGTGGACAAAGGAGCCTGGAATGCTGGTGACCCTTGAAGCCCTGGCAAAGGTCAGGGCTATGCACCCACTGTTTACTCAAGACAATGATAGCTGAAGCAACTTCCCCACCAGATAGTCATGTAAATCCTTACTGATAAGATAGTCTGTTACTGGAACTTGCCTGCCTAAGGGCTTTGGGTGTATCCCAAACTCAATAAAATGATGGCAAGGCCTGAGCACAAGCGGAGTCCATCCTTTTGGGATGATGGGCTCTCTGGCCCCCCAATTTCCAAATTATCTCTTGTCTCTTTCATTTGTGTGCGGCCCCTCTTCCAGATCCTGAACCCTGAACCACACAGGATGTGGGGGAACATACACATCTACACACAATTGGACTGCTCTCGTGTAAATGAGAACTCCCAATCCTCACAATTTGATTGGTCCAAAAAGCACTGTCCTGATTGGCCAAAACAGAGTTGCTCTAATTGGTTGGTGAAGATGCTAATGAGGATATAGCTGCACAGCTCCAACTGGATAGGTAAAGTCTCAAACCTATTGGTTGAAATAGGATTCCAGGAACTCCTTTATAGGAATTGGCTCAGCTGACAGGAACACAATGCAGATAAATAGCTTAGTGCCAGAGGCAAGTAGTGTAGTGCAGGCTTCTCCCTTAAGTGTGGCTTGCATGAAAGGTCCCTTTTAGCAACAGCTGCCAGTCTGTTTATAAATTTGAGCCCAGTTAGCCATTAGGAGCCCTTTTCAACAGGTACATTTACTTTCCAGGTCAACAAAACCTTCCTTAAACCTTCAAGAGGGGATGGTAAAAACAGCCTCATATAAATTGTGAGGATTAAGTGACTCACTATACATGTTACAGACGAACAAAGAAATACCAAGCACACTTCCTGGAGAAAGGGAGGAACCCATTTATTAACACTAGTGGACTCTGGGAATAATTTCCAAATCAGAGTGAAGTAACACGCAGAGGCTTCGCTTTTTATAACCTTCTAGGGCATTGTCTTGCAGATGTGGTTCCGCCCCCTTCTGTGGCTTACAGGAAGGCCCCCAGGTGTCGATGATCTGTCCTGAGGCCAGTAATAATGACCTTTCCCACCCCTGCCCCCGGGCAATGCATTGTTCACAGTTTTTATGGCCTGACACGCCTTGCAAGACCAGTTTCCTCCTCATACACAGGGTGCTTACAACAGTACCTGGCACAAGGTATGCCCTTAAATGTTAACTGTTCTCCCCAGCAATGTAGCTGGAACACTATGGTTTCTGGGGTCAGGTAGGTTTGGATGGCCATGTGTGGACCTAGGTACAGATTGGTCATAACAATATAAAAACACTTGGAAGCACAAGTCTGGCATGTTTTAGTTAGATCTGATTAGGTAAGCAGGCAGCACAAATGCAACTTGTACATCTTAGAACACTGTGTACTTTTCTCATTATTTTCAGAAAGACACACTGAAAAATACTTTTTATG
Source organism: Myotis brandtii (assembly GCF_000412655.1). NCBI lineage: Eukaryota > Metazoa > Chordata > Mammalia > Chiroptera > Vespertilionidae > Myotis > Myotis brandtii. The sequence goes on from NW_005362314.1 coordinate 630,158, forward strand.
GCAACAATTTTTAAGAATAGTGATATGTGGTGTACAGGGCAACACATAAAACAGGGAGGATATGTCTGCATGACATATCCTGGAACTTGCAGAGAATGGCCATTTGCACAACTGAGAAGTCCTTGAGTGATGGGGGAAAATCAAGCTTTGTATTTCTTTTCCCTTCACAAACTGGTATAAAAGTATTAAAAGCAAAAATATTACTGCAAATATATTTAGCAGGAGTTGAGATCAGCCAAGAAACTGGGAACCCTCCCACTGCAGGTGATAGAATTTTGTTTCCATATGTCCTGCTGGCTAATCCAGTGCTTGAAGGGAGGGAAGCACCAAGTGCAAAGGAAAAAAGGAAAGGAGAATTAGGCAGCTAGAGGCTACCTATTCTTAAATTCATGTTTAAGGGAATTGTCTTCTTAACCTAAGGCATGCATGCAGTTTGGGGCTATTTGATTCCAAGACTCTGGGGCTCAAGCACAGTAACCTGTGAAACCAAGCCTGATGCAAGGTCAGGGTGCTATTTTAAAAGCAGTTGCTGAATATAGAGGAAGGTAACATCTTAGGGAGATTCCACTGTCAAAGTTAGGCAAACTCAGGTGGACAGGGAGAACCTAGGTACAAAATCAATCAGCTGGAGATGAGTTAAGACCTAACAAGAGAGAAGGATTAAAGGAATTTAAAAGGGGAAACTTGGAGTAATTTTTTTTTTCTCCTTGAGAGCAGGCAATTTCAGTGGCTGTTCATGGGAGTCCATAGTCACTGAAGAATGTAATAAAGTCTATATGCTATTCCTCTACTCAAATGGTTCCCCAGGCTGAATGCAATTTGCACTTCCAATGGGTTTGCCCACTTGGCAACTCCAAAGTACATGAGGAGAGTACTGTAAGAGGTGGACCAAGGTCCATTTCTCTGGCTCATAGCTTAGCTACAGTCTAGGTGATGGGGTGTGGAGATTGGCTCACATATAAGTCCAGAACTTCCTCTGCCACATGCACATATTCATCATCTGGAAATGGCATAGTCGAGGGTGTGCTGGGAAGTCTTCTGAACTATGTGTGGCCGGGAGTAGTGGGGGATAGGCTGGATGTACTGAGAACTGCACATCACCAGCCCAAACTCAGTAACCCTGAAGGGTGGGTCCCAATGGTCCCCACCTTTGTCCATCAGAGTCTATGTGGCCAGTCAGCAAGGCTAGAAAAGAGAGGTACAGAATGAACTGTTCTTAGGAATCTCTAATGTGTAGGGAGTAACCTGGCTGGGGGTAGGGTAAAGTCCCTCTCAATAATTGCTGAAATCTTGTCTAACACTTTGCAAATCAGTTGGTAGAGAAGGTAACTGAGGAACTCTACCTCAAAGTTCTTGAAAATGCATTTCTAGGGATGAGCCAAAAAGTGATGCTTGGGTAGGTCAGACTGCCCAGGCAGAGAGTGGGTCAGAGCCTTTTGAGAATTGGCTGTGGGGCTCCAACTTCTCGTGTAGGTTGCACATCAGGAAATGACAAGTCACAGAAGTGGAGGTAAACTAAAATACCACCAGGTGGTTGGTATTTGTCACACCTGAGGTTAAGCATGCCCCTGCCTGCTGTGTGTAGAGTAACTGCAGTACAAACAATTGGAGAATGTTTACAAAGACTAAGCCCATACTTTAGGTATCACCCCAGGGTCAGAGTCAAACTGAGGCCCAGAGGAACTGGGTAACACAAGAATCTCTGAAACCCCAGGCATAACTTCTAAGTTCTAAGTTCTGAAAGCTGAATTTGGGTGCAATATCCAGAATCATGGACTGTGTGTGAGGTTAGATCACTATACTCCCCAAGAACAAATGGGCTGGTATTAAGTGGCATGATGTTACCAGTTAGGGGTTGCTAAATCAAAAGAGGGACACACCATTCAAATGAACTGTCCAGGAAAGAGAAGACAGATAGACAGTTAGTGGACACACAGACCAGGGAGATCAGACAAAAGATGATTTGAAGCAAGAGGTGGGGAGCACAGTTTAAGTAAGTCCTGGGCTGATGCATGAGTAGTAAATACATTTTCTTTACTCTAGGTGTCTCTTATATAAGAGAATCAAATAGAGGGAAATGCTAGCAGACCATTTTCTTACCTTTTTGTTCCTTTGCTTTTTAAACTTAACTTTTACAATTTTATAATTTCTTTTAATAATGAAAATGTAAATTTGATCAACAAATTTCTATGTTGTTAATGAAGCTCCATTTTGCTTCTGATACTTGGTAATTCAGACTAATTACACAGTACTGCTATTCCGTTGAGGCAGTTCTTGAACCATGAGGAGTGTTTGACATTCTAAAACTATCAAAACCCACAATACTGTAAAGCAGTGGTTCTCAACCTTCTGGCCCTTTAAATACAGTTCCTCATGTTGTGACCCAACCATAAAATTATTTTCGTTGCTACTTCATAACTGTAATGTTGCTACTGTTATGAATCGTAATGTAAATATCTGATATGCAGGATGGTCTTAGGCAACCCCTGTGAAAGGGTCGTTTGACTGCCAAAGGGGTCACAACCCACAGGTTGAGAACCGCTGCTGTAAAGCTTGACTCTCAGTAAATAAAATGACTATCTTAATATAAGCTTTCATGGTTAATTTCTAGAATGGATTCTCTTAAATTCAATTATTCATATACTCAATCTCAAAGCCCTTCCTTATAAACTGCAATTATATCACTTTTCTCCAAAATGATGTTTCTGATGCTGAATGAGGTTTGCAGTCTGGTTGAAGGCTTTCCCACATTTATTACATTTGTAGGGTTTCTCTCCTGTGTGAATCCTCTGATGTTGAGTAAGGTGTGTGCTTCGGATAAAGGCTTTCCCACAGATTTTACATTTGTAAGGTTTTTCCCTAGTATGAATTCTCTTATGTTGAGTAAGGGCTGAATGGTCACTGAAGGCTTTCTCACATATATTACATGTATATGGTTTTTCCCCAGTATGAATTCTCTGATGTTGAGCTAGGGCTGATTGGTCCCTAAAAGCTTTCTCACACAAACCACATCTGTAAGGTTTTTCTCCAGTATGAATTTTCCGATGTCGAGCAAAGGATGAATTATCTCTGAAAGCTTTTCCACATTCATTACACTTATAAGGTTTCTCTCCAGTATGAATTCTCTGATGTTCAGTAAGGGAAGAGTTCACCCTGAAGGCCTTTCCACATTCATTACATTCAAAGGGCTTCTCTCCAGTGTGAATTCTCTGATGCTGAAGAAAACTTGTACTCTGGTTGAAGGCTTTCCCACATTCATTACATTTATAGGGTTTCTCTCCACTATGAATATTCTGATGTTTGGTAAGATGTGCCCTGCACACAAAGGCTTTGTCACATATATTACATTTAAAAGGTTTCTCTCCTGTATGTATTCTATGATGGTGGGCTAGGTGTATATTTCGGATAAAAGCTTTTCCACATAAGTTGCATTCAAAAGGTTTCTCTCCACTGTGGATTTTCTGATGATAAGTAAGTGAGGAGCTCACTGAGAAGGCCTTGCCACATTCCTTACATTCATATGGTTTCTCACCAGTGTGAATTCTTTGGTGATGGATAAGGTGTGTACTCTGGTGAAAGGCTTTCCCACATTCTCTACATTTGTACCGTTTCTCTTTAATAAGAGTTTTTGGATTTGAATTAAGTTTTTCAGTATGAATTTTCTGATGTTTATTAAGAGTTGAACTCTTAGTGAAAACTTTTCCACACTCACTACAGTCAAAGGCTTTTGTGCTAGATTGAAATACCTGACTTTGAACAAAAGATGAGCTCATGATGCAGCGATTCCCAGATCTCTCACATTCCTGGTCACTACCCACAGATGAGATTTTCTGGTGAGTGAGTACCATTTTCTGCAACTTTATCTCCTGGGCTTCATGCTGCCATTCCAATAGGCTATCATATTTCCAGTGACTATTGCTAGTGAATCTTTCCTTTATCATCCACTGATCCAATTCTTCTTCAGGAATATCTGCCTTGAGAGTAGATTTCTTACTCACAGGGATAGTCATCCAGTCTGAAAGACATCAAAAATAAAAATGTCTGTTTTATCCTAGTGAAACATCTAGTTGGGGTAAGATGATGAGCCTGTTTATAATGCTAATAAAAAGGTTGCAGTTTTGAAGATTTCCTGAAGAAAGGAAAGAGGAGGAGAGGTGAACAGAGGACAAAGCAGAAAGGGGTTGATCTAATGTATAATGCATTGAGCAGGAGACCTTGGGAGCTTGAGTTCAGAAGTCACAGGCCTGGGGGGGGGGGGGGCCTTTAAGTTATTTTATTTGTGATTACAGAGAAGTTATCAGACTTTCTGGGCCACAGAAAAACCTGTACAGACCAAACTATGTCAACAGTTAAGAATAAATGTACCTTGTTTATTTTAGTGATATGGTCTTTAAATTAATCCAGATGTAAACTTAAGAAACCATTGAAACTACAGGCAACACTAAGCAGAAAAAATTCAACTCCAGAGTAACTACTAAAATCAATATTTTACTGTTTTATACACTCATTTTAGCATTCAGATGGATAATAAAAAGGCTATGATTAAGGTTGTGTGAAGGACCTCCTACTACTGGTGAGGAAGCAATGTCTTCAAACTTATATGAACAATGTAACATCTATATGAAAACCAGGAACAAACCTGCAAATCTGCCAGAATATAGCCACTACATCTCTAAAGGCAAGGCCCTGAATCCAGGGAAGGGGGAATACTAGTCACTAGAATGGAAATCTGCTACTGGGATAGGAGCCATGGTCCCATGAATTATCTGACAACGTAATTCCTCTCTCCAAATACAAACTTCCCAATTATACTGTCTCACTTGCTTTCATTCATGGGTTCCTTGGTATTTACAGAGTTCTGAATGGCATATTAGTTTTGCATATGTTTTGGTGAATATCTGCCTTTCATGTTGTTTGTTTAAAACTCTGTGTAAAGATATGCAATAATAAGGACTAGCTACTAAACACACATGATGCAAATTACTGGGAAGTGCTATCAAGAACAAGCCTCCCTCATTACTTTTTTCCCCTACTTAATCCAGAAAATCTACAAAGAGCTATAATAAAAATAAATAAATAAATAAATAAATAAATAATTTGAAACTTATCTGAAAAAGAAAGTTAAATAGATGCACTTTACGGCTAAATATCCGGGTGAGCTCAGAATAATGTATCCTTGCTCAAAACAAAGAATGGTCAAAGTTAAACACCAACATTGCCAAATTTCAAAATCTTAAGGACTGACTTGCACCTCCAGATCTGATAGAGTAACCTGGGACAGACCAATATTCCTTAGAAAACTACTGGAAAATCTTAAGTGAAAATAAAAAATTATGTCTAAAGGCATAATATGTCACTTGAAGCCAACTTGATAGTCTAATTTTGTGGAGAGAAGGGACATACAGAGATGTGATCCCAAAACTTAGTGCAGTGGTTCTCAACCTATGGGTCGTGACCCCTTTGGCAGTCGAACGACCTTTCGCAGAGGTCGCCTAAGGCCATCCTGCATATCAGATATTTACATTACGATTCATAACAGTAGCAACATTACAGTTATGAAGTAGCAACGAAAATAATTTTATGGTTGGGTCACAACATGAGGAACTGTATTTAAAGGGATAGAAGGTTGAGAACTACTGACTTAGTGGTTTTTATCTCACAGAATGTGCTGAATTCTTATGCTTCTCAGGGCAAGAGACTAAAGTTAAACAGAGATTAAGAATTTCCTATAGTATTATAGTACTGTGAAGCCAAAAACTGGAGTTCAGGAACTTTAAAGGAAGGGAGGAAAGGCATAGTTAACATGTGAGGCTCTCATTTGGGACTCAAACATTTGCATTATAGAGATACCAGAAGGAGAAAAAAAGGAATTGAAAATTTATTTAAAAAAAAAATAGCTGAAGACTTTCTCAAACTGGGAAAGGAAACATATATCCAGGAAGCACAAAGTTCCAAACAAGATGAACCCAAAATGATCTACACCAAGGCATACTATAATTACAACTGCAAAAGTTAAAAATAAAGAGACAATCTTAAAGGAAGCAAAAGGAAAGCATCAACTTACACACAAAGGACATATCATAAGGCTGCCAGCTGATTTATCAGCAGCAACTTTACAGGCCAGAAGAAGTGGCAGGACATCTTTAAAGTGCTGAAAGAAAGGAACCTACAACCTGGAATACTATATCTGGCAAGCTTATCATTCAGAATTGATGGACAGATAAAGAGTTTCCCAGACAAGCAAAAACTAAAGAAGTTCATCATCATAAAACTAGCTTTACAGAAAATGTTAAAGGCATTTCTTTAAGCAGAAAAGGAAAGGCCATAACCAGAAATAAGAAAATAAGAGAAAGGGGAAAAAAATCTCACAGTAAAACCAAATCTCTCCGCAGCGGCCCCCCCGCCG
>NW_005362314.1:637088-643479 GCF_000412655.1 Myotis brandtii
CCCACCCCACATGGCTCCAGGTCAGGGTCTCAAGGCACCCAGCACAAGCACAGCCCAGTGGCCTGATGTCCAATTCCTTCCTGGTCCCTGGGTCAGGGCTGACAATGCCCGGGGATGAGACAGGAGTGGACTGGGCCTTCTGGAACCTTCTGTCCACAGGACTGGTGCTCTCATCTGTCACAAGGTTCCCGAGTGGATGCTGGGTGACGGGGGGATCTGAGTAGATGACTGCCGCTCTGCAAAGCCCCTGGGGTCTAGCCAAATACGTGGGTGGAAGAGTCAATCCTGAACATTTCCACCTTTATTTCAATCCTGTCCCCTTCCAGCCACCCAGGGAGCAGTGCCAGCAATGGGGTCCCTCCCAGGCCCTAAGACCCTGCTCGTCCTGGTCCCTGCAAGACAGCGGGCCCACCCTCCTTAGCTCAGAACACCAAATACGGCATGACTGCCTCAGACTGCTTGGGGGTGGGCCACCTTCTTCCAGTCCCTTGCCCATGCGGTCCCCATACCCTATCGATGCACATCCTGGCCCAAGGGGGTTGGAGGTGTGGGAGAACGTGGGCACAGCCCTTGGCCCCCAAATCAGGCTACCAGGCTCAGCTGCTCCCAACACTGCTTTTTATGTGCTAAAGGACAGGACAGGCTTCTGGTCTGATTGCAAGTCCAAGATTGGTTTTAAAATAAATGTGTGAGCTTGCTTTTTGTTCCCACAGAAAAAACAAACAAACAAACAAAAAAAAAACAAATCTATACTAATAATAGAGGAATATGCAAATTGTCTAGGATGCTGTCAGAGTAACAGTAATGACCGAACAGCAGGCTGCATGGGGCAACCAGGCCAGCAGGGGGGCAGTTAGGAGCGACTAGGCTGGTAGAGGGGGGCAGCTGGGGGCGACCAGGCCAGCGGGGGAGCAGTTGGGTGTGACCAGGCTGGCAGGGGTGTAGTTAAGGGTGATCAGGCCAGCAGGCAGAGGTGGTTAAAGGTGAACAGGCTGGCGGGGGGGGGGGGGGGAGCAGTTAGGGGTGATCAGGCAGGCAGGCAGGTGAGCAATTAGGTGCCAGCAGTCCCAGATTGTGAGAGGGATGTCCGACTGCTGGTTTAGGCCCGATCCCCGACATCCCCCGAGGGGTCCTGGATTGAAGAGGGTGCAGGCTGGGCTGAGGGGATCCCCGCCCCCCCGCGCAAGAATTTTGTGCACCAGGCCTCTAGTATTTAATAAATACAGTGAATCAGATATTTATGAGACCACTGCTATAACTCCTGACCTACAGAGCCTTAGCTGTGAGTCAGATATTTAAAAAGCTACTATGATGGTCAAAAGAAAAAAGTATCAAACTCAATTCAAATGACAATAAGTAGTTAGGAGATATACCATACCAAAAAAAAAAATTTTAATACATGGCATCAATAACGTAAAGCAAGGAGAAGGCAGTTAAACTATAATTCTCATAGAATATATTTGAACTGAAATGCCTATCAGTTTAGAACAGACTGCTATAGATATACAATGATATACATAAACCTCATGGTAGCCACAAACCAAAAAACTACAGAAGATATACAAAGAATAAGGAGAAAAAAACCCACTAAACAAAAAAAGCAAACGACAAAGGAAGAGATCAAGAGAAAAGGAAAGGAAAAGGAAAATAATCAAAACAATTAACAAAATGACAGTAAGTATATACTTATCAATAATTTCTTTAAATGTAAGTGAATTAACTGCTCCAATAAAAAGACATACGGTGAGCCCTGGTCTGTCTGGCTCAGTGGGTAGAGCTTCAGCCTTTGAACTGAAGGGTCACATGTTCAATTCCCAGTCACGGGTGCATATCTCAGTTTCAGGCTTGATCCCCAGTCCTGGTGGGGCACCTGTGGGAGGCAACCAATCGATGTGTCTCTCTCATGTCAATGTTTCTCTCGTTATCGTTCTCCCTCCAAACTCCCCTCCACTCTCTCTAAAAATACCAATGGAGGATCAGAAGCCTAGCCTTACCTTCCGAAGAACTCGGATACCTCCCACGACCCTACAACCACAACACCCAGGGACCAGCTGCAAACCCACGAACACCAGGTCTCAAGCAGTGTGAATACGTGGATGCGGGCGAGCCCTGCACCTTCTCACAGAAAGGTCAAATATTGCCTAAAGAAAGTCAACACAGGAGAGAGAGCTACATAACCAGACACCCGGAGAAGAGAGATCATGGGGAGACAAAGAAACAGCCCACATATGAAAGTAAAGGAGGCATCACCAGAAAAGGCAGTAAATGAAATGGAGGCAAGCAATAGGTCAGAGAAAGAATTCAGAAAATGGTCATAAGGTCGCTAAAAAATTGGAAAACAAATTCAACAATATGTGTAAGAACCAAGAGGAAATGAAGAAGAACCAAGAAGAAATGAAAAATGATATCACTGCTATAAAGAACTCAATAGAAAGCATCAACAGTAGACTAGAAGAAGCAAAGGATGGCCTCAGTGAGCTAGAAGACAAGGTAGGAAAAAATACCCAAGCAGAGCAGCATCTAGAAAAAAAACTTAAAAAACAGGAGGAGAGCCTAAGGGAACTTTGGGACAACATGAAACAAAATAACATCCGCATAATAGGGGTGCCAGAAGGAGAGGAAACTGAGCAAGGAATAGAAAACCTGTTTGAAGAAATAATGACAGAAAACTTCCCTGATATAGGGAAGTAAAAACTCACACAACTCCAAGATGCTCAAGGAGTCCCAAAAAAAATGAACCCAAAAAGACAGATGTCAAGGCACATTATAATTAAATTGGTAAACACCAACGACAAAGTAAGAATCTTAAAAGCAGCCAAAGAGAGACAGAAAGTTACCTACAAAGTATCCCCCATCAGACTAGTGACTGATTTCTCAACAGAAACACATCAGGCCAGAAGGGAATGGAACGAAATATACAAAGTCATGCAAAGCAAGGGTCTGAGTCCAAGAATACTGTACCCAGCAAGGCTATCAATCAAAATTGAGGGTGAAATCAGGAACTTCACAGACACAAAAAAGGACTAAGGTAGGTTATTACCACCAAAGCAGCAATGCAAGAAACGCTAAAGGGTCAGCTGTAAAAAGAAGAAATAGGAAGTGAAGAAGGAACACAGGGGTAAAGAATAAAAATGGCAACAAACAAGTACATATCAATAACTTTAAATGTAGATGGATTAAATGCCCCAATCAAAAGATTGAGCTGAGTGGATAAGAAAACATGACCCATATATCTGCTGTCTACAGGAAACCCACCTCAGAGCAAAGGACTCACACAGACTGATGGTGAAGGGATAGAAAAAGGTTTTTCAGGCAAATGGAAATTTTAAAAAAAGCTCGGGTAGCAATACTCATATCTGACAAAATTGACCTCAAAGTGAAGGCCATAACAAGAGATAAGAAAGGCCACTTCATACTACTAAAGGGAGCAATTCAACAAGAAGATATAACTCTGGTAAACATATATGCACCCAATACAGGAGCACCCAAATACATAAAACAACTTCTGGAAGATATCAAGGGAGAGATCGATAGCAATACAGTCATAGTAGGGGGACTTTAATACCCCACTGACACCACTGGATAAATCCTCTAAACAAAAAATCAGCAAAGAAACAGAAATGACTCACTAGATCAGATGGAATTGACATCTTCAGAACATTTCACCCCAAAGCCACAGAATATCCATTCTTCTCAAGTGCACAAGGGACATTTTCAAAGATAGACCATATATTAGGACACAGGCAAAGTCTCTTCAAATTCAAGAAGATAGAAATCATATCAAGCATCATCTCAGATCACAATGGCATAAAACTAGAAATCAACTACAATAAAAACAATTTAAAAAATCAAACACCTGTAGGCTAAATAGCATGCTATTAAACAATGACTGGGTTACCAAAGAAATCAAAGTAGAAATAAAAAGCATCATGGCAACAAACGACAATGAAAACACAATAATCCAAAATCTATGGGACACAGTGAAAGCAGTCCTGAGAGGGAAGTTCATAGCTCTACAGGCCTACCTCAAAAAACAAAAAACAAGAAACAGAAGAACCAAGATGGTGGCATAGGTGAACACCAGTACTTGCTGCCTCTCACAACCACATCAAAACTACAACTAAAAGACAGAACAGATATCATCCAGAACCACGAGAGGGCTGGCTAAGTGGAAGTTCTGCAACTAGAAGGAAAGAAAAAAGCGCATTCAGACTGGTGGGAGGTGCGGAAGTGCAGAGGTGCAGAGGTGCAGAGGTGTGCATGAAACGGGCTGACAACTGAGTGCACTATTGTTTTTATTTGAATCAGGAGGGAGATACAAGCTCTGGATTGCTCTGAACTCCAGTTCCAGATGAGACTCTGGGGATCCAGACTCATACAGGGAGAAACTGGACTGTCTGGCATCAGGACAGGAACTCGAGGGCGGCTTTCTCTCAGAGGTGCTCACAGCGATCATTGTTCCTGCGTGGGGGCGTGGGACACGGAGACACGAAGACGCAGGAACCTCCCCAGTGCAGGGCTGACTGGCAGCCATTGCTGTTTGCTCCACCCTGGTGATTCCCTGAGACCCCCGCCCCACCCAATTTACAATCCCATCAAAGCTGTGCACAGCAGCTTTTGCTTATAAATGGCCTGTCCTTTCGCAGCCTAACCTAACAAACTGCAGCTAGGTCAGAGAGCTCTAAAGCTTCCAAAAGAAGGCCCAAGGCTCGGCAGTAGCAGCCTGCCTGGCTTCACAGGTGGGCCTCATCTGGGCACTTCCAACCCCCACACAAAGAGGAGGAATCTGCAGATCTCACTGTAGCTCCTGCTGGGTGGCCTCAGGCAGTGGCTGACTTTGTACCTCCTTGGAGATCCAAGAGCCAGTGTACCCAGTGGTCAGTGTGAGACCACACCAGATTACAACTCTTCACAACTATAAGGGTCACACTCAAGGGGCAGACTCAGTGAGAACCAAAGCCCCACTGAAGCAAGTCCTGCCCCAGAAGGGTGTCTCTAGCACAGCAGTTCTCCATTGTAGACACAGCTGGTCCTCACAGCCAATTGGCCTGAAGGTCAATTCCTCCCAGTGATACCAACAGCAATCAAGGCTTAACTATAACAAGACTGTGCACATAGCCCACAAAAGCGTGCACCAAGACTGTCCACCTCAGGTGATTGGGGAGGCTGAGCCACTGGACCATATAGCACAAAAGGCCACTCTATTAACACAGGAAAGCAGCCAAAATGCAGAGACAAAGAAACAGGTCACAAATGAAAGAAATGGAGGAAAGTACACTACTGGATATAGAGTTCAAAACCACGGTTATAAAGTTACTCAAGAGTCTTCTAGAAACCTCCAAGAAATTTAGTGAGACACTCAAGGATATGAAAAAGGACCAATTAGAAATTAAGCATACACTGACTGAAATAAAGAATAATGTACAGAGATCCAACAGCAGATGAGAGGATGCCAAGAATAAAGTCAAAGACTTGAAATATGAAGAAGCAAAAAAACACCCAACCCGAAAAGCAAAAATAAAAAAGAATCCAAAAATATGAAGATAGTGTAAGGAGCCTCTGGGACACCTTCAACCATACCAACATCCGAATTATGGGGTGCCAGAAGAAGAGAGAAAGTAAGATATTGAAAACCTATTTGAAGAAATCATGACAGAAAACTTCCCCTACCTGGTGAAAGAAATAGACTTACAAGTCCAGAAAGCACAGAGAACCCCAAACAAGAGGAAGCCAAAGAGGACCACATCAAGACACATCATAATTAAAATGCCAATGGCAAAAGACAAAGAGAGAATCTTAAAAGCAGCAAGAGAAAAACAGTTAGTTACCTACAAGGGAGTACCCATACGACTGTAAGCTGATTTCTCAACAGAAACTTTGCAGGCCAGAAGGCAGTGGCAAGAGATATTCAAAGTGATGAATAGCAAGAACCTACAACCAAGATTACTCTACCCAGAAAAGTTTTCATTTAGAATTGAAGGTCAGATAAACAGCTTCACAAACAAGAAAAAGTTAAAGGAGTTCATCACCACCAAACCAGTATTATATGAAACTAGTGGCCCGGTGCATGAAATTCGTGCACAGGGGATGGGGTGTTCCTCAGCCCAGCCTGCACCCGCTCCAATCTGGGACCTCTCAAAGGATGTCCTACTGTCAGTTTACAGGGATTGGGCCTAAACCGGCAATCAGACATCCCTCTCGCAATCTGGGACTGCTGGCTCCTAACCGCTCACCTGCCTGCCTGACTGCCCCTAACCACTCTGCCTGCCGGCCTGCTCGCCCCCAACTGCCCCCCGCCACCGGCCTGCTTGCCCCCAAATGCCTCTCCCACCAGCCTGATCACCTCCAACTGCCCCCCCCCCGGTGGCCTGCTTCCCCCCACCCTTCCTCC
>NW_005362314.1:643559-644375 GCF_000412655.1 Myotis brandtii
CCCCACTATGTCGCCCCTAACTGCCCCCCTGCTGGGCTGCTCACTCCAAACTGCCATCCCCCGCTGTCCAGATCACCTCCAACTGACCCCCATTGATGGTCTGCTTACCCCCAACTGCCCCCCTGCTGTTCTGCTTACCCCTATGGCCCCAGCCCCACCAGCTTGATCACCCACAATTGCCCTCCTCTCTTGGCCTCTAACCACCTCTATTTCAGCCCCGCCACCATGGCTTTGTCCAGAAGAACATCTGGAAGGTCTCCTGGAAGGTATCCTAGTCTAATTAGCGTATTACCCTTTTATTAGTATAGATAGAGGCCTGGTGCACGGGTGGGGGCCAGCTGGTTTGCCCTGAAGGGTGTCCTGGATCAGGGTGGGGATTTCCTTGGGGTGTGGGGCAACCAAGGCGAGGGACCTGTAGTGGTTTTCAGGCCAGCCACGCTCTCATGGGGTGAGGGTCCCTGCTGGGGTGCCAGGCCAGCCTGGGTGAGGGGCTGAGGGCTGTTTTCAAGCTTGCCACACCCCCTTCAGGGTGAGGGTCCTTGCTGGGGTGCCTGGCCAGGCTGAGTGAGGGGCTGATGGCTGTTTGCAGGCTGGCCAAGCCCCCAAGCGGGGACCCTCACCCCATGAGGGTGTGGCCACCCTGGGTGAGGGGCTGAGGGTTGTTTTCAGGCTGGCCACACCCCCTTCAGGAGAGGGTCCCCACTGGGGTGCCTGCCCAGCCTGGGTGAGGGAATGATGGCAGTTTGCAGGCTGGCCACACCCCCTTCAGAGTGGGGGTCCCCACTGGGGTGCCTGGCCAGCCTAGGTGAGGGGTTG
>NW_005362314.1:645054-647929 GCF_000412655.1 Myotis brandtii
AATGATGGCAGTTTGCAGGCTGGCCACCCCCCCTTCAGAGTGGGGGTCCCCACTGGGGTGCCTGGCCAGCCTAGGTGAGGGGTTGGTGGCTGCTTGCAGGCTAGCCAAACCCCCCAGTAGGGACCCTCACCCCATGGGGGTGTGGCCAGCCTGGGTGAGGAGTTGAGGGCTGTTTTCAGGCTGGCCACATCCCCATCAGGGTGGGGGGGCCTGCTGGGGTGCCTGGCCAGTCTGGGTGAGGGGCTGATGGCTGTTTGCAGGCTGGGCACAGCCCCGGGCAACCCAGGCTCCCAGTCCCTCCTTGAGCGGAGACCACAGAGGCTGGAAGCTGGAACTGGGATTTATTTATCTTCTATAATTGAAACTTTGTAGCCTTGAGCGGAGCCCACTCCCGGCCAGGGCAGGCGGGAAGCTTGGCCTCCTCCATTGCCAGGGGCAACCTAAGCCTCCTGTTTGCTCCAGCTTCGTGGCCACCGCCATCTTGGTTGGCTTGTGTGAGTGGCTTGTGGGTGTAGAGGAGGTACAGTCAATTTGCATGTTTCTCTTTTATTAGATAAGATGCTGAACAGTATTCTTTGAGAAGAGGAAGAAGAGAAAGGTAAAGATAAAAATTATGAACAAAGACAACAAATACATACCTATCAAACAAGTGAATCTAAAAATCAAGTGAATAAAAAAATCTGATGAACAGAATAAACTGGTGAATATAATAGAATAAGGGGCATAGAAAGGGAGTGGACTGACAATTCTTGGGGGAATGAGGTGTGGGGGGTGCGGGAAGAGATTGGACAAAAATTGTACACCTATGGATGAGGACAGTGACGGGGCATAAGGGCATGGGGTGGGGTGGGTGGAGGGGAGCTATGGGGGGAAAAAAGAGGAACAACTGTAATAATATGAATAATAAAGATTTATTTAAAAAACAAGAAACAATGGTAATAAATTATCTAAACCTACAACTCAAAGAGTTAGAAAGAGAGCAACAAAAAAGCACAGCATAAGCAGAAGGAATGAAATAATAAAGATCAGAGAGGAGATAAACGACATAGAGCCAATAAACAAAACAAAACACTACAAAAGATCAACAAAACCAAGAAAAGGTTCTTTGAAAGGATAAACAAGATTGATGAACCTCTAGCCAGGCTCACCAAGAAGCAAAGAGAGAGGACCCAAATAAACAAAATCAGAAATGAAAGAGAGGAAGAAGAGAAAGGTAAAGATAAAAATTATGAACAAAGACAACAAATACATACCTATCAAACAAGTGAATCTAAAAATCAAGTGAATAAAAAAATCTGATGAACAGAATAAACTGGTGAATATAATAGAATAAGGGGCATAGAAAGGGAGTGGACTGACAATTCTTGGGGGAATGAGGTGTGGGGGGTGCGGGAAGAGATTGGACAAAAATTGTACACCTATGGATGAGGACAGTGACGGGGCATAAGGGCATGGGGTGGGGTGGGTGGAGGGGAGCTATGGGGGGAAAAAAGAGGAACAACTGTAATAATATGAATAATAAAGATTTATTTAAAAAACAAGAAACAATGGTAATAAATTATCTAAACCTACAACTCAAAGAGTTAGAAAGAGAGCAACAAAAAAGCACAGCATAAGCAGAAGGAATGAAATAATAAAGATCAGAGAGGAGATAAACGACATAGAGCCAATAAACAAAACAAAACACTACAAAAGATCAACAAAACCAAGAAAAGGTTCTTTGAAAGGATAAACAAGATTGATGAACCTCTAGCCAGGCTCACCAAGAAGCAAAGAGAGAGGACCCAAATAAACAAAATCAGAAATGAAAGGGGTGAAGTAACAACCAATCCCACAGAAATACAAGGATTATGAAAAAATACTATGAACAACTCTATTCAAAAAAAATGGACAACATAGATGAAATGGACATATTCTTAGAAAATACAAGCTCCCAAAACTCAACCAAGAATCAAAAAACCTGAATAGGCCAATAACTACCGAAGAAATTGAAACAGCGATCAAAAATTTTCCAGCAAACAAAAGCCCTCGTCCAGACAGTTTTTACAGGGGAATTCTACCAAGCATTCAAAGAAGAACTAAAACCTATCCTCCTCAGACTTTTCCAAAAAATTCAAGAGGAAGGCACACTTCCACCTCTTTCTATGAAGCCACCATTACCCTAATCCCACAACCAGATAAAGACACCACAAAAGTTGCAAAACCAAGATGGCAGCATAGGTAAACACCAGAAATTGCTGCCTCCCACAACAAATTCAAAAATACAACTAAAAGACAAAACGGACATCATCCAGAACTACAGGAAGGCTGGCTGAGTGGAAATTCTACAACTAGAAGGAAAGAGAAAAGCACACTGAGACTCAGAGGAGCTGCGGAAGTAAAGTGCAGAGGTACGGAGGCTCGAGCGCGCGTGCGGAAAGGGGCTGGCACCTGAGGATGAATCGGGAGGGAGTCACAAGCCCCTGACTGCTCTGAACTTCAGTTTCGGGTGAGTCTCTGGGGACCCAGACTCATACGGGGAGAAACTGGACTGTCTGGCAGAAGGCAGAACTTGAAACTCAAGTGCGGCTTTCTCTCAAAGGTGCTTGCAGCGATTACCAGGACACTGAGATGCAGGGCCCCTTAGGGCAAGGCTGAGGATCAGCCATAGCTGCTTGCTCGGCCCTGTAGATGCCCTGAGACCCTGCCCCACCCAAGTTGCGCAGAGGCTTTTGCATATGAATGCCCTGGCCCTTTGCAATCTGAAAATTACCTAACAAACTGCAGCTGGGCCAGACAGACCCAGAACTTCCAAGAGAAGGCCCAAGGCCCCAAAGCAACTTGCATTGCTTCACAGCTGGGCCTCATCTGGGCACCTCCAAACCCCAAACAAGAA
>NW_005362314.1:649252-650741 GCF_000412655.1 Myotis brandtii
AATAAAGATTTAATTTAAAAAAAGACACCACAAAAAAAGAGAACTACAGGCCAATATCCTTGATGAACATAGTTGCTAAAATCCTCAACAAAATTCCAGCAAATCAGATTCAGCAATACATTAGAAAGATCATATACCATGACCAAGTGGGATTTATTCCGGGGATGCAAGGAATGTACAATTTCCGCAATTCAATAAATGTGATACATCACATAAACAAAAATCACATAACCATATCATATCAATTGATGCAGAAAAAGTATTTGACAAAATCTAACACCTTTCTTGATAAAAACTCTCAGCAAAGTGGGAATAGAGGGATTATACCTCAACATAATAAAAGCCCTGTATGACAAACCTACAGCCAACATCATACTCAATGGGCAAAAACTAAACTCATTTCCCCTAAGAACAGGAATAAGACAAGGATGCCCACTTTCACCACTACTGTTCGACATAGTTCTAGAAGTACTAGCCATAGTGATCAGACAAGAAGAAATAAAAGGCATCCAAATTGGAAAAGAAAAAGTAAAATTGTCCTTATTCGCAGATGACATGATACTATACATAGAAAACCCCAAATAATCCATCAAAAAACTAGTAGACATAATAAATGAATTTGGCAATGTAGCAGGATACAAAATTAACACCCAGAAATCAATGGCCTTTTTGTACACCATTAATGAACTCACAGAAAGAGAAATGAAAAAAACAAACCCATTTACCATTGCACCAAAAAAATTAAGATACCTAGGAATAAACTTAACTAAGGACGTAAAAGATCTGTACTCAGAAAACTACAGGACATTGAAAAAAGAGATAGAGGAAGACATAAACAAATGGAAGAACATACCATGTTCGTGGATTGGTAGAATCAACATCATTAAAATGTCCATTCTACTGAAAGCAATCTATAGATTCAATGCAATACCTATTAAAATACCAATGGCATATTTCAAAAATCTAGCACAAACTCTCCAAAATTTCATCTGGAATAAAAAAAGACCCCAAAGAGCCACAGCTGTCCTGTGAAAGAAGAACAAAGTTGGAGGGATCACAATACCAGATATCAAGCTATATTACCAAGCCATGGTTCTCAAAACTGCCTGGTGCTGGCACAAGAACAGACGTAAGACCAAAGAACAGAATAGAAAATCCAGAAATTGACCCAAGCCATTATACTCAATTAATATTTGACAAAGGAGGCGAGAGCATACAATGGAATCAAAACAGTCTCTTTAATAAATGGTGCTAGGAAATTTGGTCAGATACATGCAAAAAAAAAAAAAAAATGAAACTAGAGAGGAAACCAAGATGGCGGCATAGGTAAACACCGGAAATTGCTGCCTCCCACAAATTCAAAAATACAACTAAAAGACAAAACAGACATCATCCAGAACTACAGGAAGGCTGGCTGAGTGGAAATTCTACAACTAGAAGGAAAGAGAAAAGCACACTGAGACTCAGAGGAGCTGCGGAGGTGGAGTGC
>NW_005362314.1:652198-657405 GCF_000412655.1 Myotis brandtii
GGAAAAAAGGAGACATATGTACTATTATTTGTAATATTTTAAACAATAAAATTAAATTAAAAAATAAAAATAAAAATACCAATGGAAAAAATATCCTTGGGTAAGGATTTTTTAAAAAGACAAAGAGAGGAATTTAAAAAAAAAAACACACACAACAAACTCATCTATATGCTGTGTACAAGATATTCACTTAAGATCGAAAGACACCCAGCCAATATTGCTCAGTGGTTGGGCATCGACCTATGAACCATGAAGTCACCGTTTGCTTCCTAGTCAGGGCACATGCCCAAGTTGTGGGCTCAATCCCGGGTGGGGAACATGCAAGAAGCAGCCAATCGATGATTCTCTCTCATCATTGATATCTCATCTCTTTTCCCCTCTCTCTTCCTCTCTGAAATCAATAAAAATATTTTCTAAAAAAATCAAAAGACACACACAGAATGAAAGTGAAAGGATGGAAAAAGACATTCTATGCAAATAGAAATAAAATAAAAGCTGGTTCAGCAAGACTCATATCAAACAAAATAGACTTTAAAACACAAGTTATTTAAAAAGACAAAGAAGGATATGACATAATTATAAAGGGGTCAATCCAAGAAGAGGTTATAACAATCATAAGTACCTATGTACCCAACATAGGAGCACTGAAGTATAAAAAGCAATTATTAATGAATATAAAAGGAGAAAATCACAGTAATATAATAAAAATAGGGGATTTATTTTCTTTTTAAAAAATATTTAACAAGTAATATTTTTTAAAAAATTTAAATTGTTTAAAGTATTACATAAGTCTCCTTTTTCCCCCCTGCCTTCCCTCACAGGTTGGACAGTTTGTTCAATCCTTTTATGACTCTGGTTCTGTTTTTGTTCATCAGTTCATATTGTTCATTATATTCCATAAATGAGTGAGATCATGTGATATTTATCTTTCTCTGACTAGCTTATTTCGCTTAGCATAATGCTCTCCAATTCCATCCATGCTGTCGCAAATGGTAAAAATTCCTTCTTTTTTACAGCAGCGTAGTATTCCATTGTGTAGATGTACCACAGTTTTTTAATCCACTCATCTGTTGAGGGGCACTTGGGCTGTTTCCAAATCTTAGCTATGGTAAATTGTACTGCTATGAACCTAGGGGTGCATATATCCTTTCTGATTGGTGTTTCTGTTTTCTTGGGATATAGTCCTAGAAGTGGGATTACTAGGTCAAATGGGAGTTCCATTTTTAATTTTTTGAGGAAATGCCATACTGTTTTCCAAAATGGCTGCACTAGTCTGCATTCCCACCAGCAGTGCACGAGAGTTCCTTTTTCTCCCCATCCTCTCCAGCACTACTTATTTTTATTTATTTATTTATTTATTTTGGTTAATCCTCACCCAAGGATATTTTTCCATTGATTTTTTAGAGAGAGTGGAAGGGAGAGGGATAGACACAGAGAGAGAAACATGGATGTGAGAGACACATCAGTTGGTTGCCTCCCGCACACACCCCAACCAGGGTCAGGGATCGAGCCTGCAACCGAGGTACATGCCCTTGACTGGAATCGAACCCAGGACCCTTCAGTCCACAGACGCTCTATCTACTGAGTCAAACTGACTAGGGCAAAAGTAGGGGATTTTAACATGCTACTCACATCAATGGATAGATCAATTATCTAGACAGAAAATTAATAAGGAAATAATGGCCTTAAATGACATGTTAGATCAGATTCACCTGACATAGTATATTCCAGAGTATTTCATCCAAATACTACAAAATACATATTGTTTTTAAGTACACATATAACATTCTCCAGAACAGATCACATATCACAAAACAAGCTTCAATAAATTCAAGAAGATTGAAATCATATCAAGCATCTTTTCTAACCAAAGTAGCATGAAAACTAGAAATCAACTACAGGGGGAAAAAATTTTTTAAAAAAACAGGAAAAAAAAATACAAGTATGTGGAGATTAAACAATATGCCACTCAACAACCAATGGATCAAAAAGGAATCAAACAGTAAATCAAAACCTATCTTGAAACAAATGAAAATACAACTATTTGAAATATATGAGAGGCAGCAAAAGCACTTTAAAGAGGGAAGTTCATAGCTATGCAGGCCTACCTTAAGAAACAGGAAAAACCCCAAGTAAACAATCTACCTGTACACCTAAAGCAGTGGTTCTCAACCTTCTGGCCCTTTAAATACAGTTCCTCATATGTTGTGACCCAACCATAAAATTATTTTCGTTGCTACTTCATAACTGTAATGTTGCTACTGTTATGAATTGTAATGTAAATATCTGATATGCAGGATGGTCTTAGGCGACCCCTATGAAAGGGTCGTTTGACCGCCAAAGGGGTTGAGACCCACAGGTTGAGAACCGCTGACCTAAAGGAACAAAAAAAAGAACAAACAAAACCCAAAGAAAACAAAAGGAAGGAAGTAGTTAAGATCAGAATGGAAATAAAAATAGAAATAAAACAATAGAAAAGGTCAATAAAAATAAGAACTGGTTCTTTAAAAAGATAAAGTAGAAAAACCTTTAGCCAAACTCATCATGGACCAAAAAAGATCCCAAATAAGTAAAATCATAAATGAAAAAGAAGTTACAACTGACACCACAGAAATATAAGGAATTATTAAAGAATATTATGAAGGGGTCAATCTAAGAAGAGGATATAACAATCATAAGTATCTATGTACCCAACATAGGAGTACTGAAATATTCAAAGCAATTACATGTCAATAAATTCAGCAACCTAGAAGAAATGTTATGGTAAATTTCTATAAGTATCTAACCGTCCAAGACTGAGCCAGACAGAAATACATATCTAAACAGACTTATTACTAGCAATGCAACTGAAGTGGTAATCAAAAAATTCCCAACAAATAAAAGTCCAGAGCCAGACAGCTTCACAGGTGAATTCTACGCAACATTCAAAGAAGAAATAATACCTACTCTTCTTAAATTATTTCAAAAAATTAAATAGAAAGAAATGCTTCTAAGCTCATTCTCTGAATCCAGCATTTCCAAGATACCAAAATCAGACAATGACATTACAAAAAAAATAGGAAATTAAAAGCCAATATTCTTAAGGAACATAGATGCAAAAATTCTCAACAGAATATTAGCAAACTGGATTCAACAATATATTAAAAGTATTATGTACCATAACCAAATGGGTTTCATCCCAGAGATTCAAGAATGGTTCAACATCCATAAATCAATCAATGTGATACATCACATTAACAAAATAAAGGATAAAAACCATATGAACATCTGACTAGATGAAGAAAAGCATTTAACAAAATTCAACATCCATTTATAATTAAAAACTCTTTAAAAAGTGGATATAAAAGGAACTTAAACCAAAATGATAAAGGCTACATATGACAAACCCAAAGTTAACATCACATTCAACTGTGAAAAGCCAAAAGTTTTTCCTCTAAGATCAGGAACAAGACAAGGATCCCCACTTTCATCATTATTATTCAGTACTAGAGGCCCAGTGCACAAAAATGTGTGCACTGGAGGGGGGGGGGGGTCCCTCAGCCCAGCCTGCCCCCTCTCCAATCTGGGACCCCCCTCAGGCTGGCTACACCCCCTTCAGGGTGTGGGGGTCCTGCTGGGGTGCCTGGCCAGTCTGGGTGAGGGGCTGATGGCTGTTAGCAGGCTGTCAAGCCCCCCAGTGGGGACCCTCACCCCATGAGGGTGTGGCCAGCCTGGGTGAGGGGCTGAGGGCGGTTTTCAGGCTGGCTACACCCCCTTCAGGGTGTGGGGGTCCTGCTGGGGTGCCTGGCCAGTCTGGGTGAGGGGCTGATGGCTGTTAGCAGGCTGTCAAGCCCCCCAGTGGGGACCCTCACCCCATGAGGGTGTGGCCAGCCTGGGTGAGGGGCTGAGGGCGGTTTTCAGGCTGGCTACACCCCCTTCAGGGTGTGGGGGTCCTGCTGGGGTGCCTGGCCAGTCTGGGTGAGGGGCTGATGGCTGTTAGCAGGCTGTCAAGCCCCCCAGTGGGGACCCTCACCCCATGAGGGTGTGGCCAGCCTGGGTGAGGGGCTGAGGGCGGTTTTCAGGCTGGCTACACCCCCTTCAGGGTGTGGGGGTCCTGCTGGGGTGCCTGGCCAGTCTGGGTGAGGGGCTGATGGCTGTTAGCAGGCTGTCAAGCCCCCCAGTGGGGACCCTCACCCCATGAGGGTGTGGCCAGCCTGGGTGAGGGGCTGAGGGCGGTTTTCAGGCTGGCTACACCCCCTTCAGGGTGTGGGGGTCCTGCTGGGGTGCCTGGCCAGTCTGGGTGAGGGGCTGATGGCTGTTTGCAGGCTGCCAAGCCCCCAGCGGGGACCCTCACCCCATGAGGGCGTGGCCAGCCTGGGTGAGGGGCTGATGGCTCTGCAGGCTGGCCGCAGCCCCTTCAGATGGGGTTCCCCTGGGGTGCCTGGCCAGCCTGGGTGAGGGGCTGATGGCTGTTTTCAGGCTGGCCACGGCCCCCAGCCACCCAAGCTCCCAGTGGAGGCTGGCTGGAAGCAGGTATCTGGGATTTATTTATCTTCTATAATTGAAACTTTGTTGCCTTTAGCAAAGGCTATAGCCAGCCAGGGCAGGCAGGAAGCTTGGCTTCCTCCATCGCTGGGGCAACCAAGCCTCCTGCTTGCTCCAGCTCCGTGGCTGCCGGCCGCCATCTTGGTTGGGTTAATTTGTATATAGTCGCTCTGACTGGCTGGTGGGCGTGGCTTGGGGCGTAGCAAAGGTATGGTCAATTTGCATGTTTCTCTTTTATTAGATTAGATAGTAATGGAACTCCTAACCACAGCAATAAGATGAGAAAAAGAAATAAAAGGCATCCAAATTGGAAAACAAGAAGTAAAACTGTCATTTATTTGCAGATGACATGATACATGAAAACCCTAATGAATCTGTCAAAAGACTATTAGAACTAATAAATGAATTCAGTAAAGTTGCAGGGTTTTTTGCATTTCTATATATCAACAAAAAATTTTCAGAAGGGGAACTTAAGAAAACAATCCCATTTATAATTGCATCAAAATGTATAAAATACCTAGGAATAAATTTAACCAAAAAAGTAAAGCGTGTTCCAAAATTCACGCAAGAAGTAATTTTGATAGAAAACACAGGTTTATAATTAAAAGTTGTAAATTTTTTATTGATTCATAAAGTATACAGTATAGGGTTATGTATGGAATAGCATATCGGGTAAATGGCCT
>NW_005362314.1:657734-662103 GCF_000412655.1 Myotis brandtii
CATTTACCCGATGTGCTATTCCATACATAACCCTATACTGTATACTTTATGAATCAATAAAAAAATTACAATTTTTAATTATAAACCTGTGTTTTCTATCAAAATTACTTCTTGCGTGAATTTTGGGACACCCTTTAAAAGACATATACTCTGAAAACAATAAGAAATTGAAGAGGATACAAATAAATGGAAGGATATACCTTGCTCATAAATTGGAAAGATTAATATTGTTAAAATATCCTTATTACCTAAAGCAATATATAGACTCAATGCAATCTCTGTTAAAATACCAATGGCATTCTTGGAATTAGTACAACTAATTCTAAAATCTATATGGAACCACAATAAACACTGACTAGTGAAAGAAATCCTGAAGAAGAACCAAGTGGGAGGTATCACACTACCTGATATCAAACTACATTACAAGGCTACAATAATCAAACAGTATAATATTGGCATAAAAACAAATAGTATATAGTTCAATGGAATAGAAAGCCCAGAAATAGATCCTCTCTTGTATGGTCTAAATCTATAACAAAGGAGTCAAGAATATACAGTGGGGTAAAGACAGTCTCTTCAATAAGTGGCATTGGGAAAACTGAACAGATATAGAAAAAAAATTGGATAATTTTCTTATACCATATACAAAAAAATAAACTCAAAATGGATTAAAGACTTACATGTAAAACGTGAAACCATAAAAATCCTTGAAGAAAACACAGGCAGTAAACTCTTTGACATATCTTAGCAATGTCTCTTTTAATATGCTTCCTTGGGCAAGGGCAACAAAAGGAAAAATAAATAAATGGGACTACATCAAACTGAAAAGGTTTTGCACAGCAAGAGAAACCATCAACAAAACAAAAAGACAAACAAATGAATATCTCAGAGTCCACTGTGAAGAGAATTTAAAATCATATATATATATGTCATTTTCCTGTTCTACTTTTCTGTCCCTCCCAGAAAAAAAAAAAAAAAAAAAAGACAAACAGCTGAATGGGAGAAGATATCTGCCAATGATACATCCAACAAAGGATTAATATCCAAAAATATATACGGAACTCATACAATTTAACACCAAAAAAACAAACAATCTGATTTAAAAATGGGCAAAGGACCTGAATAGACATTTCTCCAATGAGGACATTCAGATGGCCAACATACATATGAAAAGATGCTCAATATCACTATTCATCAGGGAAATGCAAATTAGAACCACAATGAGATATCACCTCACACCTGCTAAAATGGCTATTATAAAAATGACAAGAAATAAGTGTCTGAGAGGATGTGGAGAAAAGGGAACCCTCATACACTGTTGACAGAAACGTAAATTAGTGCAGCCACTGATAGAAATGTAAATTAGTGCAGCCACTATGGAAAAGAGTATGGAGGCTCCTTTAAAAATTAAGAATAGTACTATCATATGATCCAGCAATTCCTTTTCTGGGTATTTACCCAAAAAATATGAAAACACTTATTTGTAAGAATACATGTGCCCCTATGTTCACTGCAGCATTATTCATGACAGCCAAGACATGGGCACAACCTAAGTGTTCACTGACCAATGAGTAGTTAAAGAGGTAGTACATATACACAATGGACGACTACTCAGTCATGAAAACGATGAAATATTGCCATTGCAACAACAGATATGAAATAAGTTAAATGGAAAAGGACAAAGAATGTATGATTTTACTCATATGTGGAATATAAAACAAAAAGTAACAAAACTAACAAAACAAATGCATAGATACAGACAATAGAATGGAGGTTATCACAAGGGTAGGGAGACCGGGGGAGGGCAAGAGGGTAAAGGGGGTCAAACATATGGTGACAGGTGGTGAGCATGGAACTGAGTACACAGAGATCAAATTATAATATTGTACACCTGAAAATTATGTAATATTATTAAACAATGTTACTTCAATATATTTAATAGAAAAACATATTTAAAATGGACAAAACCAAAGCTATGGTTAGGGTAATAGTTATCTTTAGGACAAAAGGACAAAAGAAACAGAAGGGCTGGGGTTGGGGGTTCTGGTGTTCTAGCAACATTCTATTTCCTGATATAGGTGCTGATTACACAGATGTATTTATACTGTAAAAATTTGTTGTTTTATACTTATGGTTTGTGTACTTTTCTGTGCTAGTATTACTGCAGAAAAACATTACTTTAAAAAATCTGGGCAATGGATTTCAAAAATAGTAATTTGGCTCAACAAAACTAACTGCTAGCTTCCTTTTCTAGCAGCTTTGGATAGCTATATCTATTAAAACCTGTTCCTGCCCTAACTGGTTTGGCTCAGTGGATAGAGCATCAGCCTGCGGAATGAAAGGTCTCAGGTTCGATTCCAGTCAGGGGCATGTACCTTGGTTGCGGGCACATCCCCAGTGGGAGGTGTGTAGGAGGCAGCTGATCGATGTTTCTCTTTCATCGATGTTTCTAACTCTCTACCCCTCTCCCTTCCTCTCTGTAAAAAATCAATAAAAATAAATTTTTTTAAAAAACCTGTTCCTGATTGTGGGAATAAAAACACATCCTCTGTATATATAAGAATATTTAGAAAGATGGTGGCTGGCAGGACGGAGGTGAGGGATAGGAAGTGAGTGAGTGAGGGGATGAATGGAGAGTGTGTGGATGTGTGTGGTGTGTGCATGAGTGAGTGAGGGACAGTTAAATCCGGCAGGAGCAGCAGAGGCTGACAGACCAGGCTCTCTGGGACATGGAGAGACTACCACCGCTGCGGCACTCCCCGGACTGCGGGACTCGGGCACGGAGCCCACGCCATCTTAAAGGGGAGAGCGGCCTCTTCCAGGAACTCAGCAGCACCACCACCCAGACAGGCCTTGGACACTGCCCGAGACCCGGCAGCCACTCCAGCCAAAATCCTGCAGCCACACCCGCAGACTCGCGGACCCTGGGACCTCCACTGCCAAGGGAGCACCGCACTGCCCGCAGCAGTAAGTGCAGCCTCCCCCTCCCCAGCGGCAGACCTCCAACATCGCATTCCATGCAGGTCTCCGAGGCACACCACTCCATAGACTTCTCTTAGGAGTCACTGGGAGCCTCAGCTGGGTGTGATTTTGTACAGACACAGGCGCACTGCCACCCAGTAGAAATTCTGAATTCCCTCTGCCTGAATAACTGCCCACACACACCCAGCTGCGCAACGTAAGCACCAGGGCCCTTCAGCGCCAGGGCCCCTCAGAGTGCATCAGAGCTCAGCGCAGGCGAACTGCACTGCCACAGTTGCTCACTCCCCAAGCCCATCTATCCACAGGGCACTTTGGGGAAGCCGCGGTGAGCCTCTGCTGGGTCCAATCTTGGACTAATAGGGATGCACTCCCCTGGGCAGTAGAAATTCTCAATTCACCCATCCTGGATACCTGCCCAAAGCATGCCAGGGCCCTTCAGAGTGCTTCTGTGGGCCTGCGCTAGCAAACTCACTGCGGGTGCTCCTGTGTGCCGCCACAGGGAACACGAGCCTATCCACCACAGGTGCATCAGCAAAATCTGAGTTTCCCCACCCACAGCTGCAGAACTCTGGACACTACAGGTGCATGCTTTTCCAGCACGCAGGTCTCCCAAGACCACTGCTCCACAGGCAGCCCCGGGGCCCCGCTGCGAGCCCTGCTGGTCATGCACTTAAACAAACAAGGGTGCACTGCTGGGCTGTAGAAACGCTGAATTCCCTTTTCTGGGATACCTGCCCACAGACACTGCAATCCAGTGGCTTCAGTGCCAGGGCCCTTCAGAGTGTGTCAGTGCACCCTGCTGGCAAATACACCACAGGTGCCTCTGTGAACTGCCGCTGGGATCGCGTATATCCAACCATGGAGGCAGCAGCAAAAGCTGAGTCTACCCACCCCACAATGACAGAACTCTGGACACCACAGTCACACTTTGCCAGAACTCAGGCTTCCTGAGCCCCACCACCCCAATAGAAGGTTCCTAGGTGCCACCGTGAGTCCCTGCGGGGCACGCATGATTTCAATCAAGGGCATAAGACAGCAAAAATTGGAACACCCCCTCCACAGCTGCTGACTTCTAGACACCTCAGTTGCGCCTTTCCACCTCACAGGCCTACATCAAGAGAACCCAAATAGCCCAAGTAGGGAGCTACTCTAGAATACCAAACCCAGGAGACCTGAGAGGTCACACCAGGAGCAACACACCCTAAAGAAACTGGGTAGCAAAGCAATTAGAACTACAATTAAAACATTACAGCAAAACATGGGAAGACAAAAAAGCAACCCACAAAGGAAAGAAAAAGAGGAATCACCAGAAAGGGAGTTAAATGAAATTGAGGCTACTAACTTATCAGAGAAAAAATTCAGAGTAATGGTTATAAGGATGCTCAAA
>NW_005362314.1:665817-666991 GCF_000412655.1 Myotis brandtii
AGATCAACCAAAGGACTTGTATGCATGCATATAAGCATAAGTGATGGATGTGGACAACAGGGGGTGAGGGTGAGGGCAGGATTGGGGGGATGAGGGGACATTGGGGGATAAGGACACATTTGTAATATCTTATTCAATAAAGGGAAAAAAAGAATATTTATCTTTTTAATGTTTTAGGTTACAGGACAACACTCATTTAATTGTTAATGTAGAAGGGAGTCACATGCACCCTGGTTTTACCACTTGAAGATGAACTGGTGAGGAGGACTGGAATCTCCGAAACTGGGAGCACTCAGAGTCAGCTCTCCCTGGGCCCAGGTCACTTCAGTGTGGATTGAACTAAGGATCTACAGCCCTAGCTGCATTGGCCCACGAAAAAAAAAAAAAAAAAAAAAAAGGTATGGTTTTAAATTATATAACTCTAGGATTTCAAGTAAGGCATGCAAGTGTCTTATACAATGTAGTCAAGAGGCCACCCCCAGGGAGGGACAAGAAACTAACCCAATTTATTTCCAAATCAAAAGTTTCAAGAATTGTACATCAGGTACATCCAGGAGTGGGGAGAGGGAGTAGATAAAGGAAGGAGGTTCATGGTCAAATTGCAAAGCCTTTAGGCCCCAGATCCCTTCCTCAACTCAGAGAAGCTAGGGATGTTCCTCTTCTGACTCCGCAAATGATCAGAGGCACTGCCTTGCCAGAGAAAAGTGCATCAAGGCTGCTCTGGATAAGAATACCCAGGAGCTGATGGAAGGAGAGCCCTGCTGAAGACTCAAGCTCCACATACTTACCACGCAGAGCTTACCAAAGGGACTTCAGTCCTCCCAGTTTAACTGGGCAGACAATCAAGGATTATTATATGCTGAGGAAAGCCTCTAACAGGAAAGAGGTACCAAAATAATCAAAGAGAAAATTCGAGAACAGAATGGAAGGAGAAGAAAATGTTTTTGAAAATCATTATCTTTAGAGGTAAAATGTTTTAACTGGAAAACATGAATAAGAGCTTATAGATAAAGCAATATTCAAATAAACAAGAGTTCTTGGAAATTAAAAATCATGGCAGAATTTGAAAACTCAATAGAGAAGTCCCATAGTAAACAGAAAACCAGAAAAGAGAAAGAAGAAAGAAAGAAAGAAAGAAAGAAAGAAAGAAAGAAAGAAAGAAAGAAAGAAAGGA
>NW_005362314.1:667014-668682 GCF_000412655.1 Myotis brandtii
AGAAGGAAGGAAGGAAGGAAGGAAGAAAGAAAGAAAGAAAGAAAGAAAGAAAGAAAGAAAGAAAGAAAGAAAGAAAGAAAGGGAGAAAGAAAGGAAGAAAGAACAGTTTTTAGGCAATGGACAAATGACAGGGAAAGATGGTGATCTCTGAGAGGAAGGAAACCAGTAAGGGAAAACCTAGGAATGCCCCAATTTGGCCCATGGAGGCAATTTCCAGGTCATAGCACAGGACCAAAATAGCCCAGGAGTCTCAATGAGTTGAAGTGACAGAGATCAGGGTTTGGGGAGGCTGAGGCAGCTAAAATCTGTGGCCCACTAAAGACAAGAAAGCTGAGGAAACTGAATTTGCAGTTTAAAACCTTCCCATGAAAAAAAAAAAAGAAAGAAAAAAAGCCCAGAAGACTTTGCTAGTTCTACCAAACATTTAATAAAGAAATGACACATTTTCACAGAAAATAGAAGAAATGGGGAAAATTCAAAATTCATTTTATAATGCTAACATTATTCTGATACCAAAGGAAAGAAAATTACAAACTAATATTACTCATGAATCTTGATGCAAAAATTCTTAAAATGTTAGCACATTAAATCTAGCACTATCTAAAAAGGATAATATATCAAGACTAACTTGGATTTATTCCAGGAATGCCAATTTGATTTGACATTTTAAAACCAATCAATGTAATTCACTATATCAATCACAACATCATCTTAAGGATTCAGAAAAGGATTGGACTTTTAAATATTCGGTATCTGTTTATGGTAAAACTCCCATTAAACCAGGAATAGTTATAAACTCCCTTAACCTGATAAAGAGCACCTATTAAAACCTCAGGAGTGAAAGACTGAAATTTTCCACCTGAAACAGGGAACAAGCTGCTCTCATAGCTGCTGCTTGGCACTGCACTGGAGTAGCAGGTCCAGAAACCCCAGGACCTTGCATACATTGCTGTGGGAATGCAAAATGGACCTGTCACTTTGATAACAGTTCCACAATCCTCTCTAATAAAAGAGAAACATGGTAATTAGCTGTACAGCCGCTACCCTTCCCATTGGCTAATCAGGGAGATATGCAAATTAACTGCCAGCCAAGATGGCGGCCAGCAGCCACGCAGCTTGAAGTGAACAGGGAGGCTTCCTTGCTTCAGTGACAGAGGAAGCCAAGCTTCCCCGCCTGCGCTGCTGGCCTCTGAGCTTGCAGTTTGAAACATTGTAACAAATATAGAAGCTAAACAAAACCCCAGAAACCGGCTTTAGTCAGCCAGGCTTCAGCCAGCAAGACCACAACATTGTTTCGAATACAGAAGGTAAACAAAGGCCAGAAACCTGCTTTCAGCAGCCAAGGTCTCAGAGCTGGAGCCCAGCCTCAGAGAGAAAGCCGGCTGTCAGCTCCAGTGACATGCATAGAAGGTAAATAAATGCCAGAATAAAAAAAAAAGAAAAAAAGGAGAGGTTTGGAGCTTCAGTCGCCCGCCAGCCTGAAAACAGCCCTCAGCCCCTCACCCAGACTGGCCAGGCACCCCAGTGGGGACCCCCACCCTGAAGCAACAAGATGGCGGCTAATTTGCATACTGAAGGCAGGTGGCAGCAGGCAAGGCTGTCTGCGGCCTGGGACCCGGATCTATGACCCTGCCAGGCGGGGGGCAGTGCTTGAGGCTGTCCGCGGTC
>NW_005362314.1:670261-675962 GCF_000412655.1 Myotis brandtii
GTGCTTTTCCGAATTAATGAGAGAAAACATTGATTCTCCTGCTGCCCACGAAGGTGGAAAGTGAAGTGGGGAGACATGTGGGGAATGAGCAAGGTTCCCTGTCTGGGGGTTCCAAATCTGCTGTTGGTTTTTTTCACCACTGACTAGAGATATACAGGGTGTCCCCCCAAAATGTATACACACTTTGAATACCTACTAATTCCAATGGTTTTAAGCATAAGAAAGGAACAACAATGGAGCTGTTATCTGTTAAAAGTGTGGGCACAAACAGGTAGTTGGACATTCCCTGAGGGGTCTCAGATTGGAGAGGGTGAAGGCCAGACTGAGGGGCCCCTTCTCCCCCCGCTACCCTAGTGCACGAATTTCATGCACCGGGCTACTAGTTTATTATAAAGCTAAATACACATTTAGTATAAAACCCAGCAACCCTACTTCTAGACATTTATCTCAATCAAAACATATGGCCAGAAAAAGCATAGGAACTCAAAATATGCCCACCCAAAAACTCGTATCAGAATGTTCAGAGAAACTTTAGGCAAATACTGAAAACAACCCAAATGTTCATTAATGAATGGATAGACAAATTAGTTGTCCAGCCACACACAACAGGATGCTACTCAGCAAAGCAAGGGACTATGACATGTGAAACCGTAAGGATAAGTCTCAAAGATATTATATTAAGTAAAAGAAGTCAGACGCAAAAGAGCACATGCCACGTAATTCAATTTGCAGGAGATACTGGAAACATAAATTGCCATGGAAACAGATCAGTGGCAGCCAGGAAAGTAACTACAAAGAGGTAAAGGAATGTTTAGGGGTGACTGAATGTTATTTTTCTTGATTTGTGATGGTTACACAACTGTATGATTGTCTGATCAAATACTACACTTTAAACTGGTTAATTTTATTGCATGTGTATTATACTTTAGTGAAGCTGATTAAAAATATTTTTAAAACTTCAATAGAAGAACTGGAGGATAAAATTAAAAATTCTGTCAAAAAGTAGAACAAAAAAGCATAAAGATGAAAATTTTAATAAAAATAAAATTAGAAGACCAGTCCAGGAGGTATTGGGCATTCCATGAAGATAAGAAAAAACTGAAGGTGGAAATCAAACAATAATAGAAGAAAATGTCTCCTACTATAATTAAAGAACCAAAGGGTAGGCATTTTATTTTTTCAAGGGACAGTAACATATTGTTTATTGATTTAAACTGGGAACAATTCAATAAATTCTGAGTGCATATTAGGTACAATGCTAATAAAAGTCCATAAAAATGGATTAGCTCAACAAAAGAATAGTGTCCAACAACAGAGTGTGAATTAAAACATTCCTTTGAGAATAAAAATATTTGCACTGTCTTTGAATTCTAAGTTCTCCAATAACATCAAGTCTAATGCCAAACGATTTCCAACCAAATACCTAGAAATCTGACAGTGGTAAAGAATGAATAGAGACTTTAACCATACTATTACACACACACACACACACACACACACACAATTTACAGAAAAACCCATCAGTTAAAATATAAATGTGCTGTTCTTTTTTAAAAAAGTATAAACTGTCAACATGAATCTGGAAGAATTAAGGTATAAGATAATATTGAAAAAGTTCACTTAAATTTTATTGAATGTTTAGAGGCATTTTTAAAAATGTACTGTTAAAACCAATAGGGGTAAGTTAGTTCAACTTCTGGTCATGGTGGATGACTGGTCACACAAAATGCAAAGGGCAGGCATTTTAGATGGAAAGGCCTCACCAAACACTCAACCAAAGGCTCATGGATGCCCAATGGATAAAAACAGAACCACGCCAGGGTATATCACTTGGAAACTTCAGAACACTGGTGTAAAGCAGGAACTCCTGCAAGGTTTTGAAGAAGAAGAAAAGTCACAACTGATGAAGATTTAGAATGATTTTGTATTTCGCAAGAGCAGACTGTAATCCAGAAACAATGGAGCAATGTCTTCAAAATTCTGAAGGAAAAGATTTCCAGTGCTGAATTCTATGTAATCAAATGACCCAGAAAGTGTCAGGGCAGAAAATAGACATTTACAGACATGATAGGCTATAAAAAAATAAACTCTTTCTTAGGAAGCTATTGAAAGATGTATGCCACCAAAGAAGGGAGCAAACTAAGCAGGAAGATGACAGGAGACATGCAGCCAGGAGTGAGGGGCTTCACAGGAAGACAAGAGCTAGGCACCAGCCACTCTAGAATGGAGCAGGTCACACGTTCCAGAAAAGGCTTTTCCAGGAAAATGAAGCTGTCACATTGTCTGATGAATCTGAAAGTCTTGAGACAAGATTCAGACAACTGGAGAAGGGCTGAGATTAAATTAAATTAAATGGAGCTATGAGCCAATGAATGCTGGGAATAAGATTGTCAAGCAAAAGTTGCCATAATTCACTACATGGATCAGTTTTGTGAATAGTTCTTAAGGATGTAAACACTGATTATTATTCAGATCAAAAGGATTCTACAGCTCTACTGAGAACACAGGGAATGAAAGGCTAGATGACTAGTTGGGACAGTGAGTTTCATCCTCACTTTTTATAGAAAGAATTCAATAAAAAATGTCTAGACCTAGCTGGTTTGGCTCAGTGGATAGAGCATTGGCCTGTGGACTGAAGGGTCCCAGGTTTGATTCCAGTCAAGGGCACATGCCCAGGGTTGTGGACTTGATCCCCAATAGGGGGCGTGCAGGGAGGCAGCCAATCGATTCTCTCTCATCATTGATGTTTCTAGCTCTCTCTCCCTCTCCCTTTCTCTTTGAAATCAATATAAATATATTTTTTAATAAATAAATAATGTCTAAAACTGAAAAGTTAAAGAGGTAGTAATACAAACATGTTACTTGGAGACATGAAAACAAATAGATCAAATGATCAACTAAAAGAAGAGAAAGTGGAAGAGAGGGGACAAGGGGCCACTGTTTTTCATAATAAACATTGTAGTTTCATTCAACTAAATGTATGTACTCAATCCTGGCCAGGAAGCTCAGGTGGTTAGAGCATTGTCCTGATACACCAAGATTGTGGGTTTGATCCCCGGTCAGGGCACATACAAGAATCAACCAATGAATGCATACATAAGTGGAACAACAAATCAATGTTTCTCTCTCTCTCCCTCTCTAAAAGTAAATAAACTTTAAATGAATGTATTACTTCGAGAAAATTTAAGTCTACAAATAAAAAAGAACAGAATAAACTTCAAAATGTCAAAGGAAAGAAATAATGAAAAGCAAAAATTAATGAACTGGGAAGCAAGATGGCAGAGTAGGTAAACACCGGTATCACTGCCTCCCACAACCACATCAAAATTACAACTAAAATACAGAACAACCATCATTCAAACTGCCTGGAATCTGGCTGAATGGAAGTCCTACAACCAGAGAAGTAAAGAAGAAAACACATTGAGACTAGTAGGAGGAGCGGAGGCATGGAATGGGCTAGTCCAACACCTATGTGTGGCATTTTTTTTCAATCGGGAGGGATATCTAGCCTGCAGAGGCCTCCCTTGAAAAACAAGAGGTCCCAGTCTCATACCAGCCCAGGGTTCCAGAGCTGGGAAGAGAAGTCTCCGAAACTTCAGGGATTGTGGTTAAGTGACACAGAGACTGCTGGAGACCCAGCAGTTCCTCTTAAAGGGCTGGTGTAGGAACTTACATAGTCCTGCTTCCTCTGAGCTCTGGCACCAGGCAGCAGCTTTAGGGTATCCAGGGACATACTGGGAGGAACTAGATTGTCTGGCATCAGGGCAGGGACTCAAGGGCAGCTTTCTGACAGACGGGGGTGCTCACAAGGGGTCATTGTTCCTGTGCTGGAACCTCCCCCATCCCAGAGCTGACTGGCAGCCATATCTGAGTTTTTATCAGCATGAATCACATTGTTTGCTCTGCCTTTGTGATTCCCTGAGACTCTGCTCTATTCAATTTGCAACCTAAACCAAGCTATTTGCAGCGGCTTTTCCATATGAATGCCCTGTCGCAGCTCAGGCATCAGAATTTTCTAATATCTCTCATATAAGCAGCAGCTGGTGTCAGTGTGCCCAATATCTATCAATAAGAGGCCCAAGACCTGGCACTAGCACCAATCTGCCTTGTTTCACAGCTGGACCTTGCCTGGGGACTTTCAAGCCCAATACAAATAGCAGCCATCTGCAGATCTCTTTGTAGCTCCTGCTAGGTGACCCCAGGCAGTGGCTAACTTTGTACCTCCCAGGAGGCTCCAAGCCAGTGCACCTTGTGGACAGCTTCAGACCATACCAGATTACAACTCTACACATCCACAAGCAACACACTCAGGGGGCAGACTCAGTGAGCACCAAAGCCTCACTAAAGCAAGTCCTACTCCATAGGGGTGTGTCCTGCAAAGCAGCTCTTCCACTGTAGTTACAGCTGGTCCTCTCAGCTAATTGGTCTGGAGGTCAATTCCTCCCAGTGACACCAATAGCAATGAAGGCTCAACTATAACAAGACTGTACACACAGCCCACACATGGGTGCACCTAGAAGGCCCAGCTCAGGTGACTGGGAAGGCTGAGCCACTGGGTCCTACCAGACACCTATTACACAAGGCCACTCTACTAAGTCCGGAAGACATAGCAGTTCTACCTAATACATAGAAACAAACACAGGGAAGCAGCCAAAATGGGGAGACAAAGAAAGAAACATGTCACAAATTAAAGAAATGGAAGCAAGCAAACTACTGGATACAGAGTTCAAAACAATGGTTATAAAGTTGCTCAAGGATCTTAATGAGCTTCAAGGGAGTTAATGAGAGTTTCAAGGGACTTAGTGAGACAAGAACCTTAGTGAGAATTTCAAAGACATGAAAAAGGACCAATCAGAAATTAAGCCTACACTAACTGAAATACAGAATAATTTACTGGGATTCAACAGTAGAGTATAGGATTCTGAGAATCAAATCAACAACTTGGAATATGGGGAAGCAAAAAACACCCAATCAGAATAGCAAAAAGAAAAATGAATTAAAAAAATATGAAGATAGTGTAAGGAGCCTCTGGGACAACTTCAAGCATACCAATATTCACATTATGAGGGTACCAGAAAAGAAGAAAGAGAACAAGATATTGAAAACCTATTTGAAGAAATCATGACAGAAAACTCCCCCTACCTGGTGAAAGAAATAGATTTACAAGTCCAGGAAGTACAAAGAGTCCCAAACAAGAGGAACCCAAAAAGACCCACACCAAGACACATCATAATTCAAATGCCAAGAGTTAAAGACAAAGAGAGAATCTTGGAGAAACCAAGATGGCAGCATAGGTAAACACCGGAGATTGCTGCCTCGCACAACCACTTCAAAAATACAACTAAAAGATGGAACGGACATCATCCAGAACCACAGGAAGGCTGGCTGAATGGAAATTCTACAACTAGAAGGAAAGAGAAAAGCATACCGAGACTCAGAGGAGGCGCAGTGCTGAAGTAAAATACTAAGGTGCGAAGTGCATGTGGAGCGGGCTGGCGGCTGAGGGAGGGAGTCTCAGGCTCTGAGCTCCAGTTCCGGGCGAGTCTCTAGGGACCCAGACTCATAGGGAGAAGCGGGACTGTCTGGCATTGGTCAGAACCTGAGGGCAGCTTTCTCTCCAAGGGGCTTGCAGCGATTACCCGGACACTGAGAAGCAGAGCCTCTGAGGGCAAGACTGAGAGCAGCCATAACTGCTAGCCCC
>NW_005362314.1:676712-682083 GCF_000412655.1 Myotis brandtii
TTCTAACTCTCTATCCCTCTCCCTTCCTCTCTGTTAAATATCAATAAAATATATTTTAAAAAAAGAAAAGAAGAGAAAAGTTATTTGAAGAAATAATGACAGAAAACTTCCCCTACCTGGTGAAAGAAATAGACTTCCAAGTCCAGGAAGCGCAGAGAACCCCAAACAAAAGGAATCCAAAGAGGACCACACCAAGACACATCATAATTAAAATGCCAAGAGCAAAAGACAAAGAGAGAATCTTAAAAGCAGCAAGAGAAAAAAAGTCAGTTACCTATAAGGGAGTACCCATACGACTGTCAGCTGATTTCTCAACAGAAACTTTGCAGGCCAGAAGGGAGTGGCAAGAAATATTCAAAGTGATGAATAGCAAGAACCTACAACCAAGATTACTTTATCCAGCAAAGCTATCATTCAGAATTGAAGGTCAGATAAAGAGCTTCACAGATAAGGAAAAGCTAAAGGAGTTCATCACCACCAAACCAGTATTATATGAAATGCTGAAAGGTATCCTTTAAGAAGAGGAAGAAGAAGAAAAAGGTAAAGATACAAATTATGAACAACAAATACACATCTATCAACAAGTGAATCTAAAAATCAAGTGAATAAATAATCTGATGAACAGTATGAACTGGTGATTGTAATAGAATCAGGGACATAGAAAGGGAATGGACTGACTATTCTTGCGGGGGGGAAAGGAGTGTGGGGGGTGAGGGAAGAGATTGGACAATAATCGTGCACCAATGGATTAGGACAGTGGGTGGGGAGTGAGGGCAGAGGGTGGGGTGGGAACTGGGTGGAGGGGAGTTATGGTGGGAAAAAAGAGGAACCAATGTAATAATCTGAACAATAAAGATTTAATTTAAAAAAAAATTAAAAAAAACAAAAAACAAAGAGAGAATCTTAAAAGCAGCAAGAGAAAAGCAGTTAGTTACCTACAAGGGAGCGCCCATATAACTGTCAGCTGATTTCTCAACAGAAACTTTGCAGGCCAGAAGGGAGTGGCAAGAAATATTCAAGGTGATGAATAGCAAAGAACCTACAACCAAGATTACTCTACCCAGAAAAGTTATCATTTAGAATTCAAGGTCAGATAAAAAGCTTCACAGACAAGAAAAAGCTAAAGAAGTTCATCACCATCAAACCAGTATTCCATGAAATGTTGAAGGGTATTCTTTAAGAAGAGGAAGAAAAAGAAGGAAAAAAAGATAAAAAAATATGAACAATAAAATGGCAATGAATACATATCTATCAACAAATCTAAAAAATAGAATCAGGCATAGAAACATGGAACAGACTGACCAATCTCAGAGGAAAGGTGGGTGGAAGGAGCAGGAAGAGATTAACCAAAGATCTCATATGCATATATGTATTACCTATGAACACAGACAATAGGGTGGTGAAGGCCTGGGGCGGTGCTGGAACCAAGTGAAGGGGGTATTGGAGGAGGAGGAAGGGGACATATGTAATGCTCTCTACAATAAAGATTTAAATTAAAAAAAACAAATATTAATGAACTAGATCAATATAAAATAGAAAGGATTAGCTAAGTCAAGCATTTATTCAGTAAAAAGTCTACTAAAAAAGCAAACCTCAGATAAGACTTATACAGAAAAAAGACAAAAGTAAATATTAGAAATTTATGCTTTCACTCAACAACTACATACTGGGACCTGGTGTCCTGGGGACACAAGATCAAACAAGACCAAATCCTTCCCTCATGGATTCGGACGCAGAAAGGATTATTTAAACAGGACACAGAAAAATAAATAGATCATAAAGATAAAGACTGATCTATTCTTGTTCATTAATGAAGAATTTATGTTAATAAAGAGAAAAGATAAGTTATAGACTGAAATACATATTAACTAATAAAGTATTAGATTCCTGAATATATACAAAACTCCCAGAAATTAGTAAGAAAAAATAATAGAAAATTGGGCAAAGAACATAAATATGTAAGTTATAGGAAACAAATAATCAACATATAAAAAGATATTCAACTTTGCCAGCAAACAAGGAAATGTAATTTATTACCACAATAAGATACCATTTCTCAAGAATGGAACTAGGAGAATTTTTTAAAGGTCTGAAAGTTCCAGAGAGCATCATGCTAAGCGAAATAAGCCAGTCAGAGAAAGATAAATATCACATGATCTCACTCATTTGTGGAATATAATGAACAACATAAACTGATGAACAACATAAACATGAGTAGGCTCAAAGTTTAGGGTGTCCAGGCAATGCACAAATAAAAAGTGCTGGATCTGAGGGCTGTGAAAGGCATCTGGGAAGAAATGAATCACAATCACCAGGTTTTTCAAGTCATTCCCACACCTGACTATAGAGTCCCTTATCGGCATCAAAGTCCTTCTTCATGTTCATGTTCCCCGCACACCCGTGCAATAAAGAGCTAGTGTTAGTGACGAGTAAATGGAAGAATGCATTCATGATACTGGAGTGGTAGGACAGTGAATGAATTTGTATAATCCCCCCCTTGTCTGTAATAACACTGCTTGTTTAATACAGAATGAAATATTAAGATGCCTTAGTTTTTTTGTAATAAAACATACAAATTCAGAATGCTATTGGGGTAAAAAATGTTTTTGATAACTGTTTTGGAGTTCATACATTTAAATTCCATAACAGATTGTGTCCTAGACATTACAGGTATATAGTTTTTTAACGTAAGATATAAATTCCTGCCTACTTCACTGGACTACTGTGAAACATATATATAGAGAGAGAGAGAGAATATGTAAATTAGGCTGGGACGCCCGCGCTAATGGGTCACAACCAGACAGGAGGAGGTTGCGTGCGCAGGTGAGGCCCTGAGCGGAGACAGAGATGGGGGGCCGAAGCAGACACGGACAGGGACATGGGGGCCAGCCTGCGCCGCCGCGGCCGAGCACAGGCTGGGAGAGGAGAGGGCGAGCCTGCCTGCAGCTTCCTTGGCCGATCGCAGGACCAGAGAGGAAAGGGCGGGCCACCGGCAGCCTCCCGGGCTCATCGCAGGCCCTGAGAGGAAAGGGCGGCCAGCCCACAGCCTCGCTGCCAATTTCAGGCCAAGAGAGGACAGGGCAGCCCGCCCGCAGCCTCCCAGGCTGATCGCAGGCCAAAAGAGGAAAGGGCTCCCGGACTTGAGAGGGGGCAGGGTGGGCTGAGGGAACACCCCGCCAGTACACGAATTTCATGCACCGGGCCTCTAGAGTGTGTGTGAGTGTGTGTGTGTGTGTGTGTGTGTGTGTGTATTTTATAGCCTGCAAGTGTGATAGTAAAAGTGAAATGTTGTAATGTAGTACTGGATAAGGCAATAAGCTCTCTAGAACAGCGATCGCCAACCTTTCAGACCTCACAGACCACCAGTAGTCCAGGGACCACTGGTTGGTGACTGCTGCTCCAAAGGTTTCCTTAAACCAGCGGTTGCCAACCTTTCTGACCTCACAGACCACTGGTTGGCAACCGCTGCTTTAGCACATTCAGGGGTAGGAG
Source organism: Myotis brandtii (assembly GCF_000412655.1). Taxonomy (NCBI): domain Eukaryota; kingdom Metazoa; phylum Chordata; class Mammalia; order Chiroptera; family Vespertilionidae; genus Myotis; species Myotis brandtii. The sequence continues at coordinate 680,205 of NW_005362314.1, forward strand.
AGGCACCCCTGTTCCTGCTCTTAAGCTACCAGATCCAATGGGCTCCTCAAGACAAGTAACAACCACTAAACTATCATGTTCTCTGTATCCCTAAGCAACAAGTCTATGCCACCCACCCAGATGCCATGCATTTGGATGCTGGATGTGAGTGATACAGCAGAGTATAATTTAATTAATGCGCTACTGCAGAAGGTGGAAAGTAACTGAATGCTGGCTGAATACATGTACATGTATCTGGACAAACAGGAAAGCAGTTGAAGAAATGTGCAATGTTTAGTTGGAAGAGTAGCCTCAGGATGAGCATGGTTACTGGTCCATAACTATGAAGAAGCCACCCTACTGTGTGTGACCCAGCATGGCTCCTCCTCACTGGAGAAGTAGGAACAGAGACTGCACTGTCAAGTGCTGAATGGGACAATGGAACCTGGTGGGGGAGCTGCCCAGATTACATGTGAGGTGTTTTCCAAACCAGAGATGATTAATCTATACCAGATAGGGAGAGAAGAAAAATCCCAGAGAGGAGGATTTAGGGAAGCACAAATGGCCAAAAGAAAGGAGTGACATATGCATGCAGGGACAAAAGTGACAATAAAGTATTGAGGTGAACAAAAGGGAGAAGATGCTCATTTCTAGGTCCACAAGCCTGTCGCATTTGCTGAGTTTCTCTCCATGCCTCCCACATACAGGGTCTTACCCAGACAGAAGCCTCGGGAGGTGTCTTCTGGTGTCCATTCTTCCCCTTTTCCAAGCTGGGCAAACAGATCTGGTTTGGGTCCTAAGAGCCCTGTTTTTAAGGGGGGAAAAAATGGACCACATCTGTTCATGCTATAGAAAAAATCATTGCAAGGAAGAGATCTGGTCCTCAGAACTTCCTGGAAAAGGTGATTGATGGGAAGGTCCAAGATAGAGATGAGTTCCCAGAGGACAAAAAGATGGCTCAGGTCTGATACACAACCTATGCCCATGCCCTTCTCTCTGCCAAAGGGAGGGAGGATTCAACCCCCACTCACTCTATGCTCCAAAAGAGTCCTGTGTCTGGGACACCAAGGTAGGCATGTCATAGACTTAAAAATAACATCTTCAATCAGCCCATGCCAGCTCTGTGCTACCAGTTTAAGGTCCCAAGAGATGTCCACGTGTTAAGGTAAGCCTTCAGAGGCTCCCCACTTACCCAGTGAGACCAGGTGGCTGTAGTTCTCCAGCATCACATCCCTGTACAAGGCCCTCTGAGCAGGGCTCAGCTGTGCCCACTCATCCTGGGTGAAGAGCACGGCCACATCCTTGAAGGTCACTGATTCCTGTAACAACAAGCCCATCCCTGTTGACTGGCAGCTACCCCTTCACATGGCAAACCAATAAAGGCAGGGTGTAAACACAGATAATTGCATAACACCAACAATGAGTTTGAGAAAATGGTCATGGAAGAGAAATACCACAGTGCACTGGCACCATGGAGACCAGTTGCACAGAAAAAGTGGTGCATCAGATGGGTCCTAAAGGACAACTCAGAAACTAGGAGCTGCTCATCCCTTGCAATGATTTCTACCACAGATTCCTACCCTAGACAGGCTTAAATGTGAAGGAGTTAGAACAATTTTACCAAACTCATTGGAATTTATACACTCAAATGAATGCTATCTCCCTCATAGTGTAGTCCATATCCTTATTCTCTAGAGGTTGGCTCTGCTCAAAGACTTTTAGTAAATTATTAAAACTGAAAGCATAATCTTTTTTAAAATTTTTATGATTATAGTTGACATACAATATTACATAGTAATTAGACATTTATATAACTTATGAAGTGATTCCCCCCGTAAGTTTAGTACTTACCTGGCACCATACATAGTTATTACAATACTAGAGGCCTGGTACATGAAAT
>NW_005362314.1:682172-683301 GCF_000412655.1 Myotis brandtii
CCTCTCACAATCTGGGACTGCTGGCTCCCAACCGCTCGCCTGCCTGCCAGCCTGATTGCCCCTAACCACTCTGCCTGCCTGCCTGATCACCCCTTAACCACTCCCCTGCCAGCCTGATCACCCCCTAACCACTCGCCTGCCAGCCTGATCTATGCCTACCTGCTCCCCTGCCATCCCGATCGCCCCCAACTGCCCTCCCCTGCCTACCCAATCACCCCCACCTCCTCAAGAAAGTGTTCCCATCTCTCCTCTCAACTCCTGCCTTAGGCACTGCTTTTATCACTTTAGATCCCTAATCTTACTTGCTAGTAGAAAGTGCAGGTTTCTATTTTGGACCAACCTGGATTCCAGTTCCAGTTGTCACTTTTGTAACCTTTAACAAGTTCTTTAGCTTGGATGACACCCACTAGGATGAGCCTGACATGGTGGGGGAGGGAGAATGTAGTGACTACATCAGTCCTCTGAATGAGACTGGACTGGGAGAAAAACCTCTGGTCAGGGAAAAGAAACATGCCCACACTCTCCAAACCTCTACATTCAAATCTAATGCAATTCAGTGTGTGGAAGAGTGCTCCACAACAACCCCCACTCACCTGGACCATGTTTGGCAGGTGCCTGAAAGCCATTTCTTCTCTAATGAGCTCTTTTAGGAACAAGCAGAGTAGGACTCCTCAGGCAGAAACTTCTACACACCTGTTATGAGGAGAGGATTGCATCAGAAGAAAGCACACAGCGGTCCAGGGTGAGGCTGTGAACATTCACATCCTGGGAGCCCTCCAATTCTTAGTCCCTATTTGCTCCCAATTCTCTCTCCTTCTGAGAGCATTTCTGCTGGTCCCCACAGTAAAAGGAATCACTCACCATTCTGCTACCCCCGCACACACATTTCCCCTAGCATCCCCCTTCCATATCATAAATACATTGACTTCTCTTTGCAGAAAGCACTCTCCAGCCCCAGCTCTCACGCTTTCTACCCGCTCCCAGGCCTTTGCCCTTAAGTTACTCCGAGAGTTCTCTCTAAAGAAGCCTTTCCTCGCTGGACAGCTGCCTACTTCTGGGAGTGGAGTGAGGAAGTGCAGGAGAGTCGACTTCTTTCTCCTCCAAAAGGAAGCAAAGAAGGGTAGATCTC
>NW_005362314.1:683423-712969 GCF_000412655.1 Myotis brandtii
TAAATCTCCTCCCCTCCCCCCCCCACCCCCTCCCACCCCCTTCATTGTTGAGGCTCTCAAGCCAAGCACTTCCCTGACCTCAGGCCTGTCCTCTTCCGGGGCCCAGTTTGGGTCACCTGGCGTGAAAGGTAGATAAGCAGGTATTTGGGGAAAATGGGGGAGGCAGCAAGTGGGAGAGGGTTAGGAATCTTCACACAACCCTTCGCCCTCTGCTCTGCTGCCCTCTCGGATGGCTCCACATATAGTGTCACAACCCCATCGGGAGCACCATCTGCCCGCTGGGCGTAATCGGGCTTCCCGGGGTCGGCTCTAAGATGCACGCCAGAAGCCCTGCCCGCGTCCTCCGGAGGGCACTCGCAGATTCGAGCCCGAAATCCAAGAACCCATACCTGGTCGTCCCTTTTCTCTTTGGAATCAAACTTAGCCATACATCCTGGGAAGTTTGCGGCATCACATCGGCGTCCTCCAGAACGGAGCATGACCCGGGCTTTCATCTCCGTTCTTCTCCCCGGGCGCAACCACGCACGGCCACTCCAGCTCTCCAGACGAGGCTCTAACTACGGTGCCTGGTTACCCGGGGTTGCCGAGGAGACCCTGCCAGCAGTGAGAGATCTCCATCGCCACTTCGCCGCAGAACAAAGAGCTGGAGTCTGCAGCCTGGGTCTGAACTGCGCTTGCGCATTGCCCTGGGAACCGCAGGGACGAATCTCCCCAAATTCGAAGGCTGAGCCGTTCTGCTCCCCAGGCCACTTCCCATCTGGCAAATCCACCGCGGCGCGCGGAAGAAAATATTGCTTTCCCAAGCAGACAGCCCCCTACTTCCTACCTCACCTCCGCCCGCTCACCGTCCCCCCTGTGCCAGGTCCCGAGGCTTTCTACACTGAAACTACATTTCCCAGAGGCCTCGGCGGGGCGTCGCCGGTCCAGCTTGCAGATAACTCCCCGCGTGCTCACTGGGAGTTGCGGCTTTGATTCCGCTCTGGTCAGATTGGGACTCGGTCTCTGCCTTGAAACACGCCCAAGCTAGAGACTAGCGAGAAGTTGGGATAAGGCAGGTAAGTCTGGTGGAGCGGCGCCAGGTCCGCTGAGGAGTGCGGCTCAGGAACGGTCCCGGAGGACGGAGTAGCCGAAAGGCGCGCGCCAGACCAAAGACCGAGACTGTGCATCGGCCGGGACGCAACCGACACTGACAGTGTGGCCGGCTGTCGGGCCTGGAGTGGTTCGGCGAGAAATGGGATGCGGAGGCGGGAGGACGAGGGCCGAAGGATGGCAGATGAGTGAGGAGGCTGCCGCGGAGGTTCGGGACCTGGGCGGTGGCGTCGGGCACGGTGCCTGGGAAGCATAGAGCAGGTGGAAGAGTTGGCTCTTGGCGATTTATCTGGATTTTCAGGAAGATGAGAGGGTTTCAGTTTTGTAGGTGGTGAAAAATTCAAGTATGTGACCTGAGGTTTGTCAGGGAACTAATCCGTTGGCTCCCTCTTAGGGAGCAGTATCAGTGACTTTCATGTGACAGTACAGCATTGTTTGGGGTTTTATTGAAGGTTTCTATAGATACCTACTTGGAGCACTTATGTGTGAGGCATTGTTCTAGGGGCTGAAAACCCTGCACTTATTCAGGTGTAATTCTATTCGGGGAGGAAGTCAATAAACAAAATATCAGATACTGATGACAGTGGAGCTGGGTTAAGTTTCAGAGTGTGACAGAGGTTCGGGATTATTTTAAGTAGCGTTTTAAGAAGTTCTCAGAAAATATTGAGCAGACACTGGAATACAGTGGGGGAGGAAATCATGTGACTCTCTGGGGGGAAACCCTCTAAGTCGGAGGGAACAGGCATGCTGTCCAGAGAAGGGTACCTGGTGAGTTTGAGGCTTAGAAGTCCAGTATGACTGGAGAGAGCCTGGTGAACAAGGGAGAGGGGGAGATGAGTTCAAAGGGTAACTAGAATCCTTGAAGACGATTGCAGGACTTAATCTGTGTGTGATGGGAAACCATTACAGGTGTTTGAGCAAAATAGTGACATGGCTGAGCATACTTGGACAGAATCACTGGTCAGTTGTGTGGAGAACACGCTATGGTGGGGCTAGAAGGAATACAGGGAAACCAGTTAGTAAGCTATTCCAGCAGGCTGGGGCGGAACTGACTCCCAGTTTTATAAACCTTTTTACAAGGTATGTTTTGAGAGCATAGTCATTCTAAGATAATTAAGGTTTCTGGACGCCATGCTATGGAGTTTGGATATTATTGTTTTCAGGTACATGAGGGTGATAACATTTGTTTGGTACTAACTACAGGCTGGACACTTTTATAAGCACTTTACATTAATTACCTAATGCAACCTACTAGTAAAGCTGTGAGGTTTGCACTATTAACAAATGAGAAAAGGGAGGCACCAAGATTAAGTGCCTTGCCCAAGGTGTCATGTCTAATGCATGGAACCAGGAGTCCTGCACCTGTTGGTAGAGGAAAGGTACAAAGTCCTCATTACTTGTTGCCCAAGATGGCTAAGAACTGACATACAGGGTCTAAGACTTCCAAAACTCCTGAAAAAGTAGTGAAACCTCCATTTATCTGGGTCATGTGTTCTGGTGCTCCCTCCATGGGTTAATATTTTATTGACTTTGAGTTACTGCATCCATCTTAGGCTTCAATAACTTCATTCTTCTTCTTCCCCTTATCCTGTGCCTTCCTTTTGAGCCTTTAATGTGCTGCTGTCTTAATCACTTTCTTCTATTTTCTACCCATTTCTTCACTGCCTTTCCTCCCATCTACTTGTATTCTTGAGATGGAATGAGGTATAAGAAAAATAGGTGAAGGGAAAGGAGGAAACTGGGTGAAATGAAGAAAAATTTAAAATCTCAGTTTCTGAAGATACAGTTTAGTGTTCCATTCCTCCTTTGTCTTTGATGTTCGAACTCCATGAATTAAAACTGCCCAAAGTCCAAACACTGAGAATCCACAGGGAACCTCTTCCATTGTCACCCACAAACATCTGCACCCATCACTGATTACCGCCTCTTCCAGTGGAAAGTGTCCTTCCCAGTGAAAAAGACTCCTGCATCCTTTACCTGTGCTCCAAATCTTATTTTCCCACTTTGAGATGCACATCCCCTCCTTTATGCACCTTTAGAGTCTCCACACCTCTTTTATTATTTTTAAAAATATGAAATTAATTTCAGAGAAGGGAGAGGAAGAGAAAGATAAAGACATCAATGATGACGGAGAATCATTGATCAGCTGCCTCCTGCACACCCCCTACTGGGGATTGAGCCTGCAACTCAGGCATGTGCCACGATTGGGAATTAAACCCTGACCTTCTAGTTCATAGGTCGATGCTCAACCACTGAGCCACACCGGCTGGACTCCACAGCTCTTTTAGGAGATAAACATGCTCAATTCTTCTACCTTAAGTCATACAAACACATTTTCAGCAGATTGTGGGCTAAGTCAACACCTTTATCAAACCACCTTTTCTTTGTCTACCTACTATAGAGGCTCCAAGAGCAAATGCTTATTTTCTCAGTCTCCTTTGCTACTAGTCTCCATGTAACACAGCTGCAGTCAAGGAGATGTAAGCAGTAGTCTGCTGAAGGGTGTCTGGGAAAACCTTTTCTGATAAAAGGTAGTGATGTTGCTAGTGCTACACAATCCATTTCTTCTTGCATTGAATGCAGATATTTTACCTGAAGTGTGGCAGCCATGTGACCATGATGGAAAAGCCATGAAACTCAAGGGATTGAATTATTTTGTCTCTGAACAATCCCACCCACCTCCAGATTTATTATATGAGGAAATAAATCCCTACTTGCTCGTAAGCCATTGTTAACTGGGCTTTCTATTGATGTAGCCAAAAGCTCTTCTGATAGAGGTTCTTTCAACCCCAATCTCCCTCTAGTTATCTTTCTAAACTCCTTTTCTAGTCAAGCTACTAAGTCCTTTTCAACCTTTAACTCACTCTTTAACCTACTAAAATTTACATAGATTATCAACCAAACTAAGGGCAATATTTATATTTTTATCTTACTTTAACCCTCTGTAGCATTTGAAAATATTAACTACTAGAGGCCCAGTGCATAAAAACTCATGCACTGGAGGGGGAGTTCCTCAGCCCGGCCTGCTCCCTCTCACAGTCCGGGAGCCCTTAGGGGTGGGAGGCGACCCGGCGATCAGGGGAAGGTGACGCCCCCATCACACCTCTGCTGCTGCCACTGCCAGCAGCACAAGCCTCAGCTGGCCCTGGTTACCTGAGCCTCGGGTGGCCCTGGGCGGCTGGGAAGCCACCATCCAAGGCTTGCCTGTGCCTCGGGCCAGCCCTGGGCGGCTGGGCAGTCGCCATTAGAGGCTTGCCTGCACCTCAGGCTGGCCCTTGGGGGCTGAGGGGACTGGGGGACTCTGGAGGCAGGCACCCCAGTGGGGCTGAGGGGACTGGGGGCCTCCATTTTGTGGCTGTGGGTGCCACCATCTTTGAGGGCATGGCAGTCAATTAGCATATTCTCTCCTTATTGGCTGTGGGCGTCGCCATCTTTGAGGGTGTGGAAATTAGCATATGCCCTCCTTATTGGCTGTGGGCACCGCTATCTTTGAGGGTGGGGTAGTCAATTAGCATATTCCCTCCTTATTGGCTGTGGGTGCCACCATCTTTGAGGGCAGAGCAGTCAATTAGCATATTCCATCCTTATTCGCTGTGGGCGCCGCCATCTTTGCGATGGCATGAGGGTCAATTAGCATATTCCCTCTTTATTAGATAGGATTTCTATCCCTACATTAAAGTTCTCCTTTTACTTCTGTTCCACAATGTTCTCCTGATTTTTCTGTTTTTTGTGTTTCTCTTAACTGTTGTTTCCAAGGTATGTTCCAAGACCTCCAGTGGATGCCTAAAACAATAAGTTGTACTGAACTATATATACATATATAGATAGACAGATAGATAGATAGATAAATAGATAGATATATAGATACACACACACACTATGTTTTTCCCATAAATACATACTTAAGATAAAGTTTAATTTACAAATTAGGTACAGTAAAAGATTAACAGTAACTATTGAGAACAATTTTAACAAGATACTGTAATAAGTTACATGAATGTGGTCTCTCAAAATATCTCATTGTACTGTACTCAACCTTCTTGTGATGACGTGACATGATACAGTGGCTATGTGATGAGATCACAAAGAAGTGAGGTAGCATGGAAATTCAGCATGTTACTCAGAATGGTGCACAATTTAAAACATGAATTGTGGGGGTTCTTTTGGAATTTTCCATTTAATATTTTTGGATCCAAGGTTGACTGTGGGTAACAAACTGTGAAAAGCAAAACCATGAATTGGGGCTTGGGGAACTATTATATTCCCAGAGAACCCTCTAATCAATGCCCTACTACTTAGTGTATAGTCTATTATGAATCTTCACTTGGATATCCACATACTCATCAAAATGCCCCCAGACTGAACTCATCATTGCCCCACAAATTGGTCAACTTTATATTTTTAGTTATGGCATCCCTATACATCCAAATAAATTCAAGCACTCACATTTAATCAGTTACCACATTATCTAGATCAGTGGTTCTCAACCTTGGCTGCACATTAGAATCACCTGGGAATCTTTTTAAAATCCTGATTTCTGGGCCTCACCCTCGGAAATTCTGTTTCTTTGTTACTAATGTTGTGGCCCCACCCCATAAAAAAGAAACAGAATTTCTGGAGGATGTGGCCCAGAAATCAGGATTTTAAAAAGATTCCCAGGTGATTCTAATGTGCAGCCAAGATTGAGAACCACTGATATAGATTCTGTCTCATTTTTGCCTGAATTCTTCCTCTCCCATCTCACTGTCACTTTCTCAGTTTAAACCTTGGAAAACAAGAATGTATCATATTTATTTTGATTTTCTAATCATGCCTAACACATGTTTATAGCACGTATTAAATGTGTGTGAAATAAAATTGTCTTTACTATAGGTCTATAAAATCTCCATGATTGTTTTGCATATGTTTGAATTACAAAGATTTTGTTAATGTGAGATTTTTATTTCTATTAGTGTTCAGCCTAGCTTCCTTTTCACTTGATTGTCAGTATGATACAAAGATATGTATTTGAGTCCTAGGAAAAGACTATAAGTTATATTATTTTCTAAGTAATTAGCTTATTTAACAACAATTTAATGACTGTTAATTGAGGACTCAAAACAGCATACCATTGCATTAAGATTTGTACAATTATTCCATCACCTGTTTGCAACCAGCCTATGTTTAGAGGAGAAAATAATGCAAGGAGAAGGGGGTAGGCGTGGGAGAATAATAGGATTTGGTAGAGATAGAGAATTTTAACTCACATCATCCAGAGAAACCAGACTGCAAAATAGTAGCATCTAATAACATACATAATGTGGTAAAAGATTAAGGATGTCCCAACATTCATTATATTTACAGGTTTGTTGCTTTATAGAGCTAAAAGGGATCCTGGAGATCTTCTAAATCCAAAATCCCTCATTTATCAAATAAGGGTACTGTGACCTGGTGAAAGTTGGTGACTTGTCCAAGTTAGTGACAGATCAGAGTACATACCAGGTCTTTGGGCTGTCCAGTTAAGCACTCTCACATATTCTCTCTGATGTGAAATCTCTGACATCCAAAGGAGAATCTGCAGTATGACACAACAGAACTTATCTTCAGCATGAATCCTCATTGTTTAGAATATCAGCTACTTAAGCCTTCGGATGCAAAGTTTTACTTTCTAATTCAATCAAGATTTTCCACTTTTATATGGTTCCTCTGCAGTGGTCTGTATCATCGGATATGGTATAATATACTTCAACTAAAAGATTCCTAAAATCATTACATTTATTGGTTTCTACATGACATGATATATCTGATTATCACTGAAGAGTTCATCATAACGAGCCCAGTGAAAACTTTCCTCATGTATGAGTTCTCTGATGCCGTGTAAGGTTTGTACTCCGACTAAAGGCTTTCCCACATTCACTACACCGATAGGGTTTCTCTCCTGTATGAGTTCTCTGGTGCACTACAAGGGATGAATTCTTAATGAAGGCTTTACCACACTGATCACATTCATAGGGTTTCTCACCAGTATGAATTCTTTGATGCTCAATAAGGTATGCACTCTGGCTGAAGGCCTTTCCACATTCATTGCATTCATAAGGTTTCTCTCCAGTGTGAATAACCCGATGTACAGTAAGCGATGATCGTCCAGTAAAATGCTTTCCACAAATGATACATTCATAAGGCTTCTCTCCAGTATGAATCCTCCGATGCTGAGTGAGAGATGAATTCTTACTGAAAGCTTTTCCACACTGATTACATTCAAAAGGTTTTACTCCAGAATGAAGTCTCTGATGTTCTATAAGGTATGTACTTTGGCTAAAGGATTTCCCACATTTGTTACATTTGTAGGGTTTTTCTCCAGTGTGATTTCGTTGATGCAGGGTAAGAGTTGAGCTCTTACTGAAGGCTTTTCCACATTCACTACACTCATAGGGTTTCTCTCCTGTATGACTTCTCTGATGTACAATAAGGTGCATACTTTGACTGAAAGACTTCCCACATTCATTACATTCATAGGGTTTTTCTCCTGTATGAGTTCTTTGATGCACTGTGAGATTCATACTTTGGGTAAAAGCTTTCCCACATTCATTACATTTGTAGGGTTTCTCACCAGTATGAATCCTTTCATGTTGAATAAGGGATGAATTCTTTCGGAAAGCTTTTCCACACTCTTTACACTGATAGGGTTTTTCTCCAGTATGAGTTCTTTGATGAACAGTAAGGTTCATGCTTTGACTGAAGGTTTTGCCACATTCATTACATTTGTAGGGTTTCTCTCCAGTATGAATTCTTTGATGTACAGTAAGAGAGGAACGTTCAGTGAAGTGCTTCCCACATACATTACACTTATAGGGCTTCTCCCCAGTATGAATCCTCTGGTGCTTAAGAAGGGATGAGCTCTGGCTGAAGGCTTTCCTGCATTCATTACATTCATACATTTTCTTCCCTACAAACATTCTTTGAATCTTAATTAATTCAGAATTTTGTTTATCTTTTCCATGTGAATTCTGATAACAGGGCCTTTTTCCCATAGGAGTACTTTGTTGTATATCAATGATTGAACCCTGATTGGAACATCTTTCAAATTCATTACCTCTACATACCTTCCTCTCCGTGAGATTTCCCTTATGGGTAACTGCCACTTGACCCAGATGTCTATCCTGGTTTTTCTGTTGGCCCTCTAACCAATTATCAGGTTCCCAGGTTTCCCTTAAAGAAGAATGCCAGAGACTTTCCTTTTCCATTATTACCTAAAAGGATAAATCTTCAGTAATGATGGGCTCTGGAGTTGACTCTTTGGATTCAAGTCTTGCCTCCCAGTCTGTAAAAAATAAAAAATTCAAATGCACATTGGTTTCTATGTTGGGAGACTGAAAACTGTATAAAGTGGGAATGAGAATAAAATTGAGAATACATGGCACATTTGGAGAGCTTTTAAAGATGTCCCTACAATTAGGAAGAGAATTGGAAAGAAAGGAAAAAACAGCAAACCAGTCTACAAATAAGAGAACTAGAAACAGGGTAAGCAGAGAAAAGAGTGAGCCTATGCAGAAGGGATAGACATTGAAGTCACTGACCACTAGACAAAGCTAAATAATGAAGATGGAACTAAAGGAAAATATACAGAAGACCAGGGATTGCATGAGGAAGATCAGAAAGCCCTGCCATATTGTACCAACTGTTCTTACCAGCCATTTCTTCCTACCTATAATTCTAATACTAAATCTTCAAAAAGTTCACAGAGTGACACAATGAAGACTGTCAACCCTGAATCAGACAACCGGTTCAACACTTACCATCTTAACTAGCTACTTGTTTCTCTAGGTCTGAGTTTTGACAGTTATAAAATGAGGATAAAAATAATCTGATAAGGATAATGTATATAACCTACCCTTTGGGAACATATTTGTCTGGAACATATCTGAAATTCAAACTCTTAAGGGAGGATAACACAATCTAAAAGCTTCCCCTCCCCACACACAAATTTCAAGCAGGCTGTAATTTTCTCAAAAAGGTTAAGAGAGTCCTAAAGGGCCCTACACTTTCCTAAATACCCATTCCTTAAAGATGAGAACTGGTGGTGGGGGCAGGCAAGGAAGAATCTGTTGAACTGCTTCAGAAGGAGCTGAAAGAAGGACCACTCAGGCTCTATTTTCTGATCCCATTTCTTATTCCAGACAAAATGGCCTAGTGGCAATGAGAGGCAGAGGACAGGAAACTATAATCTGCGAATCTGTTAGCTTGATCAGAGTCAACAGAGCAGAGATAAACACTGAAGCAACAAAGTTTGGCATGTGAGCAGGAGGCTTTACTGTGAAGCAAGGGTTATGCATTAACTGGACCTCCTCCTTACAACCTGACCTGCTTACATAAAAGATAAAAAGTGGACATCCTAGTGGAATCGACCTCCAAAACACACCACCAAGTAACCACAGAAAGGACCTATCCAATCAAGTATGAAAATAACAGGCAACACATGAATTAGAGATGGCCACTTGCCCCACCTCACTATCATATCCAGCTACCCAACTAAAATTCTTTGAGAACATTTAAAGTGCCACACAGGCAAACATAAAGAGCAAAAGGGGGTTTCATCCTGTTAGACAAAGTCCAGATAGAACTACCTCCATTCAAAGATAAATGATACACAGAAAATACCAAGTTTGGAAGCTACATAGAGGGTTAAGAAATAAAGTTTTAAAATAATGTAAACAATGAGAAGAAAAAAAGCATAAAAATCAAAAGGGAAAACAAATATTGGAAGAATAATTACATGCTTCCAGCCATCCAAAGACATCATAAAGTTTTTTTAAAAGCTGCATACTGGGGAAAGATATCTATAACAATAACCCACAAAGAACTAGAACCTAGACTTGGAAAACAATATCTATGGAACACTAAACCCACTAGAAAAACCAGCAAGACTTGAACAGGCACATAAGAAGTGGAAATCTGAATGAATGGTTTAGCAAGTCCACTATCAGGTACACACACCTAGGTAAATCTAACTTACAAAGGTATACTATTCATAATTTTAAAAGTAGCAGTGCACAACAGCAAAAAAAATGGAAGCAACACAAGTATCAATAATAGAATAAATAACTAAATTGTCAAATATATATACAATGGAATAATTGACAACAGTGAATGTTTGTGTCTCCCCAAAATTCCTATGTTGAAGCTAAATTCCCAATGGTATTAGGTGGGATTTGGGGGAGGTCAAAGGTCATGAGGGCAGAGGGGTGATGGGAGTAGTGTCCTTATAAGGAGAGATGAAAGAGCTTGTTTCCTGTCTCTCCACTCTCTAGCATGTGAGGACACAGCAGGAAGGAGTTGTTTCTAAACCAGGATGAGGGCCCTTACCAACAACCCAACCACACTGTCATTCTGATCTCAGAATTACAGCCTCTGGAACAGTGAGAAATAGTTATCTGACTTTTAAGCTACCTGTATAGTGTACCCTGTTATAGCAGCCTGAATTAAGACTAGTTAAAATTAATAAACTATAGCTATACATATCAATATGAATGAATGATTTAAAGTCACAGAAAAATATATATAGCAAGAGTCTACTTAAAGTTTAAAAACAGATTAAAACTAAATATGCTGTTTATAGGTTCATTTATGGATGACAATACTTAAAGAAAAGGGAAGAGAATTATCACAAAAGTGAGAATAGTCATTATGTCCCAGAGAGAGGTTAAGAGTGTGTGAATGAGGAGCACACAAATCATGGCAAGGATACCAGTAATTTTCTGTTTCTTACTCTAGGTTCTGGTGCCTAGGTGTCTGCTTTATTATTCATTAATCTTTACCATTATTAACTATAAAAAGATGCAGTATGGCATAATGGCTAAGACAACAACTCTGGAGCCATACTACCTGGCTCAAATTTGAGTTCCACCACAGTTATTTGTGTGACCTTGAGCAGGTTACTTAACATGTCTATATTCTTTTTCTCACCTGTTAAATGGTCCCTATCTCTCACAGTGTTGGTGTAAGAACAAACATTAGTTAATAGTTATAGTATTTATATTAGAAGAGTATGTCAGTTTTGTTAAATAATATATATTTTAGCCGAAACCGGTTTGGCTCAGTGGATAGAGCGTCGGCCTGCGGACTGAAAGGTCCCAGGTTCGATTCCGGTCAAGGGCATGTACCTGGGTTGCGGGCACATCCCCGGTGGGGGATGTGCAGGAGGCGGCTGATCGATGTTTCTCTCTCATCGATGTTTCTGACTCTATCTCTCTCTCTTCCTCTCTGTAAAAAATATAAATATAAAATATATTACACATTCTTCTGTATATATAACATTTCAAAAAATAAGAACAAAATACTATTTTAGAAAATACTAATGAAAGTTTAAAAATCATTATGTGTTACAGAAAACTTAACAGTAAGATTCATTTTATCTCTATGGAATTTAGATACTTCATTTAAAAGTTTTCCTGGCCCTGGCCATTGGGGCTCAGTTGGTTGGGCATTGTCCCTTGACCAAAGAGTTGCCAGTTCGATTCCTGGTCAGGGTACATGCCCGGGTGGCGGGAAGCAGCTGATCGATGTTTCTCTCCCATCAATGTTTCTCTCTCTAAAAACCAATTAAATAAATAAGTGCTTATATTTATTTATTTATTCTGAAGACTTGCTCTCCCCCCCCCCAAAAAAAATTGATTACCTACAAATTTTTAAAACACTGGCTGATGTGACTCAAGAATTCAACTTGGCCAGTACTCTATTAAAGAAAAACAAAACACATTCTTAAATATGACAGACTCAGTAATTACAGCACTTCTAAAGCATTCCTGAAATATTACATGAAATATGCAATTTACACAAAGGATTTATCCAGGAATTCCAGAAGGTTCACTCCTAGGAATCTATTAATATCATACTAGGTCATGGATAAAGGACACATGATCAACAGATAGATGCTTCAAAAAAGTATTTGATAATATCCAACATCCAATCCTGATTCAACACCAAAAATCTTAGCACTGTCAAGCATAAAAATAAAACAGTGTAAAAATTCACAATAACAGAATCAAGAAAAGGGTGTTTATTATTACTGCTACTATTTAATATTGTTCCAAAAGTATGACTAATAAAATTAGACAACTGAGAAGGGAGGAAACTTTATTTTTCTGATTACATGACTATCTGGAAAACAAAACTGTTAGGGTGGCTTTACAAAGAATCAGTGAAATATTGTGGGCTTGGAACTTGAGTACTAAGGGTAAAAAAACTAACTCTTCCAAGACTGGGAAGCATTTCTTGCTATTTTGCTATTTTATTAAATAAAAACTCTGTTTTGCACATAGCACTATGCTTGGCCATGATAAGGTTTAATGATTGTTAACAATTAATATTACCATTATTTTATGTTACACAATATATACCTTCCTTCCTTTCCTTTTTCCTAAACAAGACTTTCAAGTGGCCCATACTCCCTTCTTGTATTAAAAATGCCTAGTTAGCCCTAACCGGTTTGGCTCAGTGGATAGAGCGTGGGCCTGCGGACTGAAGGGTCCCAGGTTCGATTCCGGTCAAGGGCATGTACCTTGGTTGTGGGCACATACCCATTAGGGAATGTGCAGGAGGCAGCTGATCGATGTTTCTCTCTCATCGATGTTTCTAACTCTCTATCCCTCTCCCTTCCTCTCTGTAAAAAATCAATAAAATAAAATAAATTTTAAAAAACGCCTAGTTAAAGAATAGGATTTTTATATTCTTTTGGTACTTGTCAGGTCATGAACAGGAGTCCTCAGGACTGTGGGGTCTGGGAAAGCACAGGTCTTTCAGTATTTATGGCTGGGACGGCCATAGTAGAGGCTGAGAGCCTGCAAAGTATTGGAGTGGGTATGGGGCTTGGGCAGTATTGCCCACTCTTCCTAGGACAAGTTTGTTTATTTTCCCTTTTTATATTTTTTCCATCCCCTGTGTAGTATTTCAGCTACTCCTCCCACACAACCAGACAATTTCAATACTCATGTGACTGAACTTCTGGCTTACACTCTTGCTACCCTATAATGCAGTCTCCATGCAGCAGCCAAACTGCTCTTCTGAATATGACCAATCATTCATTCAATAAATGTACATTGAGCCAGGCACTGTTCCAAGTGCTAAGGCTATAGCAATGAATAAAATACATTTCTGCCCTTAGGGAACTTATATTTTAGTGAGAGGAAGGGCAGTCAACATAATAAACAAGTATAATACTTAGTATTTAAGTGGTAAGCCTTATAGATAAAATAAAAGCCATAAAATGGAAATGCTATATAATAAAAGCATAGTATGCAAATTGTCCCCTCAACCAGAGGTCTTCCGGGAGTTTGACCAGGGGGCAGGGGCAGGGCCAGCCGGGGGAAGGGAGGGAGGCCCCAGCCAGAGGCAGCAGGTGGCCAGGGGAAGTGAGGGAATACCCAGTTGGCAGCCAGCAGCCACTAGGGACCCTACCAGTGCACAAATTTCGTGCACTGGGCTTCTAGTCCTATATAATAAAAGCCTAATATGCTAAGTGTCCAACCATTGGTTCAACCATTTGACCAGCCGCTATGACGCACACTGACCACCAGGGAACAGATGCTCTGACCGGTAGGTTAGCTTGCTGCTGGATTCCGGCCAATAGGGACTGGGAAAGATGGGCCAGACACGCCCTGGAGCCTTCCCAGGGTCCCTCCCCAGCCCCAATCATGCACCAGTGGGGTCCCTCAGCCTGGCCTGTTGGGATCAGGCTGAAACCAGCTCTCTGACATCCCCTGAGGGGTCCCGGATTGCAAGAGGGCGCAGGCCAGGCCGAGGGGCCCCACCAGTGCACAAATCCATGCACCAGGCCTCTAGTAGGGAATATAATGAGTGAGGGGGAAAATTTGTAATTTTAAATAGCATCTTCAAGAAAGGTTTCGCTGAAAAAGTGACTGAAGTGAAGGCTTTGGGGAGTGCCCTAGCTGGTTTTGCTCAGTGGATAGACCATCAGCCTGCAGATTGAAGGGTCCTGGGTTCAATTCCGGTCAAGGGCACGTACCCAAGTTTTGGGCTCCATCCCCAGTAGGGGGTGTGCAGGAGGCAGCCAATCAATGATTCTCTCTCATTATTGATGTTTCTATCTCTCTCTCCCTCTCCCTTTCTCTCTGAAATAAAACGTAAATAAATAAATAAAACTTATTAAAAGAAAAAAAGACTTTGGTGACTAAGGGGGAGGATTAAGAGGCCTACTGAGGGGAGAGCACCCCAGATGGAAGGAACTGCCCACGCTGATGCCCTGAGGCAAGGATGGGCTGCCTGTGTAAGGATGACCAAACTTTTGGATACTCCTATATTTATTATAGTCTTTTACATCAGTTTTCCTACTAATGGAAGCAAAGACATGTGTCTGTACCAAACATTACTGAGACTCACATTAGAATGAAGTTAGTAGATATAAATAGGGACTCTGAAACAGTATATAAATTCTCTATTTGTGTGTATATACATATATATTTACACACAAAAACATAAAATCATGTATGAAACACAAAAAATAGATTTTCAGGTTTAACAGTATCTCCTGAGAGCTTTAAAAGTTATATAATCTCTATACCTTATTTTTAAGCATAATCTTTGATAATATATTTCTAATATTTTACACATGTTCTTAATTTGTTTCCTTCAAAACTGACAACTGATTAAAGACTAAAAATACACTGCTTTCCATGTTACTAATCTTTGTTTCAACAAGTTTATTAGTGCTAATACTGTCTCCAGACACAGCACTTTTAAATTTACATTTTCTACTCAGCTTTGATAAAATAGTAAAACCTAACAAAGCATTCAACAACTGTACACATAAAAACTTTAGCATAGAAACAGAAAACAATCATTTAAGAAGATATTAGGCCAGGCCCGGCCAGTGTGACTCAGTGGTTGAGTGTCAACCTATGAACCAGGAGGTCAACATGCAGAAGGCAGCCAATCAATTATTAACTCTCATCATTGATGTTCCTATCTCTCTCTCCCTCGCCCTTCCTTTCTCTAAAATAAATAAAAATATATTTTTTTAAAAAGAATATTAGGCCAGGATATAGAAGTTCTATTTTCACTAAATATACTAGGAAACAAGAAGTCACAGCAAGTCAAGGCAAGAAAATAATGATTGATTGATTGATTTATTTATTTATTTTTTAGAATTAGCATTAAACTCTAAGACAAAAACAAACAAAACAAAAAACCTGTGTTTAAATTCTGGCATGTCATTTCACCTGTCCGAGTTTATACTTCCACTATGAAAGGGGCTAATGATACCTACCCCGTGGGATTGTTATGATGAGCACATCAGATGATAGCCAGGGAAGAGCCAAGCACAGCACTCAAGCAATGCTTTCTTGTCTTGATTTTGGTCAGGACAATAAGACTAAATGGTATTTTAATTTGTCATCAACATTGAAGAAAATCTGCAAAGATCTGGAGTTTTCACATCATCTTGTTTCCTAGGCTCCATGCTCTCCCTCCACTTTTAATTTCTCCTTTCTAACAGATATCTCTGCTCTTGTAAATTCATTCAAGTCTCTTCCTTGGTAAAAACCAAATCGGAGGCACTCAACCTCTGAATTCTTTCAGTTCTTGCCCTTTCTTCTTTTTCCTCAAAGTTAACTTTGTAGAAATGACAGTCTATACTTAAGTCTTTAATTGTTTACATTCCAACCCACAGTGCGTTTCCCTCACACCAGAAACGCTCTCCGCTGGGTCACAGACCACTTTTACCTTCTTGGCACTATTGCACTCACCCTCTACTTTTCTCTCTTCCTTTAGCTCTCCCTAAATTCTCTCCTTCTTTGACCACTCTTTGTCCCCTTTGCTAGAGTATCTTTGGCTCCCAGTCAAACATTATTGTTTTTTGTTTTGTTTTGTTTTTTTAAATATTTTATTGATTTTTTACAGAGACGAAGGGAGAGGGATAGAGAGCCAGAAACATTGATGAGAGAGATCGATCAGCTGCCTCCTGCACGCCCCCCACTGGGGATGTGCCCACAACCAAGGTACATGCCCTTGACCGGAATAGAACCTGGGACCCTTCAGTCCGCAGGCCGACGCTCTATCCACTGAGCCAAACCGGTTCGGCAAACATTATTGTTCTTTAGGGCAGTGGTTCTCAACCTTCCTAATGCCGCGACCCTTTAATACAGTTCCTCATGTTGTGGTGACCCCCAACCATAAAATTATTTTCGTTGCTACTTC
Organism: Myotis brandtii; assembly: GCF_000412655.1. Classification (NCBI taxonomy): domain Eukaryota; kingdom Metazoa; phylum Chordata; class Mammalia; order Chiroptera; family Vespertilionidae; genus Myotis; species Myotis brandtii. The sequence continues at coordinate 699,702 of NW_005362314.1, forward strand.
ATAACTGTAATTTTGCTACTGTTATGAATCGTAATGTAAATATCTGATATGCAGGATGTATTTTCATTGTTACAAATTGAACATAATTAAAGCATAGTGATTAATCACAAAAACAATATGTAATTATATATGTGTTTTCTGATGGTCTTAGGCAAACCCTGTGAAAGGGTCGTTCGACCCCCAAAGGGGTCGCGACCCACAGGTTGAGAACCACTGCTTTAGGGTTTCATCCTTGCTGCTTTACCTTGATCGTTCATTCTTCTTAATAAGACAAATTGATATGAATGTCACACATATAACTCTCCAAATCTGTCTTTCACCTGATTTCTAAAAATTCTACTTGATGTCATTCAATATTCAACTCAACAAACATATATTAAATACCTCTCTGGCAGGCACTGTGCTAGGCAGAGAATATAAAGAAAACTAAGCTCTAAGTGCCAGGCGGGTAGTTAATAAAAAAAAAAAAACTAAGCTCAATCATGACAATTCAGTGAACCTACATACTAATGGCTAGACAGACATTCAAAGAGACAAGGAAAACAGTGTGAAATGCAGTCATAAACAAGTGAAGAATCTTTTTTTTTTAAACCTACAGCACCTGGTAACAAGTGAGGAATTTTTAGGATCCAGTCCGGTGGAGAAGTCTGAAGATAGATAAAGAAATTAGAGAAGACAACAAAGTATCAAGAATACATGTGTTTGCTTCTGCTGCCTCCAGAAAGCCCACCAGAATGACAGTGGGGTAATGACAAAGACCTATATAAACCCACTGGAATAATCTAGGGAACAGGGGGGGAATGCTACACATGCATACAAAAAAATAATAATAATCTAAATATCCTCATACAGACAAGAGAAGTTAAGGCATGCATTAAAATAGCAATTAAAAAGGAAGGAACATGCAGAGAATGAGAAGGCTCACAGAAATTTTAAAAACAAAAATGATAGTAGAAACAAATTTTTTCAAAGAACTAAAGATAAAGTTTAAGAAAATCTTCACATCTCCTTGCAATCTTCCCTTCAAACATGCCAGCACCTCCTGTCCCGTGCCCAGAGTGTCCCCCGTGCAGCCCATTATGGTTAGTAGCTACTCAACAGTCACCTCAGAGGAAAGGCCCTCCCTGACTGCCCCTGTAAAAGTCCACGGTTAACTCTTCTAGTTCCCGATGCCACTATTTCTCCACACAGCACTATGACACTGTGATACTCATTCCCTCCCTCCTTCCTTCCTCTTCTGTCCCTTCTCCCTCCCTGTCTCCTTTCTTTAGTAATTTATTGTCCCTTTCACTAGACTATAAGCTCCATGGGGAAACTGCCTATTTAGGTTATTGCTGTATCTGCAGTGCTAGGAACAGAGCCTAGTGCTCCCAAACCATCTGTTGAACAGAGAGGTTATTTACGTAAAAATAAACACTAGTACAAATAGCAAGAGTAATCAAATCCACACAAATTTGCAATTAAAGCTATTAAGGGATCATTTTATACCTAATAAGTTAGTATTAAAAACATAAAATAATACCCAAGTTTGTGCAGTATGTAGCAAGAGCCATAAAAATGTGTGTATCCTTTGACCCAGTGATTCTTCTAGAATCCCATACTTTAAAAAGCTTACTGAAAACCAGCAACGATGTTCATCAAATCATTCTTTCATATCAAAATGTTCTTTCACTCATTTATTTTATTGCGTTATATATCCACTACAGGCCTGGTACACGAAAATCGTGCACTAGGGGGGAGGGGGTCCCTCAGCCCAACCTGTGCCCTCAGGGGGTGTCTGCCTAAGCCAGGACCCCTCAGGGGATGTCTGCCTAAGCCAGCAGTCGGACATCCCTCTCGCAGTCCGGGACTCCTCGGGGGATGTTGCCTTGCTGGTTTTCTTCTGACTACTTTTAAGATGTTCTCTGCCTTTGTTTGTTTTTGGGTTTTGTTGTAGTTTCCCTCTAATGCACCCAGGTATTAATTTTCTTTCTCCTTGCAGTCCTCGCAGTCCGGGATCCCTCTCGCAGTCCGGGACCCCTCGCTCCTTACCACCCTCCTGCTCGCTCCTTACCGCTCAGCTCACTGCTCCTTAGCAGTAGGCTCCTTACTGCTCGGCTTGCTGCTCCTTAGCACTGCCGCGGAGGTAGGAGAGGTTCCTGCCACTGCCGCTGTGCTCACCAGCGGTGAGCCCAGCTTCTGGCTGAGCAGCGCTCCTGCTGTCAGAGCGCACTGACCCCCAGGGGGCAGCTCCTGCATTGAGCGTCTGCCCCCTGGTGGTGAGTGCACCTCATAGCTGTAATGGTCGCTTAGGATATTATATATATAAATAGGTTTAAACTAGAGATCAAAAATTACTTGCCTATTTCACAATTTTTAAAAAGTATGAAAAGAAGTGTATGAACAACACTTTCACACTGAGCAGAGAAATATCCTATATAATAAAAGCCTAATATGAAAATTGTCCCCTCAGGCAGTTGTTCAACCAGAAGTTCAACCAGGAGACCGGGAGTTCAACTGCTCGTTCTGACATGCGCTGACCACCAGGGGGCGGCGTGGAACATGGCGGGCATTGGCAGTGGAGTGCTGCTGGCCCCAATAGGCCCCGACGAGAGCAGGACCACAGTGGGATGATGGAGCAGGTGAGTGGGCGGCGCCAGGCCAAGGCGGGTGCGAGTGGGGGCCCAGGTGTTTCCCAGAGCCCAGTGGTCAGCTAGGACCTGCCCTTCCACGCCAGACACTCGCGTTTCCATCGCCGGCCAGGCCTAGGGACTGCACCCATGCACGAATTTCATGCACCGGGCCTCTAGTAAAGGTATAAAACACATTTTTTCGGAGAAAAGTTGCTAATAATATCTAAAAAAGAAATTTCAATTGTGATGTGGATTAGAAACCAAGTAATAAAGATTAAAAAGCATTAAGTTTTCACAGGAGAATGGGACTGAATAGGCAGTCAATGCAGATTACAAACTTAGAAATGAGAAAGGAACTATAGAAAATGTAAGGTTACTAGTAACACAGCTGAAGTCATTTCCATTTATTTTTAAATGAAGACTATAAAACGACGCAGCGAAGAGAAAGGTTAACTTTTTAAAAGCTGACAAATGTTTAAGGGAATAAAGGAAAGGAAACTGTAGATATAGGTTATCACTAAAAAGAAAGACCAATGACAGGGAGTAAAGAGAATAAGGAGAGAGAAAAGCATGGGTTCAAAGTATAGACAAAGAGGAAACAATCGCTAACTTTACTGCATTTTCTGTGCATCCCAGACAACACAGTAACCCGTTTACTTTACACAGTGTGTCACCAAGGCGAGGACATGCGACACTAGAGAGGAGGAGAGGCATTGATCATGGGAGACATCTGAGAGGACATATATCAAATGTGCAGATGTTCCCAAGAGACCCAGCGATTTCTGAAGTGACTTCTTGCCCAGGTGGCACACTCATTTAACAAGTCCTGACACTTTACCTGCAGAGATATACCCTGGAAGTTCTTTTGGCATCAAGCTCAGTCCTTCTCGTTTCAGCTAAGAAGTCACATTTGGTTTGGAAAGCTGATTCCCTGCTCAGAGGAAAGACATTAAACTTGTGTACTATACTCAGTATAAAAGCTACTTCCAGCACAAGTTTTTTCCCTTCCCCTTCAGGGCTTCTTAAAGGGACACAGGGCTTCTTTAGTTTCCCATTTTCCAATTCTCTACAGAAGAGACCTTTCACGTGGAAAGAAAGGACACCAAGCAATTACCCTAAAACAATGCCATAAAATATCCAGGATTTCATGTCCAAATTCATGAATTCCAGAGGTTGTACAAGATGTCAATAGGTGAGGAAAGGTGAGTTACAAGGGGAAGTCCTTACCCAGTGAGACCAAGTTCCTGTAGTTCTCTAGCATCACGTTCCCACACAACTTCCTTGGAGTAGAATCTAGATGAATCCATTCTTCCCACGTGAAATCCAGACACATCCTAGAGTGTCACTGATTCCTGAAACTATAAATTCCTGCTCGACAAAGATTACGCCAATAAAACCCTCTGAGGGAAGTGGAAAAACAAGGAGCCTTAGAAGGGACAGGATAAAGAGACCTCTGTGAGAAAAAATGTGTCACCCCCCAAAAGAAACTAAGCATCTACAACATTATTATGACACTAGAGGCCCGGTGCACAAAATCGTGCACAGGTGGGGTCCCGACAGCCCGCCCCAATGGCGGGGGTGAGGGGACACAGGAGGTTGGCTGGCCGGCCCCACCCCTGATCCAGCCGGGGGCAGCTGGAAGGAGGGGCTGCCCCACCCCCCACCCCCAATTGGGCCGGTTAGCTGGCCACAGTGCGCATCATAGCGACCAGCTGTTCTGGTCATTCCGATCGTTCAGGAGTTCTGGTTGCTTGGCTTTTATATATATAGATAATCAGAAATAAATATAAAACAAAGTGCTCTGGTATATAAGGACAAGGAGCAGAGGCACAAGGGAGCAATGGGGACAGTAATGAAGTCTACTCTGGATTATCACTGTTCTGATCACCTCCAATCCACACCACTGGTGAAGGAGGGATTCCCACCTCAAATAGCACAAGATGACCCAACACACCATACCTGGCCCTGGGCAGAGGAGACTCCTCACGGCCTGGGGGAGGAGGACACACAAGCCATGCAGTTGCTCTCAGGAACTGCGAACCAGCAGGAGCTGTGGGAGGCAGACTGTGCAATGACAAGCTGGTGAGGTGATCTTTGGTTTATTTGAACAATTCTGTGGATAGGTAGGGATGTGAAACCCATTAGATTGAGACCTGGGAAGGGTGTAACTGATGGGGCTAACAAGGGAATTAGCTGGGTAGGGAGCCTTTCCAGCTGGATGGGGGCATATTCGGCAAGGGGAACTCATGGTAGGTCTGTGCAGCCCTGTGAGGTTCAAAGTTGCCAAGGCAGCACATGGAATTACAGGCCTTACAATACAGGTGGAAATCCATTACTGGGAGAAAAGCAAGTGCAAACGGGACAAATCTAAACTGTGAGTGAGAACCAATAAAACATCCAGCTTGACCTGACTGGCATTTCAGATGTGTAAGTCTATTTCTGCCTTTTCTGTAGCCCTTAAGACTAGGAAATAAAGCACTGTAAGCATTCAGTATCTGTTTACTAAGTGTGGTGGTTAATTTTATGTCAACTTGATGAGGCTAAGACATGCCCAGATAGCTGGTAAAGTAGTATCTGTAGAGGGAGCTCGAATTTGAATGGGTAGACTGAGTAAAGAAGATAAGCCCTCACCAATGAGGGTGGGCATCATCCAGTCTGCTGAGAGCCGGAATAGAACAAAAAGGCAGGGAAGGGTGAATTTGCTCTTTGCTTGAGTGGAGAGAGCCATCTTCTCCTGCCTCAGACATCAGTGTTCCTAGTTTGTGAGACTTCAGGCTTGGACCAGGACTTACCATTGGTCCCCAGGCCTCCGGCCTCCAGGTTTGGAGTGGAACTACAGTACTGGCTTTCCTGAACCTGAAGATGGCAGCTCATGGGAACGTTTCAGCCTCCATCACTGCATGAGTCAACTCCCCATATCTCTTTCTACATATTCACATATATCTTTTTGGTTCTGTTTCTCTGGAGAATCCTGACTAATACAAGGAGGAAACACCAACTGAATCATCATTTTATAGATGAGGAATCTGATCAAAAGGTTAAATAACCTCTCCAAGATCACATAGCTGGGACTTAAAACCAAGGCTACCCAACTCCCAGTGTTGTGAGATGAGAAGAAAGCCAAGAAAAGAACACTAGCAATCCCAGGAGACAAGAGAGAGCAAGACAGAAAGGAAGATGGATGGATATTCAGGATTGACAGTTGGGGAAAGAGAGTTTCAAGAAGAAGGGAGTGGTCAACACTCTTAGAAGCTGGAGTGGGTCAAACAGAATGATGATTGAAAGGGGAGCTGCTGATTTGAAAATTAGGTAACTCCAGCAGAATGGTGAAGGCAGGAGTCACCTTGCAGTAGACAAAAGAATAAATGGAAGATAAGAAATCAGAAGCAACCAGGTGAAGTTACTTTAAACTTTTTGTGGAAAAGAAGAGTAATAGGACTATATAGAAAGTAAGGAATAGGTAATGTAAATAAAGAAATAGAAAAGGTTTTCATTTAGGGACAGAGAATGTAATATGTAAATAGACAAAAGGGATAAATTTAGTGGGGAGAAAGGACTAAAGAGACCAGAGATAGGATGAAACCAATTCCAAGAAATTTCTGTATTTGCCATTCTACTTGCTATGAACTCCAGAAAAAGTGTCAGCACTGAGGCACAAAGTTCATCTTTCTAACTCATTATTTTCTCCTAATATTTATTTAAACAATATATCAAAATAACAAAAAAAATGTTAAAAATCACTCACAAATATTATCAGGCAAAGGTAGCTACTAGGATATAAATACACTAGAGGCCCGATGCACAAAAATTTGTGCACTCGGGGGTCCCTCAGCCCGGCCTATGCCCTCTTGCAGTGTGGGACCCCTAGGAGGATGTCCACCCCAGTAGGGACCCTCACCCCTTGGAGGTTTGGCCAGCCTGGGTGAGGGCTGATGGCTGTTTTCAGGCTGGCCACACCCCCTTTAGGGTGGGGGGTCCCCACTGGGGTGCCTGGCCAGTCTGGGTGAGGGGCTGAGGGCCGTTTTCAGGCTGGCCAAGCCCCCTGGTGATGTAAGCTCCCAGTCTCTCCTTTTTTTCTTTTATTTTCCTTATTCTGGGATTTATTTACCTTCTATAATTGAAACTTTGTTGCCTTTAGCAGAGGCCTGCGGTAAACTTGGCTTCCTCCATTGCCAGGGGCAACCCACTCCTGCTCACTCCAGCTCCGTGGCCATGGCTGGCTGAAAGCAGGTATCTGGGGTTTATTTACCTTCTATAATTGAAACTTTGTTGCTTTCAGTGGAGCTCAGAGCCGGGCCGCGGCAGGCGGGGAACCTTGGCTTCCTCCATCACTGGAGCAAGCAAGCCTCCTGCTCGCTCCAGCTCCGTGGCTGCCGGCCGCCATCTTGGTTGGGTTAATTTGCATATAGTCGCTCTGACTGGCTGGTGGGCGTGGCTTAAGGCGTAGCAAAAGTACGGTCAATTTGTATGTTTGTCTTTTATTAGTATAGGATTTTATTTCCACTTTATGGGAGGTAAGAAAGAGCCAAGAAAAGTCATCAGTTCAACAAATGTAAAGAAAGGAGAAGGTGATGTGAATAAAATAAAATGAAATAAGCATTGCTAAGATTGTCACTTAAAACAGTTTTGGAGGCCTATACACGGCTCATGGATAAATCTTCGAACTACTGTTAAGTTGCTGACCTGTTGCTGCACTCAGATGAAGGGTGAACAACAAACATCCTGGATGCATGCTTCACCTTGAAAGGAACCCAGCCATTGACATGATGGGCCTGACAATGCCACTGACCTCGCCAACACTCTTCATCTACTCAAAGGCTTTAATGAGAGCAACTCTGCTCGTTCTACCCTTTACAAACCCTGCCTTCCCTTGTTCCCTTTGAAGCACAGTTTATGTTGCTACCTGAATCAGTGCCATGGATTGCAATCCCTCCTTTGCTCCCATAAACACTGTATTCTTTATTATAGCCTAAACCTATCATTAACAAAAGGAAACAAGAAAGCATAATAACCATAAACATTAAATAACCAGAAAAAAACCTGATACATAAATGGGTTGACTTTCTCTATTAAAAGTCAAAAACTCTAAAATTGGTTGAAAATCCAATTATATGGCACATATAAGAGATAGATCTAAAACACAAACAAAAAGTTAAAATAAAAGAGCGGGGAGGCAGGGAGACAAGAGCTAGCAGGCAATTGCAAATAAAAAGTAAGCAGGGAGAACACAGAAATATCATCTAAGGTAGAATATATGTGGAAACAAAATAGAAACTCCTAGTTTGTGAGAACAGATGTGGCATTCTCTTTCCAAAAATTAATCCACTTTTTTCAATAAGTTGACTTGTTAGCTGAAAAACCCAAATTCAGACTCAAATGAACTATATGGTCTTCCCCACTTCCCTAGTCTCTCATCCCCTTATTGCATAGCCCTCAGCGTGCCCCAAAGCTTATCTCTCATCATGAAATGTCCTGTGGATTCCTGTGCTGGCCATGGGCTCAGGAAACACTGATTTAGTTAAGCACAGAAAGGCATTTTAAAAGGTTAAAGTACAACAGTATCGTTCACAAAACATATATATTGTTAATCCTTTATTGTTCATAAAATGTATTTCTTGTTAACCCATGAAGACGTGTTTTTGTTTCCTTTTTCTCCTTTTCCACTTAGTCTGGGTCCTTTTCTCTCAGCAATACATGAAGCACAGGATGACTCATGGTGTTGGAAAAAAGCAGCTTCATGGACTTACGTCATTCATGTAACCTAAAAACACTGGCCTTTTGATATTGTTATTCTTTGAAAAGGTGGAGTGCAAGTGAAATAAATAGGGATACATTAAATGATGGAAGTGTGATTTATAGAGAAGATACGATCGTGATGAAGTTGAGGCACCACAACAGCAAAATGTCTTCAGATAGAATTCTTAGCAATCTTTTTTCTTTCTACAAAATCCCAATCATGGTTAAATCATAATCACAATAGTAACAAAAAAATGAAACATGGCAAAATACACTTAATAGAAATATGCAAGATCCTCATGATCAAAGTTAACAGAAGCCATAATGAAAGATCTGAATAACATGAAGGGTAATTTTTTTACTCAATAGGAAAAATAAACATTGAAAATATGGTAGTACTCCTCAAATTAATATATATTTAATGAAATGCAAATCAAAATTGCATATTTTTCTTTTTAACTATTACCTTTAAAACTTGATAAAGTTAATAAAACTTGATAAAGTTAATAAAACTGGATAGTTATTAAAATTTAATTATAAGGATAAATGTATAAGAACAATACAGTAACCAAAACTTTGAAAAGAAAAATTAGGGGAATTTGCTTTGTGAAATAATAAATTCTAAATAAACAGAATGTCTGTGGTACTACAGCAGAAACTGTGGCACCACTCCGGCTGTCTAACCAGTTTCCATCCTTCCCATGTCACAGTTGACCATACCAACCTGTTGTGTGGCCAGCACACCTTAGCAATGTCTTCAGTAATGTCTCTTCTCCATTGCTGCCTCCCCTTTTCAGAAGATAAGATCTAGAAGAGAAGGACTTTGCCTGGCTCATTCACTGTTATCTTCCCAGCATTCGAAACACAGCTTAGCATATGATAGGCAGGTGCTAACTATCTGTTTAATGAATGGATGGATGATAATGAAATTATACCTGAATAAGTTATCTATATATATAAAAGCCTAAGTGACCGTTACAACCGGTCAACCAAACGACCAGTTGACCGGTCACTATGACATGCACTGACCACCAGGGGGTAGACACTCAACAAGGAGCTGCCCCCTGGTGGTCAGTGCACTCCCACAGCTAACCCCCTGCAGTCCCTACCCCCAGCCAGCCAACCTCCCGCAGTCCCTACCCCCGGACTGAGTGAGAGGGCCCTGATGGCCCCGATGGCCTCAATCGCCAACCAGGCCAAGGGACCCCACCCGTGCACAAACTCATGCACCGGGCCTCTAGTTTTATATAAATTATACCTGCCTCACCTCACCATGTTAAATGAAGTTAGCTTGCAACCTCATATAATGTACAGTAAGTAAATTCCAGATAGCTAGGATTTAAAATTAAAATGATAAAACAAATAGAAAACATAGAAATATATTTATATGTAATCTTAGGGTACAGAAAGTTTTTCACAGCATGATTCCAAAGCCAAACAAAGAAAAAGGAAAGTTAACTGAATAAAACTTCAAAACTTATTTGTAACAAAAGATGTTATAAACAAATTTAAAAGAAAAATGACAGGGAACAGTATTGGCAACTTATGGCAAAGGATTAATATTTACATTACAGGAAAGGCTTTTTTTACATATAAACAACCCAATATTAAAATTGGCAAAAGATGTGAGAGATATTTAAAAAATTTATATCCATAGTTATTTTTGAGGGTTTGAAACTTGGGAGTATACATTATAGCTTCAGAAATTTTTTTTTCTTCAGAAATTTTTTTACAATTATATGCCCAATATTTATATTCAGAAAAAGAAGATATAACTTATAGGCAAATATAAGTCATACTTGGCAACTCAGAGTCACATCACTGGCTGATAAATAGGAGGAAAGATGAAGAAAGGAAAATAGCTCTAATGCTGCACCAATGCATCCCAAATCAGTCACTGTATTCTTCAAAAGTATCAAAGTCACCAAAAACAAAGACTTGAGGAACTGTTCTAGATCAAGGGAGACTAAGGAGACAGGACAGTTAAGTTTCAGTTGTGATCTGGATTAGATCTGACCAGATAAAGGACATCTGTGGCAAAATATGAGTAAGATTTGTAGATTAGGTAACAGTACTATATCATTGTTTCGTCCTTTTGATCTTTGTATTTTGGTATGTAAAACCAGTGGATGCCTGGAATGGGGAATGTGGACTGGAAGGAGGTAAGAACACCTGGAGTGATGAAAATGTTCTACAACTTCACTGAAGTGGTGCATATATTTGGCAAAACTCAATTAATTATAAGCTCAAAATAGGTTATTTTTTATAAATTATACCTGAAAAGAATGCTGACTTAAAAACATAATTAACACTATTTTAAATAAAACCAATCAAGGCTAGTGACAACCAAACCACAACCTTCATCAACCAAAATCTTCTGAATGCTCCCTCTTCAAACCTTCCCCTCTTCTAGAAACTCCCTTTCTATAATAACTATGAGTTATGCTGACTTTTAGAACTAAGCTTGATAATATCAAGGTGAGGAAGTAGTACAAACAGAAATCATAACAGTTATACTTGTCTTCATGAAGTCTTCTTAAAACTGGTTCCTTTGGGTCCTGGCGGGTGTGGCTCAGTTGATTGGAGCATCATCCCGTACACCAGAAGGTGGTGGGCTCCAGGCAACCAATGGATGTTTCTCCTTCCCTACCTCTCTCTAAAATCAATTTTAAAAAAACTAGCTCCTTTGCTAAATAAACAAGTGACACATTTAAGAGAAGCCTAACGCATGATCTAATGAATGAGGAAAACACCGCAAGTCCTTCAGGACTATAAAGTTACTTAAGCCTAACCTTAAAAAAGAAAAATATAAAACAAAACTTAGTGCTTCCTGAGCCAAGTCCGCCTGATGTCTTATATCCTTTTCCAGAGAAGCAATAACTCCAGGTTCTAGTAAAAACTAGCAGCTTCCATTTTATTTTATTTTATTTTTAAACCTCACTAGAGAAGTGAGGACATTTCTTCCATTGATTTTTTTCAGAGAGTGGAAGGCAGGGGGGAAAAGGGAGAGAGAAACACTGATGTGAGAGAGACACATTGATTGGTTGCCTCCCACATGCTCCCCAACTAGGGACGGGGATCGAAACTACAACCCAGGTACATGCTCTTGACTGGGAATTGAACCCATGACCTTCCAGTGAGCAGGCCAATGCTGTAACCACTGAGCATGCTGGCCAGGGCACAGCTTCCATTTTAAAGTAATCAGTGCAAAAAAAGCCAAGGTTCCTCATTCACTGTTTTTGTCCCATGATTTCCTCTAGCTGACGGACACTGCTTCTTTCTAGAAAAATTCTTATGCCAACTCCTTTATCAAAACTTCTGTGACTCCTCCTCCACCCCCATGCCTACCACCTCACCAACACACAAACTCCTTGTTCCTGGCACTTGACCCCAAACTTTGTAACTAACTCCTCACTACCAGTCAATGCTACATCTGCTCTACCTCTAAACTCTACTAGTAAATACCAAGCACTTGGCTGGAATGGTGCAGAGGGTGCCTACACTTACCTAGTGCCTTTAACATCTCAGGAACAATGTTAGGCACTTTTTTTTTACATTACTTCATTTGAACTTTCAACAAACCTATGAAATAGGTATTATTAAATGGAATAAGCCATGTGAAATTGTTACCAAAGTCAAGTATGTGGCAAACACTTGGTTAATGCTGTTATTTCTATCATGACCATGAGGAACTGATGCTTCAGGGAACTCAAGTCACCTACCCAAGACAACACAGATATTAAATGGTCAAGTTAGGATTTAGTAGTAAACTTGGGACATTCTGACTCCATTACAGCAAATCCTCTCCCATTATCCCTATCCAACCCTACTTCTCCTGGCTGCCACACTGATCTTCTCCTTCTCCAGGTCTTAGAACACTGACAATCTGGGTACCTAACCATACTCATTCTTATTATCAGATTCATGTACAATCATCGTGACTGTATCTTGTAGAGATGTAACTTTTTATGTTCCCTGAGAGTCCATAGCCCTGTAAGCACCAGGACCTTCTCTCATATAATGTTTGTTCCTTTTCTGACCCTTGAACAGCACCAAGAGCTCAATAGGCCAGCTGAATGAGGAAGTGACAGCTGAGAACAGAGCTGAGGGAAACTGAAGGTAGCTTTGTGAAAAATATCCAACATTCAGAGATCTCAATAGCCCTGTCCTCTGCAGTGAAACCCATATACAGTATAGGAATAAGAGGTAAAGGAGAGGTTTGAGATTGAAAAACCTCACCTGAGTTCCCAATGGTAGAGGCCCAGCATCCACTGCCTTCTCCTTCCTTCCTGTGGGGTCCTTCCTAGGAGATGGGTGGGGAGAGGAGGCAGAGCTGATAGGAGGAAAAGAAGCCATGAGAAAGGAGACTTCCACAACAACAAAAAATAAAATACCTATAGATAAAGCAAATACGTGTTCACACGATTTACATAAAACTATGATTTTTACTGTTTATTTTACTAAGCTTATTTGACTTATATATGAAGAAAGATGAACAGTGAGAGACATACCGTATTCCTGGATAGGATGTCACAATAATTTGTCACTTCTTTTAAAGTAATTTATAAAGTTAACACATTCCAAATCAAATTATACCAAATTAATAATATTTTAAAGTTAAATATGAAAAAGATTATTTTTTTAAAAGTTAACTATGTTGTACTGGTATAGCAACAGCCAAGAAATTTCTAAAAGAGAATGGTAATGAGCAAAAACTTGCCCACAAGATACTATGAAGCTATGATAATCCTATCTAATAAAAGAGAAACATGGTAATTAACCATAACTTCGCTACCCTTCCCATTGGCTAATCAGGGCGATATGCAAATTAACTGCCAACCAAGATGGCGGCCGGCTGCCAGGCAGCTGAAGTGAACAGGAGGCTTGCTTGCTTCAGTGATGGAGGAAGCCAACGTTCCC
>NW_005362314.1:713381-713847 GCF_000412655.1 Myotis brandtii
CGCGAGGCCTCCCGAACCCAGGATCAGTGGAGTCGCGAGGCCTCCCAAACCCAGGACCAGCGGAGCTGCGAGGCCTCCCGAACCCAGGATCAGCAGAGCCACGAGGCCTCCTGGCACCAGAATCAGCGGAGCCGAGAGGCCTCCTGGCACCGGGATCAGCGGAGCCCCGAGGCCTCATTGCCCCGGTGTCAAGCGGAGCCGCAAGACCTCCCGGCCTGGGATCAGCGGAGCCGCGAGGCCTCCTGGCCCCTGGAGCAGCGTGACAGGGGGCAGCGCCCAAACCCCCGATCGCCCTGCAGCTCTGTGTGTGACAGGAGGTAGGGCCACAACCTCCCTATCCACCCTGCTCTGTTCGTGACAGGGGAAGGCGCCCCAACCCTCTGATCGGCCCTGCTCTGTGCCTGATAGGGGGGAGCTCCCCAACCCCCTGATTGGCCCTGCTCTGTGTGTGACAGGGGAAGGCGCC
>NW_005362314.1:714657-717598 GCF_000412655.1 Myotis brandtii
AAATAGACCGAATGGCAGAACAACCGAACAACCAGTTGCTATGACGTGCACTAACCACCAGGAGGCACGCATGGAACATGGCAGGTATTGTCAGCAGGCAGCAGTGCATGGAACATGGCGGGCATGGGCCGCGGCGGTATGGTGGAGCAGGTGAGCGGGAGCACCAGACCAAGGCAGGGCACCGGTAGCTGTCATCGAGGCGAGCCTCTGGTGGTTACCGAAAATTCTTTGCTCCCGCGTGCCACAGTCCCACTGGGCACTCGCACCTGCTGCCGGCGATGGCCCCGCTTGCACCGTTGCCGGTGCCACAGCCAGAGCCCAGTGCCAGCCCCGATCACTCAGCACTGTCAGCGGGTGCAAGTGGGGGCTGCCAGCCCCGAGCACCCCTGAGGGCTTCTCCACCTTCCCCTGCTTCTGAGGGGTGATTGGGGCAGTAGCCACCGCTTGCACCCACTGCAGGCGCTGGCCCCAATCGCTCCGTGCCGTCAGCAGGTACGAGCAGGGCTGGCGCCATAAGCGCATGGGAGCAGCAGTGTCAGGAGCAGGGCTGCCAGCAGAAAGGGGACCAGGGGGAACAGCAGGGGCCAGGCGGGGGCGCAGAGGATGGGCCGAGACCCACCTCTGTGCCCACCACAGCCTCACTGCCCACAGTTCCTTTCATGGTGCACAAATTCGTGTACTGGGCCCCTAGTAGAATATAATGTTACTGAATGTCAGAATCACTCATTCACTTAATATATTGTTGACCAGGCACCATTCCTGTGTCTATGTATATATGTGTGGAGGGGGAGAGAGAATACAGTTGCAAACAAAATGGAAATCTCTCTGCTCTCCTGGATGTTATAATTTAACTAGTAGCCTGATGCACGAAGATTCATGCAAGAATGGGTCTTCCTTCCCCTGGCTGCCAGCACCGCCTTCGCTCCGGCCGGAGCCGCTTTTCCACCTTCGCCCAGAGCCGGAGCCACCTTTCTGCCTTCCCACACTGCCCAGAGGCCCGGAGCGGCTGGGGCAGTGCGGAATGCTGGCGTCCCACCCTGCCCCCAGCCGCTCGGGGCCTGCTATGCAAATTAACCCGCCATCTTTGTTGGGTTAATTTGCATACTCACTCCTGATTGGCTGTTGGGCATTGTGAAGGTACGGTCAATTTGCATCTTTCTCTTTTATTAGTGTAGATGGGGAAAAGAGTCAATGGAACAAATAGAAATCCTGCCAACATAAATAATTCAGAAAAAAATTACATATAAGAATTCAGGATAAGAAAAAAGTGAAATTCAGGTCAGTGAAGAAAGGATGGATTATTCAATAACTTAGAATAAGGGCTTAACCTTTGGAAAAGAATAAAAATTTGCACATAAAATGCAACTAAAGAACTAGAAGACAATGCAGGTGAGCATTTTTGTGATGATAAAGGACTAGGTGGCCTAATAATGCCAAAGACCCAAATATGAAGGGAAGGTTTTCTTGTCTGACCACATGGAAATATGACATTTGTGCATAGTAAGGAAACACTTGTGCATCAGATAGAAAATTTTAAGACAAAAAGCAAATTGCATAAAATAATCATTAATATTCAAAATGCAAATTTAAACAACCCTATCATTTGCACGTCTCCAAAAGTTAGAGAATAGTTAAGTAATACCCAGGTTTGGGGTGGATCATTCTGGCTCAATTACATTGCAAATTTTTTAAACTGCTACTTTTCTGGAGAAAATAAGACAGGAGGTAACAAAAACCCCAGGCAGCATGCCTCAGTGGTGGAACATAGACCCATGAACCAGGAGGGGTCACAGTTCAATTCCGAGTCAGGGTACATGACTGGGCTGCGGGCTCCATCCCCAATAGAGGGCATGCAAGAGGCAGCTGATCAATGATTCTCTCTCATCACTGATGTTTTCATCTCTCTCTCCTCTCCCTTCCTCTCTAAAATCAATCAAAATATATATAAATACATATATATTATAAAGGCCCAGAAATTGCACTTTAAGGGATTTATAGAATGAGATAAGAATGCAAATATGTAGCCAGGTGGTCCGTGTTGTTTATAATACTGAAACAAAACAAAACCTAATAACAGAAAGGCCTAAAGGAAGGATTAAGTATGGCACAGACATAGTTTTCCTCACACTCATTAAAATGACAGCTTAGCTGCCCTAACCGGTTTGGCTCAGTGGATAGAGCGTCAGCCTGCGGACTCAAGGGTCCCGGGTTCGATTCTGGTCAAGGGCATGTACCTTGGTTGCGGGCAGATCCCCAGTGGGGAGTGTGCAGGAGGCAGATGATCAATGTTTCTCTCTCACTGATGTTTCTAACTCTCTATCCCTCTCCCTTCCTCCCTGTAAAAAAAAAAATATGACAGCTTAGCTATTTTTAAAAATTGGTATAAGTAATGTTTTCAGTATTCACTTCTTTTAAAATTTATTCTCCATGTTGATTGAGTGGTACTTACATGAACAAAAATATAAAAGCCATGGAGCTTAAGAGTTGTACATTTTAAATCCCACACCAAATGTATTTCACGACTCATGGAGAAAAGGATATTAATAGCCATAGCTTTAAGAACAGAGTTTCTATGTTCAAACACATATACGTCGACATGCAAATTTTGACAGTTTGCAAATAATTTTTCCCTTTTGCTCCTCTGAGTTTTCTGGTTGTGAATATTTGTTTTTCTTTGTAAGATAAAAAAAAATGCTTAAATAAAAATGAAAGAGAAAAGGATTCTCTGAGGTAAAGAACCTGCACAGGGTTGGCCTCCCGTTCTTAGGAAGAAGCGGGTCCAAGAGAGACCACGCCGCGCTCCTCGAATCGGAAACCAGTGGGCGCGCACTGAGGTGCGGTTTACACAAAGGGCCGATGCTGGAGCCTGGAGCCCCCGCAAGAGGGCAGCATCCCCCCAACTGCCGAGCGGGTCCCGAGGAACGCCGAGGCGGGAGGAACG
>NW_005362314.1:726396-731674 GCF_000412655.1 Myotis brandtii
CCTCACCCTCACCCAGCTTGAGTGGGAGCTGCCTCTGCCGAACGCCGTCCCGCCCGCCGCCTCCCCGGGACGCCGAACTACATTTCCCACAAGGCAGCTGGGCAGTGGACGGCATCGGAGTGCGCCAAGCGCAGGCCCGAGGGTGGGGCGGAAGGGAAGGGGCGGTTCCAGCCGATGGAGGGACTGACCGACCGCGTTGGTTCCCACGATGGGATTGCGGCTCGCATGGCCTGGAGAGGTCTGTACCGAGACCGTATCCCGACTACCCTAAAGGAGCCCTTCGTTAGAGCCTGAGGGTTTCTAATCCCTGGGAGGGGAGAAGGAGACAGCTTGGCTAAGCCTCACTTTCCCCTCTGCAGTAAGGGGAGCCCAGAAGAGTCTCTTGCAGTTGTCAGAAGAATGAGAAGAGGTAGTAACGTCTAGAGTAATAGTGGGCACTCCATGAATGGTGGTTACTGTGCCCCCTCTTCTAGCCTGCTCTAAGGGCTTCAAAATTATCACTGTGCACAATGCAGACAAAATCTTCAATTAAATATGTGGCCAGAGTTAGTTTCAGCTAATTCTGCTGCTGGAACTTGGAGAAGTACATGACTTTGGGGGCAGATCAGTATGATAGAGTGTAATACTTGGTTTTCTAAAAATAACCTCTGCCTGTTTCTATTGCTGTGACAAAGACGCTACCCTTGACCAAACTTTAGACAGGTTCCTCTGAGCCCTCTTTTCTACTAGCCCTGGTTCTTGGGCCCTGTCCTTGGCCTGTGGAGCTCAGTTTTAGCAAGAATCCTACTAAATGAGCCTAGGTAGAATCCCCATTCTTAATATCTAATCCAATTCCCAGTCCCCTACTCTTGATGTCTAAGTCCTTAGCCTGCCTTTATTTAGCAAAAATCCCCCCAAACTTGATACTTTTGGTAGTTTTTATCCACTGACCCTCTTAATTTGTTCGTTTGCTATAAATCCCCATCTGTCTTTGTTGTTTTGGGAGTTGAGTTTGATTTTACTGAAGCTTCTCTCCTCTGTTGGCAATAGTACTGAATAAAATATGCTTTCTCTATTACTCTTTGAGAACTGTCTGAACTATTTCAAAATATTGAAAAATATGAAACTCTTCACAATTCATTTAAAGCTTAGGTAACCCAGATACCAAATAAACTATATTTTAAAAAATATATCACTGCACTACAGCAAATACCTTGAACCAAACAATTTTCCCAGGATTACAAGGGCATTCTTACAATAGAAGTTATATATCTATATAATTATATAATAACTATAATGAGTTGTTTTGGTAGAGAAATGGTCCTTGATAACACTCACAACAAGTAGGCAGAAAGTAGGGAAAGGGGAGAAGGAAACAAATAAATAAAAAACCCAACAACCTAGAAACAACAATTCAGACAAATAAAAAGTACATAATAAAATGTTAGCAATAAATCAAAGTCTATCAGTAATCACTACATATACACATGGACTGAACTTTCCAAATAAAAGAAAAATACTGTCCAACTAGATTTCTTAAAAATCTGGCTATATGCTAAAACATAAGGATATACAAATCTTGAAATTAGAAAGTTGGATATATTTCTGATATTAACCACAGAAAATTTATTATAGTGATATTTAGATTTTAAAAAGTTAAGACAATAAATATTGTTAGATATAGAGAAGGTAATTTAAAAATGACCTCATGCGGCACTCTCTCGCCAGCATGTTTGCGCCTTTCCTCCCCCTTTCTTCCCTAAAAGCTTTCTTTCTCCTAAACTTTTTCTTTTTCTTTGGCCTCTGTAACTTGTTTCCTAAGCCTATGCAACCCAGCTGGCTCACTTCTACCTCTGTGACTTTTAAAATATATATATTTTTTTTATTGATTTCAGAGAGGAAGGGAGAGGGAGAGAGAATAGAAACATCAATGATGAGAATCATTGTTCAGTTGCCTCCTGCACACCCCCTACAGGGGGTCCAGCCCACAACCCAACCCAGGCATTTGCCCTGACAGGAATCGAACCATGCATGGGTCAATGCTCAACCAGTGAGCCACACCAGCTTGGCTTCTCTGTGACTTTCTTTTTTTTTTAAATATATTTTATTGATTTTTTACAGAAAGGAAGGGAGAGGGTTAGAGAGTTAGAAACATCAATGAGAAAGAAACATCGATCAGCTGCCTCCTGCACACCCCCTACTGGGGATGTGCCTGCAACCAAGGTACATGCCCTTGACCAGAATCGAACCCAAGACCCTTCAGTCCGCAGGCTGATGCTCTATCCACTGAGCCAAACCGGTCAGGGCTCTGTGACTTTCTAAATAAACTTTTGCTTGGGTTTGGGGTGGGGGGGAGAAATGACCTCATGCTAGCCTATAAAGTGGTCTCAATACATTTCAAAGAATTGGTATCATAGACCATATTCTTAGACATTTTTTTTTAAATGCCTTTATTTAGCAAAAATCCCCCCAAACTTGATACTTTTGGTAGTTTCCACCCACTGACCCTCTTAATTTGTTCATTTGCTATAAATCCCCATCTGTCTTTGTTGTTTTGGGGGTTGAGTTTGATTTTACTGAAGCTTCTCTCCTCTGTTGGCAATAGTACTGAATAAAATATGCTTTCTCTATTTCTCAAATTCTCTCCACCAAACTCTAGGCAGGCTCCTCTGAGCAATTTTTCTTTCTTTCTTTTTTTTTAAAAACATCAAACAAACTTTTATTGAAGCTTAAATTGTGGTACAAAAATACATTTCACATTATTTAAGTCCAACACCATCATGAAGAGAGAAATTATGGCACCAAAAGTTTATCCTCCTCTATCATAATATAATAGGATTAATTTAAATTACTATTTAATCTACAGTTTTTATTTTTCTAGATTTGTTTCATACAAATTTGTGTAGTTTTTCAACATTAGATAGAAATCTTAAATGTATTAGAAAAAAAATTAGACCTCAAACCAACACATATATCATCAAATCTACTGGGATACTGTTCAAGAAAATCTACTTTGAGACTTGGTCCTCAAAACACCAAAACAGTAGATACTGTGTACTAATTACAAAATCAAACTGGTCCATTGATTGAAAGCTTCTTCAATGAAACTTTGAATCAAGAATGCACTTAAGCCCTAATCAGTCTGGCTCAGTGGATAGAGCGTCAGCCTTCTAACTGAAGGGTCCCAGGTTCGATTCCAGTCAAGGGCATGTACCTTGGTTGCGGACACATCTCCAGTAGGGGGTGTGCAGGAGGCAGCTGATCGATGATTCTTTCTCACCAATATTCCTAACTCTCTATCCCTCTCCCCCTCTCTGTAAAAAATAAAGAAAATATATCTTTTTTAAAAAAGAATGCACTTAAAATAAAAAACAAAAGTGATCCAACCACTTGATTTCAAACCAAGTAGAGTTTATGTTTAGAAACACTTAAAAAAAAGTGTTTCATTTACAAATATAGAAGGAAGGAAAACATCACTGCATCAAGCCACAAAAAATCAAAAAAATTTTGAGGACAAGAATACAAAATTTAGTCAACTTTGCTGTTTTCTAATCTGCTTAAATCTCATAGTATTTGCAAATATAGCTAAAAATGCCAACTTTTGAAAGCCTTTATTTCTAGTCATTTCCCACTGACCAATTTGGAGTTGTGTATGTTTTGTTTTATGGACAGCATTCTACCTCACTGTGTATGTCTGAATAACCTGAACAGTTCTCAATCTGGTCATTCACGTGATCCTCTGAAATCATGGTGAAAGAAACACCACCAATAAGAGGAACACATAAAATCAGAACACTGCATCACAAAGTCACAGAACTTCAAGCACAAGATGGCAAAGACATTGATGCCACTCTGAAGTAAAGTTTATGGTATATTATTAATGGCAAATAGTGGAAATGGCTGCTAAAATAAAAATTAAGGTGAATAATTTTATTTGACTTACTGAAACCAGTACAACCTTTATCCTATCTAATAAAAGACAAAAAGGGTAATTAACCGTGCCTCTGCTACGCTTCCCATTGGCTAATCAGGGCGATATGCAAATTAACTGCCAACAAAGATGGTGGTTAATTTGCATACACGCAATGATGGGAGGCGAAAGGGGAAAGACGGAAGAAGGGTGATCAGAAACCCAGGCGGCAGGCAAGAGCTGGGGGGCGGGCAAAGGCCGCCTTTGCCCCCCCCCCAGCCAGTGATCACCATCGGAAAGCCGGGGTGCAGGCCAGGCAGTAACCCCGGACCCCTAGGGCCGGGGGCTGCCTGCGCCCGTGATCGCCATGGCGATTGGAGGGAGAGAGAGCCGGGGCACAGGCCAGGCGGCGCCCAGGCACCCCAGCACCTGACATGCAAAGGTAGGGGATGAAATTACTTTTCCCAACCACATCTGCAAATATCCTGGGGAAGGCATCACTGAAGAGTTCACAACTCTCTTACTTGGCAAGGAAGAAAAAAGTCGGCAACGGAAACAATCCCTTACATCAAACTTAAGGTCCCTCTGGGTAAAAAAGAATATTTCCAACGTAAAGTAGGGAGCAGGCAAAAATAATATGTTCTCATGACTTCCACTGAAGATTGAGCATATGACAGAGTCAAAACGAACATACAAATTAAAACAGACAGTGGACATTCAGATGACCCAAGTCAACTGTCACTGTTTGTGCCAATAGCAGCAATGCTTATGTGATAATATAGTTTAACAAACATACAAAACAAGTCACATGATAAGAGAGGTTCAGCTTCTAAAGTAAATTGAATATGTTCTTTAAAAATTCTCATGTCCTCCCCTCTGACTATAATTCTTAATTTTCCAATCAGAAAATTACCCCAGGTGATCCAGTAACATGTAGAACTCCAGTAACCTAACTTATTTAAAAAGCAAACATCCAAACCATTTTTAAAATATTTAAATTGATATTTTAGGGTTAAAATTATAGAAGATATTTAGATCCAAATATATTTTCTGAATAGAAAATATTTCAGTTTTTGATTTAAAAAAAATAAACATAAAAAAAATATATGTGATACATTTTCCCAAGGAACTCTAAATTAGTACCTTTCCCGCTAACTTTCTTCAAATTAAGAGAATCTATGGAGTTCCCTATACTGCACAAGTTTTAATGAAAGAAAATAAGACTTTCTAAGAGCATCAAATACATGTTTTCTTATTTACAAGCATATACACTCTCCTCTCTCTCTCTCTCTCTCTCTCTCTCTCTCTCAAATATATTCTTACTGATTCAGAGAGGAAGGGAGAGGGAGAGAGATAGAAACATCAATGATGAGAGAGAATCATTGATTG
>NW_005362314.1:733692-734354 GCF_000412655.1 Myotis brandtii
CAGGATCAGTGGAGCAGCAAGGCCTCCCAGCACCGGGATCAGCAGAGCAGCGAGGCCTCCCAGCACCGGGATCAGCTGAGCAGCGAGGCCTCCCAGCACCGGGATCAGCTGAGCAGCGAGGCCTCCCAGCACCGGGATCAGCTGAGCAGCGAGGCCTCCCAGCACCGGGATCAGCTGAGCAGCGAGGCCTCCCAGCACCGGGATCAGCTGAGCAGCGAGGCCTCCCAGCACCGGGATCAGCTGAGCAGCGAGGCCTCCCAGCACCGGGATCAGCTGAGCAGCGAGGCCTCCTAGCACCGGGATCAGAGGAACAGCAAGGCCTCACTGCCCGGGTGTCAAGCGGAGCCGCGAGGCCTCATTGCCCCTGGAGCAGCGTGACAGGGGGCAGCGCCCAAACCCCCTGATCGCCCTGCGGCTCTGTGTGTGACAGGGGTTAGGGCCACAACCTCCCTATCCGCCCTGCTCTGTTCGTGACAGGAGAAGACGCCCCAGCCCTCTGATCGGCCCTGCTCTGTGCCTGATAGGGGGGAGCTCCCCAACCCCCTGATGGGCCCTGCTCTATGTGTGACAGGGTGCGGCGCCCCAACCCCCCCACCCCCACGGGCCCTGCTCTGTGTGTGACAGGGTAGAGCCATAACCTCTCCATCGGCCCTGCCCCGAGT
>NW_005362314.1:735397-737717 GCF_000412655.1 Myotis brandtii
GGCCGGCAGGCAGAGTGGTTAGAGGCAATCAGGCAGGCAGGCAGGCAGGTGAGTGGTTAGGAGCCAGCAGTCCCGGATTACGAGAGGGATGTCGGACTGCTGGTTTAGGCCCAATCCCTGTAAACTGGCAGGACATTTTTCAAGGGGTCCCAAATTGGAGAGGATGCAGGCCAGGCTGAGGAACACACCCTCCCCCGTGCACGAATTTTGTGCACCAGGCCACTAGTCTGAAATAAATTGCTAATAAATTTAGTGATAAAATTTTTTTGTTTGTTTTTTTTTTTGTTTCTAGTCTAAAGGAGGATGTTAGTTCTTGGCTTAGATAAATTCATTAATTTATAAGTACTGACATTAAAAATTGTCACATTAGAAAAATGATGAGTTAATCTTGTTTGCACTAAAATATTTGTAAAACTTGATTAGTCTCAGTGAAGTTAAGGATTAATAAGCAACTGGTAGATTGTATTGAATAATGAACAATCATCTTGTCTTGATACACAGTGGGATAAAAAAATAAATCTCCTGTCTCTAAAGTAAATCACCCTTAGTACTAAAGGCAATAAGTTAGCTATGTTACATATCCTTGTAGATGATTGGACCTGACAAATCTGTACTGACCTTTTCACCTTTGGTTAAGGAGGCTCAAGAATTAGTAATTCAAACATCTATACTAATAGAAGCATAATATGCTAATTAGACTGGACATCCTTCCGGATGTCCTTCCGGATGACCTTCTGGATGAAGTCGGGCCTCGAGGGAAGCCCAGGTCCCGGGTGCCAGAGGGAAGCCAGTGCCAGCAGCTGGGGGAAGGAAGGCCTACTCTTGCACAAATTAAAAAAAGAATACATTTGACCTTTATGTACCACTTAAAATAACTACCACCACACCTACATATTTCAAGACATTCTCTGATGGTATCTGAGTGTAACTGCAGTGATTTTGGCGAACAACCATATTTCTGCTTTCTCTGATTAACTAGCTGGCCATTTATGGTAAAGCGGTACCCTGTTAAAATAAAATGCATGACCATCTGGGAGCTGAGAGGTGAAGAAATATGAGCACTACGTGTGCACTAAAGGGCACTTTATTCCCTGGTTACATGGTGCTTTTCTTTTCAAGTATGTCAAAGTCTGAATGTCAGTAATGGTCAGGGCCAGGAAGTTATAGGAGCCTTTACAAAGAGCAGCTATTTGAGGAAAATAGACTCCCAATCAATTCAATTGATGAAGTCTTTTTATTTTGGACCATAAAGAGGTCTGTGGTTCAAATTCATCCATTCTGA
Source organism: Myotis brandtii (assembly GCF_000412655.1). NCBI lineage: Eukaryota > Metazoa > Chordata > Mammalia > Chiroptera > Vespertilionidae > Myotis > Myotis brandtii. Next base: position 736,680 of record NW_005362314.1, read on the forward strand.
GGAGCACTGAAAAGCTATTTTCGTCACACTATTTTCTCCTAGACACTTCACACCAGAACTGTGACCTTGTCAAAACTGTAACAACTACACTATAAACTATGAAAAGAATCCACTGTTGGCAGTAAAATTGAAGTTATTCTCTGGTTAAAATAAAGCAGAACAAAAGGTCTGTATACAAAATTATGTACTTTTGTGTTAATTGTTGAAAAGCTACTGATATAACTAGTTTCACTAATACTTTATAATTACTACTAGTAAAGATAAACTGCTTATGTGTGGTTAGAATTTTATAGTGTATAAAAATTTTTTTAATCAATTAGCTAGCTTAATGTTCACAACAACTTTTTAGAAACATATTCCAACACTACTTTTAAAATTTTATCAGTGGTTTATCCATTTATTAATTTTATTAACTGTGCCTCAGTTTATTAATGGTGCCTCAGTTATTATCTATATAGAGTACATCCCAACTGAATCACCATGAGAATTAAATAAGTTAGAACTATGGCTGGCACAAAGTAATTAATAAATATTTTACTGTTATTTATAAAGATAAGAGGTGAAAATAATTAGAAGATTTTTTTTTAATTCAAGGAGCTCAGTAGAGGTGTATTAATCCAAAAATATTTTATAACTTAGTTAAGAACTTAAAGACAAATATTTCTAAAGAGCATAAATTAAGCTGTAGCTAAAGAAATTGCCCATTTTTTTCCTAGGGACTTTTTTTCTATTTTCAAAAGTGGTAATCAAGAGTTTTTTTATGATTAAACTATTAAAGGTAATAGAGAAAACTCTCAGATCATAGCTAAAAAGTGATTTACTAAATAGTTGTTTACACTTTTAAACATAAACTTCACATATATTAGCGTAAGTCACATAAAATTCTCCTTTTCTCTAAGTGTTCAACAATTCAACTCCCAAATACTTTTTATTACATATAAAATCCAAAATGCCAAAATATTGCAATTATTCCTTAAAAGAGTAAATTATTTACTGAGTTACATGGCTTTGATTGAGAATGATTAATTTGTCTTTCTA
>NW_005362314.1:743075-752417 GCF_000412655.1 Myotis brandtii
GTATTTGTGATCCAGACTGCCTTAATTTGTGTTCACCTAAGAGTCAGTTTGTGGCTCAGCCTTTGGGTGGCAGTGTTTTGGGGTTGGCCTCTGAGGCTATATGGCTTCTCTACCCAGCAGCAAGGGTTTATTTTTTCTATTGCACTTAAAACTGGTTTGGGAAGGGCAACTGCCCAGAGCTGGTTCTTAAATAAACGTTACCCTGCTCTCGTGATAAAATTTTTTATACTACTATTTAGCAAGTTAGTAAAGACATGGTCTTCATGATAAGCTAATCTTATTTACTGGAAAGCACAGAAGGGCATACAGTTCCCATGTAGTTCTGCCAGTATATTCTAATATTAACCTGTGTGTCTTCCTTGCTAATCAACACTGGAAGTTTGTTTTTGTCACAATCTTCTAAAAGAGCCAATGCCAATAAAAAAGAAGCCAATCTCCCTTGACCTTAAAAGAAAATTAAAGCCTAAGGTCTACCCTCCTGGCCCCTCTGGGGTATAAGATTGGCATAAACCCACAGTGTAACAGTGCTGCTTTATTGGGGTGAGGTTGGGAGGGGAGACACAATGGTGAGGAGCAAAATCAATGAAAGGAATACATGCTCAGGAAGTAATAATGTTAAAATAGTTGTACACAAAATGGTTAACTGCAATCGCTTCCTTAAGAGGACTCAACCCATGGAAGAAAAATGTTAATTGTCATTGCAAAATACACCTGTAGGAAGTAGAAATTGGTTTCAGTAACATTAGTAGAGAATACATTCTAGAAATTGTAACATCCTGGCAGCAATTTAATATAACAGTCCCAGATGGTTAGGCTGAAGCCAACTCCTAATGAGGACGAAAGCTTTTTCTGTGAGGAACTTTAGAGAAATACTACACTGTGCATAACCAAATTGAATTGTTGTCGCTAGTGTGAAGTTTCATATAGTAAATGTTTTTTTTTTCTATATCCACTTCAATTTCACAGCAAGAGTGGCACAGGACACCTAAACACAGAAGAGAGCAAGATATCTAACTCCTTCATATAATAATGCATACAATTCAAAATGATTACACTATCATTACATCTAGGGCTTTCTGCAACTACAAGGTGGTGGTTATGGTAAGCATGGCCCCTGGTATCAATATCTAAAAAGGAGCCACCACCTTCTTTTACGTGTTTCCTTTTTGCGTTTTTTCTTAATTCTGCTGTGGTTGCTGCTTCTTGGGAAAACTGGTAAAAACAAAGTTTTAATCATTGAACATTGACACAGTCTGGCTATCAAGAGTTTAAAACCTGCCCTAACCAGTTTGGCTCAGTAGATAGAGCGTTGGCCTGCGGACTCAAGGGTCCCAGGTTCGATTCCGGTCAAGGGCATGTACCTCGGTTGCGGGCACATCCCCAGTGGGCAGTGTGCAGGAGGCAGCTGATCGATGTTTCTCTCTCATCGATGTTTCTGACTCTCTCTATCCCTCTCCCTTCCTCTCTGTAAAAAAGTCAATAAAATATATATATATATTTTAAAAGAGTTTAAAACCTTCAATCTTCTGGGGCAAAGAAAGCACTGTGCGACATTTAGAACTCTGGTTTACAAACAAGGTGGTCACAAATTTTCCTGTCTGGAAAACTTCCACAACTTTCCTGATCATCATCATAGGAGGTCTGACTTAAGTTTGTTACAAATAACATAAGAAAATTCTGGTTCTGGAGTGATGTGATGGTCCAATAAGTTCCATCTGATTACATGCCATTCGTTGAATACCCATAAGGATTGAACATTGTGGCACCAATGACAGGACCTGGTATCAGGTCATGAATTCCACTTTCACGAGTGACATTCTTTGCAGTAACACCATCTTTCATGTAGAACTGGTCCATAACTGCTGAGTCAAGCTCACTCATCAGAATTTCCAGGGTTTGATCTGGCTGACTGATTACTCTCTGGGAAATCCAACGTATACAAGTACCAACAGTCAGAATTCATACATTCCATACAATATGCTGCTCCGTTTGGGAAAACTGCATTAAGAAACTCTATTTCTTCCTGGAAATTCCGATGTGGGTAACCTTGGTGAGAAGGCTTCATGACATTCTTACAAGAATAAAAGAAGCTTTGAATTGAGTCAAACCCACTGTAACCCCAGCGAGTTTCAACAGGGGAACCAGTGCTTTCACCACGAGGGTGGTACCACATGAAACCTCTCCTGGAGACAAATTTGCTAGTCTCACTGAGTACAAAAGCTTCCTGCTTGTAATTTTTATTACACTTATGGTTGAACATTGCACATCCTTCAAAAGTATGTCCCAATTGGATCTTGAGATGGTGAGATTTGCATTGGGTTGCTGCCTGTAGAACCAAACCTCTAGTAACTTTTCAGTCCCTTCAAAAAAATGTACAACCTCCATCACTGTGAGACTAGCAAACAGCCAATAATCACAGAAAATCAACTAAATTAAATCTCTTTTCCTGCCACTGTTGCAGATTTTTCCAGCTGTTTCAGGTTCCCTCCTTTTTGGGGAGGTTGGGGAGGGGTTAGCATTATTTTACATTCACTTTTTTAATAAAAAATTAATAAAATTTTCCTGGCTTGTGTGTGTGTGTGTGTGTGTGTGTGTAAGTGAAAATTGAACATGAGTCTGTTGGAAATAGAGACTGGTCATACTGTGGAAGCCTCTGAACCATTTTTCAACTAGGCCTTGACTTTTGGATTCCTGGATTCATTTCGACATTATCCAATTTTAACAAGAATCCTGCTAAGTCATTTTAGCCAGAATCACATATCCTCCATTCCCCAGGTGATCACCTGGCTTTACTTCAGCAAGAATTCTCAGCTGCAAGCAAATAATCAAACAATCCTGTTGCTGAGGACTACTCAAGCTAGAGAATCTAAACACATTTGTTGAGCTCAAATAACTCTAGCAGCTGAAATTGCGATTCTGTTATCTGTTCTGGCTATATTATCCATCATTATATTTAACTGAACTGTGCCACAGCCCCAATAAAGCAGTTGTTTTTATATTAATCTCAAAATTCTATCCATTCTTATCTTGGAATGATCAAGATTTGGCTACTCTAAGAAAGGGTAAGATGAATGAGACTGAAGGAAATCAGGACTACAACTAATAGTCTCATATGCTTGGCATGTTTTCTACTGATGCAATTAAAAATTATACAACTGCAGATTTAAAATGGCAGTAGAATAAGTGGATGCTGCACGGACATGCTCCCAGGAACAAACTGGAATTACAATTAAAATACAGAAAAGCTGGAGAACCAAGATGGCGGCATAAGGTACAAACCTGTACGTGCTGCCCCCCACAACAACATTAAAACCACAACTATAAGACAAAACAGCTATCATCCAGAACCACGGGAAAGCTGATCGAGTGGAAGTTCTACAACTAGAAGGAAAGAAAAAAACGCATTGAGACCGAGTAGGAGGGGAGAGGCACCAAGAACAGAGGTACGGGGGCGCGCGAGAGGCTGCTGCACCTGGGTGCGCGGTTTTTTTTCAGTCGGAAGGGGACAAGCTCTCGAACGCACTGAACTCATTTACGGCGAGACGCTGGGGTCCCAGGCTCCTACGGGGAGAAACGGGACTGTCTTGCAGCGGGTCGGAAAGCGAAGGTGACTTTCTCACAGAGCTGCTCGCAGGTCTGTGGGGGCGCGTGGCACTCGGGGATTCGCGGAGTCAGAGTCGTGGGGTTGCTGACGACACCATTGCTGCTTGCCCTGCCCTGGGAACTCTCTGAGACCCCGCCCCACTACATCCCCTTCCAAGCTGTGCTCGGGCAGCCCAAAGGAGGCACCTGCGCTTTTGCAGCCTAACTGCAGTGAATCAGAGAGCTCCAAAACTTCCAAACAAAGAGGAGAAATCTGTTGATATTGCTGTAGCCCCTGCTGGGTGGACCCACCCACATAAGGGTGTCTCCAGCACAGACAGTGGCTCCTCGCAGTCAGCCGAAAATGCGAAGACAAAGAAACGTGTCACAAATGAAAGAAATGGAGGAAAGCAAACTAATGGAGGACATAGAGTTCAGAACCACAGTTATAAGGTTACTCAAGAATCTTCTACGAACCTCCGAGGAACTTAGTGAGACCTTCAAGGATCTTAATGAGAATGCCAAAAAAATGGAAAAGGACCAGTCAGAAATTAAACATACACTGACTGAAATAAAGAATAATATACAGAGATCCAACAGCAGACGAGAGGATCCCAAGAATCAAGTCAAAGATCTGAAATACGAAGAAGCAAAAAACACCTATCCGGAAAAGCAAAACGAAAAAAGAATCCAAAAATATGAAGATAATGTAAGGAGCCTCTGGGACAACTTCAAACGTACTAACATCCGAATTATCGGGGTAGAGACCTCATAGACTGGTAGGACAAATAGAGGTGGGAAAGGGCTGGCCGGGAACCCACAAACAGCAACTGAAGTTCTGGAGAGATATCTCAGCTGTGGAGGTTGCCAATGAGAACCTTGGGATATAATCCTCAAGCTGGGTCTCCCAGCAGAGAGCACCAGAACTGAGAAGGGTGCCCACATAACATCTGGCTGTGAAAAGCAGCAGAGTTGCTATCTGCCAGGGAGAGATGGCTGGAAATTCAGGCACCCTCTTAAAGGGCTAACACACAAAATTCCCTGTGGAGCCACCTGAACTGGAGCTGTGCAAGCAGAAGCCAGGACCAGGGACTCAGGGTTTAGAGCTCAGAAGGCAGACACCCCTGGTTTCCTGTGCGGAGTCATTCCCTCATGCAGCAGAGGACATCTTTCCCACACAGACATTTGCTCTACAGGCGGTCTAGGCTGTGGAAGGAGAGTTGACCCAACCTATTGGAAAACAGAGGATATAACCCTGATAAACATATATACATGCAACATAAGAACACCTAAATATATTTTTTTTAAAAACTTCTAGAAGATTTTAACAGAGAGATCGACAACAATACAGTCATAGTAGGGGACTTGAACACTCCTCTGACTTCACTGGATAGATCTTCCAGACAAAAACTTAACAAGGAAACAGAGATTCTAAATGATACACTGGATCAGCTGGATTTAATTGACATTTATAGACCATTTCACTCCAAAGCAGCAGAATATATATTCTTCCCAAGTGCACATGGATCATTCACAAAGATAGACCACATGTTAGGACACAAAACAAGTCTCTACAAGTTCAAGAAGATTGAAATCATATCAAGCATCTTCTCAGATCACAGTGGAATTAAATTAGAAATCAACTACAGTAAAAAAAAAACCCACCCAAAAACATTTAAACACATGAAGAATAAATAGCATGTTATTAAACATTGAATGGATTACCAAGGAGATTGAGAAAGAAATCAAAAACTTCCTGAAAACAAATGAAAATGAACACACAGCAACCTAAAATCTCTGGGACACAGCAAAAGCAATCCTGAGAAGAAAGTTCATAGCACTAAAGGCATGCCTCAAAAACAAGAAAAAGCCCTGACTGGTTTGGCTCAGTGGATAGAGCGTCGGCCTTTGGACTGAAGGGTCTCAGGCTCGATTCCGGTCAAGGGCATGTACCTTGGTTGCGGGCACATTCCCAGTGTGGGGTGTGCAGGAGGCAGCTGATCGATGTTTCTCTCTCATCGATGTTTCTAACTCTCTATCCCTCTCCCTTCTTCTCTGTAAAAAATCAATAAAATATTAAAGAAAAATCAGCAATAAACTATTTAACCCTACAACTTAAAGAACTAGAAAGTGAACAACAAGAAAATCCCCAGAGTAAGTAGAAGGGAGGAAATAATAAAGATTAGAGCAGAAATAAATAACATAGAGACAAAAAAATACAAAAAAATCAATGAAACCAAGAGCTGGTTCTTTGAAAGGATAAATAAAATTGTTAAACCATCAGCCAGACTAATCAAGAAATAAAGAGAGAGGACCCAAATAAATAAAATCGTAACCACTGACACCACAGAAATACAAGGGACTGTAAGAAAATACTATGAACAACTATATGCCAACAAGCTAGACAATGTGGATGAAATAGAAAAATTCCTAGAAAAATACAATCTCCCAAAACTGTATCAAGAGGAATCAGAAAACCTGAATTATTGAATAACTGATGAAATAGAAGCAATGTCCAGCAAATAAATGCCCAGGTCCAAATAGCTTTACAGGGGAGTGTTACCAAACATTCAAAGAAGAACTAACACCTATACACCTCAAACTATTTCAGAAAATCTAAGAGAAAGGAACACTTCCAAGTTCTTTTTATGAGGCCAGCATGATCCTAATTCCAAAACAAGATAAAGACACTACAAAGAAAGAGAATTATAGGCCAATATCCCTGATGAACATAGATGCAACAATCCTCAACAAAATATTAGCAAATCACATCCAGCAATATATTCAAAAGATCATACACCATGATCAAGTGGGATATAATCCAGGGATCAAGGCTGGTACAATATTTGCAAATCAATAAACGTGATACATCACATAGACAAACTGAAAAACAAAAATCACATCATCATATCAATAGATGCAGAAAAGCCACTTGACAAAATCCAAAACCCATTTTTTATAAAAACTCTCAGCAAAGTGAGAAAAGAGGGAACATATCTCAACATGATAAAGGCCATATATGACAAACCTACAGCAAACATAATACTCAATAGGCAAAAACTTAAAAAATTTCCCCTAAGAACAGGAACAAGACAGGGATGTCTGCTTTCACCACTCTTATTCAACATAGTACTGGAAGTCCTAGCCACATTGATCACCAAGAAGAAGAAATAAGAGGAACCCAAATTGGAAAGGAGGAAGTAAAACTCTCATTATTTGCAGATGACATGATATTGTACATAGAAAACCCTAAAGACTCCACCAAAAAACTGCTAGATTGAATTTGGCAATGCAGCAGGATACAAAATCAGCACCCAAAAATCGATGACTTTTTAATACACGAATAATGAATTCTCAGAGAGAAACTAAACAAACAATCCCATGTACCATTGCAACAACAAAAATTAAGTTACTTACGAATAAATTTAACTAAAGAGGCAAAAGAACTATACTAGGAAAACTACAGAATGCTGAAAAAAGAGATAGAAGAAGATATAAAAAGGTGGAAAAATATATCGCGTTCATGGATTGGTAAAATCAACATCATTAAAATGTCCATACTACTGAAGGCAATCTACAGATTCAATGCAATCCCTATTAAAATACCAGCAGCATATTTCACAGAGCTAGAACAAATACTCCAAAATTTATATGGAATCAAAAAAGACCCCAAATAGCTGCAGCAATTGTGAGAAAGAAAAACAAAGTTGGAGGAATCACAATACCAGAAATCAAGTTATATTACAAAGTCACTGTAATCAAAACAGATTGGTACTGGCACAAGAACAGGCATATAGGTCAATGGAATAGAACTGAGAACCCAGAAATCGACCCAAGCCATTACTCAATTAATATTTGGAGTCACAAGAGTCTCTTCAATAAAGGGTGCTGGGAAAATTGGACAGATGCATGCCAAAAAAAATGAAACTAGACCATCAACTTACACCATATGCAAGAATAAACTCAAAATGGATAAAAGACTTAAATGTAAGTTGTGAAACCATAAAAAGCCTAGAAGAAACCATAGGCAGCAAAATCTTAGTCATCTCTATTGCAATATGTTTACAGATACATCTCCTAAGGCAAAGGAAACTGAGGAGAAAATAAACAAATGGGAATACATAAAAATAAAAAGCTTCTGCACAGCAAAAGAAACCATAAACTAAATGGAAAGGAAGCCCATTGTATTGGAGAACATATTTGTCAATGAAACATCTGATAAAGGGTTAATATCCAAAATATATAAGGAACTCATACAACTTAACAAAAGGAAGACAAACAATCCAATTTAAAAATGAGCAAAGGACCTAAATAGATACTTGTCCAAAGAGGACATACAGAGGGCCAAGAGACATATGAAAAAACTAGGAGCCCAGTGCACAAATTCGTGCACCTTGAAAGGAACTGTGGACTGTGAGGCTGCGGTGGGCACAGGGGCGGGTCTCTGCCCATCCTCCACGCCCCCGCCTGGCCCCTCCCACCACGGCCCCTGGTCCCTGTCAGCCAGCAGTCCCACTTCCTCCACCACTGCTCCCACGTGCTAATGGCGCCAGCCCTGCTCGCACTGCTGATGAGAGAGTGATTGGGGCCAGCGCCATCAGTGGGTGCGAGCAGTGGTTGCTACCCTGATTGCCCCTCAGGAGCAGGGGGAGGTGGAGAAGCCCTCAGGGGTGATCGGGGCTGGCAGCCGCCACTTGCACCTTCTGATGGCACCAAGCAATCGGGACTGGCACTGGGCACTGGCAGTGGGTGCAAGGGGCACCTCCGATGCCAGCTGCGGGTGTGAGCTAGGCCGTCACTGGCAGCGGATGCGAAAGGCAGCTACAGCGCTTGCAGCAGGTGCGAGCAGGGCTGGCACCGGCAGCAGGTGCAAGTGCCAGCAGGACCACAGCACGATAGAGCAAAGAATTTTCAGTAACCACCAGAGGCTCACCCCAATGATAGTGACCGGGGCCCCACCTTGGTCTGGCGCCCCCACTCACCTGCTCCACCATCCCACCACAGCCAACGCCCACCATATTCCACGCTCTGCCACCTACTGCCAAAGCCAGTCATGTTCTGTGCATGCCCCCTGGTGGTCAGCACACGTCATAGCGACCGGTTGTTCGGTTGTTCCGCCATTCAGTCTATTTGCATATTAGGGTTTTATATATATAGATTCCCAAAGTCACTAATCATCAGAGAGGTACACATCAAAATAACAATGAGGTACCATTTCACACCTTGTCAGAATGGCTACCATCAACAAATCAACAAATGACAAGTGCTGGCCAAGATGTGGAGAAATGGAAACCCTAATACACTGCTGGTGGGAATGCAGACTGGTGCAGCCATTATGGAAAATAGTATGAAATTTCCTCAAAAAATGAAATATGGAACTTCTATTTGACCCAGTGACCCCACTTCTAGGAATATATCTTAAGAAACCCAAAGCACCAATCAGGAAGAATGTATGTACCCTTATGTTCATAGAAGCACAATTTACAATGGCTAAGATCTGGAAAGAGCTCAAGTGCCCATATATATATATATATAAAGAGCCAGGGGCCATCGCAACCAAATGGACGACCGAACAGGCTCAGTGGGGTGACAAGGCCGGCAGTGGGGACAGTGAGGGACAACCAAACAACTGAACAGCAGGCTGTGTGGGGCGACCAGGCCAGCAGGGGGGTTAGTGAGGGATGGCCAAACAGCTGAAGAGCAGGCTGTGTGGGGTGACCAGGCGTGGGGGGGGGGGCAGTTGGGGGCAACCAGGCCTGC
>NW_005362314.1:753155-766325 GCF_000412655.1 Myotis brandtii
GGGGGGGGGTGAACTGGAGGGGGTCAATGGGGGAAAATGGGGGATTATGTAATCTATATAATAAAAGCCTAAGCGACCATTATGACAGAACTACCAAAACAACCTGTCCCTATGATGCGCACTGACCACCGGGGCAGACAATCAACGCTGGTGCTGCCTCCTGGTGGTCAGTGCACTCCCACAGGGGGAGTGCCGCTCAGCCAGAAGCCTGGCTCATGGCTGGTGAGTGCAGCGGTGGTGGTGGAAGCCTCTCCTGCCTCTGCAGCAGTGCTAAGGAGCAGCGAGCCGAGCGGTAAGGAGCAGCGAGCAGGCAAGTGGTAAGGAGCGAGGGCTCCCAGACTGTGTGAGGACACAAGCTGGGCTGAGGAAACGCCCCTGCCCCCCGCCTCCATGCACAAATTTCATGCACCAGGCCTCTATTACTTGCAATAATAAAGAATTATGAAAGAAAGAAAGAAAGAAAGAAAGAAAGAAAGAAAGAAAGAAAGAAAGAAGGAAGGAAGGAAGGAAGGAAGGAAGGAAGGAAGGAAGGAAGGAAGGAAGGAAGGAAGGAAGGAAGGAAGGAAGGAAGGAAGGAAGGAAGGAAGGAAGGAAGGAAGGAAGGAAGGAAGGAAGGAAGGAAGGAAGGAAGGAAGGAAGGAAGGAAGGAAGGAAGGAAGGAAGGAAGGAAGGAAGGAAGGAAGGAAGGAAGGAAGGAAGGAAGGAAGGAAGGAAGGAAGGAAGGAAGGAAGGAAGGAAGGAAGGAAGGAAGGAAGGAAGGAAAAAAAACAGCTCCCTTGCCCTAGAAACCAGGAGGTCACTGTTTGATTCCCGGTCAGGGCACATGCCTGGCTTGCGGGCTCAGTCCCCAGTGTGGGGCATGCAGAAGGCAACCAATCAATGATTCTCCCTCATCCTTGATGTTTCTATCTTTCTCTCCCTCTCCCTTCCTCTCTGAAATCAATAAAAGAAAAATATTTTTTAAAAAACCAGCTCTCTTGGCCCATCACTAGTCCCCATCCCCACACTATTGCATCTAGCCTTCTTCAGAGTCCCGTGGAATCTGGCCATATGCCAGAAAGGGGGAATGGGCAGGGGGGATTGTAGGAGAGAAGATTTAGAAGATAAAAGACCTGATTAACTAAATAAACATTATTGATTGTGTACCAAACACTTTGAGACCTCTATGATCTGTAGAACTATACATTTTGCAGAGGCATCAGAAAATTAAATAGTCCTGGCCAGTTGCTCAGTGTTTAGAGCGTCTGCCTGTGGGCCTAAGGGTCTCAGGTTCAATTACCAGTCAAGGGCACATATGTGAGTTGCAGGTTCAATCCTGGGCCCCACCAGTTGGGGCACTTGTGGGAGACAACCAATGTTTTTCTCTCACATCAATATTTCTCTCCCCCCCCGCCCCTGCTTCCCTTCCACTCTCTCTAAAAATCAATGGGAAAAAATATCCCCAGGTGAGGGTTAACAAAAACAAAAGAAAGAAAGAAAACTAAAGAATAATTGAATTACTTTATTTCTCAAAATTAATTGAAGCAGATACTTGTGACGTCATAGGGAGAGTCCACATAAGACAATACCAACAATACTTGATCTTACCAGTCATTTGAACAATCCACATAGTGACACAGAAAATAAATAAAATAACTGAGTGAAGATGAAATCAGGACACTAAACAAAAAAAATTCTGAAAAGGAATAATAACATTAAAAAAATCAACAACAGCAATGCTCAGAACCCATTGCAATGCAGAAGGAGGGGTTGGAGCAGTGGTTCTCAACCTTCTGGCCCTTTAAATACAGTTCCTCATGTTGTGACCCAACCATAAAATTATTTTCGTTGCTACTTCATAACTGTAATGTTGCTACTGTTATGAATCGTAATGTAAATATCTGATATGCAGGATGGTCTTAGGCGACCCCTGCCAAAGGGGGCGCGACCCACAGGTTGAGAACTGCTGGGTTGGAGGGTAGAATGGAGACATTTTACCTTTAACCTTAGACAGGAAAGAAAGCAAAGAATATTTAAATCTTCATTTGAAATTTTGATTACTATAGGAAAACAAAACCGTTGGACTCCAGCGTGTAAGTGGATGGACAGGAAGCTGATCAAATGCCAGAGGTCTCTTTACTCCTGATAACTGTCAAGCATTGCTTGAGTGCCCTTTAAGTTCTGCTGAAGAAGTTCTGAGAAAGCAATTGGAAACAGCATTGTTGCCTTCAGAAACAGCAGAAACCAGCACTAGAAATCTGGGGAGTTGCATCGGGGAAGAAACCCTCAGGGAAGTGAGACTCTCAATTATTTTTCATTATCACTGAGGAGGCAGTGGAGAGAGCAGAGGAAGAGCTCCTGCTGTGTTGGTGAGGTTTGTTGATGAAGCTCACAACCTGGGAGAGGAATTTGTAGGCTTCCTGCCTTAGGGGGCTGATGCTGATATAGAATTTCACACTATGATAACTGAGAAGTGTGGATTAAACACGTAGCATTGTCATGGCCAGGCTTACACTGTGTCCCGTGGATTTTCTTCCAAAATACAGGTTGGTAATTTAGACTTTTAGAGAAATATCCCCAAGTTATCTGCACACCTGCCTTAAACACATGGTTGGCAAAATCCATGCCTGTATGGGAGTATCTGTTGCATTAGGAACAATTGAGGAAGTTGGTTCTTTTTTCCATCGATCACCACAACTGCCTTTAGAGCTTGACAGAGTAACCTCTGTCCTTTTTCAGAACAATAAAGAAGGGGTTAAAGAACTAAAGGAGCCCGGCCAGTGTTGCACGGTGGTTGAGCATCAATCTATGAACCGGGAGATCACAGTTTGATTCCTGGTCAGGGCACATGCCCAGGTTTCATGTTTCAGGCTGGATCCCAAGTAGGGGGCGTGCAGGAGGCAGCCAATTGATGATTCTCATCATTGATGTTTCCATCTGTCTCTCTCTCCCTTCCTAGGAAGGAAGGGAGGGAGGGAGGGAGAGAAAGGAAAATTGCTATTCTCGGTGGACAGGCAGGCATGATGTTTTCTAAAATTTTAGTGACCTACAAGCATTGGTCTTATGTTTTGATGGTATAAATAGTGGCACAACTATGGGATGGAATAACTGTACAGCAGGCGGACCATTTGTACTCTGTAGTGCAGTAACCGAGTTTGATTTCATTGTTGCTATTGTTCTTAAATATGCTCTAGCTTTTGGGAAAATCTCCAGGGGCAAACCTCTTATGTCTTCTTTGCAGCCAGTAGCTTGATTGCAGTGCTGCATTCGCTGAGTGAAATGATGGAAAATATTGAAGTTTGTCATGAATTTTGATTTCAAGAAACCACCAATTTGGCAACCAAACTTGATATTCAGATGGAGCTCCCTGGGAAATTTCGCAGAGCACAGCAAGGTAACCTGGGATCTCAGCTAACCTCTGAGAGTTCCTGCTAAGAAGCTCTAAGTGTTCCAACAGCGGAACACGTTATTCAGGAACTGAAAAATATATTCCCAGAACAGCACCTCAGAGCTCTTCAATGCTGATCTCTGGTACCCTCTGTCATGGTACAGCTCAAATTCAGTACACTGGATGAACACCATGCTGATGTGCACAGAGGCGACATACCCAGTCCTGACACACTCTCAGCTCAGCTGCATTGTTGGAGAATCAAGTGGAAACACAGAGGGAAAGATACAGAGCTTCCACCCAACATTTATGAAGCACTCCACCTGCCAGACATCAAGTTTTGTCCTAATGTTGATGCATTGCTGAAGGTCCTATGTGTTCTTCCTGTGATGAAGGTAGGAATAAGCTCTATGAAAATAGTGAAAGTATCTCAAAGCATACCTGAGGAATGGAACACCAAAGGTCAAGGTCAAGTAGCTTAGCTTTGTTTAACATAAATTTTGATTAAAAACATGATTTTGAAAGTATGAAAATAGTAAAACATTGTTCAAATGTCTTATCTAACTAACAACATGATTTTGATTTAATGGTAGACACATATATCTAACTCTATACAATTAAGTAAGAGCTTCCAACAAAAAATTAAAAAAAACATGAAAAATACCTAAGAGACTTTTAAAATGGGCTTCCTTTTATATTTGACTAGTGTCCCAGTGCACGGATTCATGAACATTGAAAGGAAATTAATTAGAAGAAATATTTTAATATCACTATTTGCATCTTGCTAATGAAAAGAAAATAGGATTCCACTGCGTCTCCTATCTACCTACTCCAGGATTTCTGTAAGGATCAAATGAGATAAGGCACGTGAAAACACTTCACAAACATTTGGTTAAATTGTAAAATGTTTGCACCTGGCTATAAAGCAAGTGGTGTTCCTGGGCTGAAGAAACTCCAAGCAGGCTAGTCGCTAAGGAAAGGAAGCTGGGCATTGCTATGTGACATCATTACCCGGCACCCACAGCGATCGTTTCCAGGCTGGGCTGGGCTGGACTGTGGGCTGCATTTTGTGCCATGGGGTCTTGGCAGCATTGGCTGCGATTTAGTGAGGTGTTGCTCCAGGACGGTGGTGGGGGCCTGTGTCCCACTTGGGGGAAACCAAGTGTTGCTTTGTCAGCACCAGGTCCATGGTGCTGTTTCTTTGTAAATGGCCAGTGCATGTCACGGCAGCTCCTGTGTTGAGTGTCTGCCCCCTGGTGGTCAGTGCATGTCATAGTGACTGGTCAGTTGGAGGGACACTTTATATATATACTAGAGGCCCGGTGCACAAAAATTTGTGCACTCGGGGTGGGGGGGTTCCCTCAGCCCGGCCTGTGCCCTCTCGCAGACTGGGACCCCTTGGGGGATGACCACCTGCTGGCTTAGGCCTGCTCCCCGGGGGATTGGGCCTAAGCTGGCAATCA
Organism: Myotis brandtii; assembly: GCF_000412655.1. NCBI lineage: Eukaryota > Metazoa > Chordata > Mammalia > Chiroptera > Vespertilionidae > Myotis > Myotis brandtii. The sequence goes on from NW_005362314.1 coordinate 757,986, forward strand.
GACATCCCTCTGGCAGCCCGGCAGCCCTCGGGGGATGACCACTTGCCAGCGGGGAGCAGACCTAAGCTGCAGTCGGACATCCTTAGCGCTGCTGAGGAGGCAGGAGAGGCTCCCACCACCACCACTGTACTGGCAGCCATCAGCCTGGCTTGTGGATGAGCAGAGCTCCCCCTGGGGGATCGCACTGCCCACCAGGGGGCAGCTCCTGCATTGAGCGTCTGCCCCCTGGTGGTCAGTGTGTGTCATAGTGCCCAGTCCTTCCCAGTCTTTCTGCTGTTAGGGTCAGTTTGCATATTACCCTTTTACTATATAGGATAGAGTCCTGGTGCACGGGTGGGGGCCGGCTGGTTTGCCCTGAAGGGTGTCCCGGATCAGGGTGGGGGTCCCGCTTGGGTGCCTGACCAGCCTGGGTGAGGGGCTGATGGCTGTTTGCAGCTGGTCACACCCCCTTCAGGGTGGGGGTCCCCACTGGGGTGCATGGCCAGTCTGGGTGAGGGGCTGAGGGCTGTTTTCAGGCTGGCCGGCAACTGAAGCTCCCAGCCTCTCCTTTTTTTCTTTTTTTTTTATTCTGGGATTTATTTACCTTCTATAATTGAAACTTTGTTGCTTTTGGAGCTGTTGCTTTCGGAGCTTAGAGCAGGCCGCGGCAGGCGGGGAACCTTGCCTCCATCACTGGAGCAAGCAAGCAAGCCTCCTGCTCGCTTCAGCTGCGTGGCTGCCGGCCGCCATCTTTGTTGGCAGTTAATTTGCATATCTTGCTGATTAGCCAATGGGAAGTGGAGCAGAGGGACGGTTAATTACCCTTTTGTCTTTTATTAGATAGGATAGATATTTGAAAATTATCTAAGAAATTTGAAAACATCTAGAAAAGCTGTAAGATGTATACAGGCCATTTTATCACTGACCTATAGGCCTCCCTTTGAGTACATTAGCCACTGATAATCTGTTTAATTGGCCCTTGTCTGAGTCGCATGCTTGGGAGACCTGACTGTTCTTTCAGAAGATAGCACTGAAAGTGCTCTTACCCTTCTGCATGGTCTCTGCTGATGGCACTTTGTAATTGTTTTAGTTAAGTCATTTTTTAATATGTTTTTATTGATTTTAGAGAGACATAAAGGGGGAGCAAAAGAGAGAGAGAAACATCAATGTGAGAGGAACACCCATCGGCTGCTTCCTGCAAGTCCCCTACTGGGGATCAAGTCTGCAGCCAGGGCATGTGCCCTTACTGGGAATCAGCAGGTAGCCTCTTGGTGCATGGGTCAACGCTCAATCCACTGAGCCACACCAGCCAGGCTAGTTAAGTCATTTTTTTTACATGATACCTATTATCACTGTGGATCTAGTATTAAGTTAGTTCTTGGAAGAAATAAATTTTGAGAAGGTTTGGGAGGAAGGAATACATTTTATAAAATATTACAATGTAGCAGGAGTTTTAAGTATGTTGTTAAATATCTGTAATGGACAGTTCAAGGAATTACCAGATAGTGAAAGAAACATGTGAGCTTGCCAAACAAGAATGTCAGTGTAAATTTTGTCTGTATTCAACGATCTTAAAGAAACAAGTTACAACTTGAGTGGAAGAGCCTGCTATTTTTCCACAGCTGGTTGTTGCTGTTCACATTCCTTTATTGAGCTTCTATCTTCATATGCTTCTTAGCAGGTATGTGTTGAACACTTTTAAGTGTCATGGATCAGAGGCCATGAATACTAACAATTGATTTGTCTGTTCTAGTCTGTCTGTCTTTGTCCATGACTATACCTACTGCCTCATCTTGATTTATAAGCAAAACCTGGAAAACCTACAAAAGTGTGTTTTGTGGTTTACCTAGGAATAATACAGAAAATATTGCCGTTATTTTTGGTGAAGAAAATCAATTTTGTATAGTTTATATCAACCTAAATAAAATGTGAATTTAAAAAAACAATAGCAAAATGAAAAGATATTATGGCCCAGTGTAAAGTAAAACAACATACAGTTTTCTCTAATATTCCTACAAATATGTGAGGACTGACTTTCTCACCTCCCATGAAGCTAGTGTTGGTGGGAGGGGAGGTCCAGATTCCTTTAGACTGGGACAAGGTTACACTCTAGTGGGAAAGCCCTGGGAAGGCCTGGAGGAGCCCCCAGATTTGAAACTGGGTTCTGGGCCACCCAGGTCATCTCAGGGTCTGCACCCACTCTCACCTCATACTGCCTCTGGCTGTTGCTGGCCTGGTGCACCTGCCCCTGTTCAGGGAGACAGAGAAGTTGTCCCCATCCACCAGCTTCTCTCTGGTCTCCTGGGTAGAGCTCTGCAAAGATAGTGTCTGGTATCTAGGCTAGAAAACATCAGGGACCTGCCTGGGCACCACCACGGGGGAACCCACCATAAATTCTGCTCCCCTGATCAGAAACAGAGAGGCATCTGATCCAGACAGAGAGGGAACAAAATGACACCTGGAAGGCCTAGGATCAACAAATGGGTCAGTGAGCTTGGTCCCCAGCACTCACCTTCTCTTCCTGCTAGCCATGACCTGGGGTGTACACTTCACAGACTCACCAGGCTTCCAACACCTAACAACCTGCTCCACCCAGGAAGTCCCCCCACTCCATACCTTTCGCCCACCTCACCACACACATGAGAAGGGACAGGGGGACTGCCCCCATGGGATCACAGTTGTGGCCTGACCTGGACTAGCCTGTCCTGATCTGTCCTGAGTTATCTGAGGGAACACCTTGCTGAAGGGCCTGCAGTATGGAAGGTGAAGCTGGAGTCACTGTCTCCAGCATGTGAAAATGCTTTCATTGTTGGCCCTCCAGCAGCAGCACTCTCTCAGACTCGCAAGACAACTAGAAAACATCCTCCTCTCACAGCTGTCTCAAGTCGTGTGAGCTGTCAAGGGGCCTGGTGACCAGAGCAACTTCTGTTGTGTTGTCACAGAGGAAGTGAGGTCACTTCATCAGGGTCCCATGACCTCGGCCCCCTCCTTAATCACCCACCCCAAAGCCCCCCTGAGCAGGTCACTGCTCACCTCCTCACCCATGTCACCTCCATAACTGTACACAGATGTCCAACACAACCCTCCCCACAGTACTCAAGTTGGAACCAGGGGCCCAACTTGGCAGAGACAGAGCTGAATTCAGACCTGCTTTCTTCTGACCAGTTTTGTGTCCTGGAAAAGCCATCGTGTCTCTGTGGGCCTTTTCAGTCTCCCAAGATGCAATGAGGATCATGCTAGAAACTACTTCATAGAGACATTATCAGGTGCATGTGACATAAAACCTACACCTGTGGGATGGTGTCACATGTGTCTGATGCAAAAGCTCAAAGATGGAAGAATTTCAAGACAGGATGGGATGGAGCATGGGACACTACTTAAAACAGGCCTGGGTTTCACTGTGTGAGCTTGGGAATGTCAGACCTCTCTGAGACACGTTTTAATGTCTGCACATTTGGTAAGAGGTTGAAATGAAGGAAATTTAGATGTTATCATCTACACTAATAAAAGAGAAACATGCAAATTAACCATCACTCCATCACTCCACCACTCCTCTACACCCCCCAGCCAATCAGAGTGCCTATGCAAATTAACCCAACAAATATGGCGGTTAATTTGCATATGCAGGCACGGAGCGAAGACTGAAGACGACTGAAGATGGCGGCGGCCACGGAGCTGGAGCGAGCAGGAGGCTTGGGTTGCTCCCAGTGACAGAGGAAGCCAAGCTTCCTGCCGGCCCTGTACTCCACTCAAGGAGTGGCTGGGGGCCTGGGCTCCACTCGAGGAGCTGAAAAAAAAAGGAGGGGCTGGGAGCAGCTGGAGCAGAGAAGCCAAGCCTCACTGCTGCGGCCGGACCAAAGGCCTGGGTCCTGGGTGCCAGAGGAAAACCGGTGCTGCTAGCCAGGGGAAGGAAGGCCTATTGTGCGAATCTAGGCCTATTGCAACGGGCCACTAGTTTACTGCCATAAAACCTTCCGTGGTCTCCCATTAGACTTGGAATCAGATCCTGTGCCTCCTGTTGCCTCCCTGGTGTGCAGCCTCCACAGTGACTTCCGGGGCCCTGCCTTCTGCTATGCACACCCTAATGTCACCACTAAGTGGTTAGTAACTCATGTCTGACCACACAATAAAGTCAAAGTGATGGGATGTCATGTTCAAGTTTTATTTACAAAAAGTCTGTCACTTCCCTCCTACTTTCTTGAGTCCCCTCTTTCTCTGTCTCTGTGTTCTAATATCTCTCTCTCTCTCTCTCTCTCTCTCTCTCTCTCTCTGTCTCTTACTCTCATCTATCTCTAGCTCTCCATCTCGCTCCTCTTATTTATCTGGAAATCCTATATAATAAAACCCTAATATGCAAATTGACCAAATGGTGGAATGACTGGTTGCTATGAACTGACCACCAGGGGGCAGATGCTCAACGTAGGAGCTGCCCCCTGGTGGTCCATGTGCTCCAACAGGGGGAGCACTGCTCAGCCAGGAGTTGGGCTCACAGCTGGCGAGTGCAGCGGTGGTGGCAGGAGCCTCTGCGGCAGCACTAAGGAGCAGCGAGCTGAACAGTAGGGAGCAGCAAGCAGGGGGGCAGTAAGGAGCGAGGGGTCCCAGACTGTGAGAGGACACAAGCCGGCCTGAGGGACCCCCACCCCCACCCCCAGTGCACGAATTTCATGCACTGGGCCTCTAGTGAGAGAATAAGCACCATTGTTTTGAGCTCCATGTAGAGGCCCCACAGGAGAGAACCCAGGGAGTGCCCAGTCTAAAAGACAGAATGAAACTCCGTCTCTCAGTCTCAACTGAGTCCTGACAATACCCATGTGAGTGAGTGGGAGTGAACCTGCCTCCAATCAAGCCTCAGTTGAGACCTCAACCCCAGCCTGTGAGACACGTTGAGACAGAAGTACTCAACTAAATCTGCCTGGATTCCTGGCTCAATGAAACTGAGAGATGTTAAATATTTTTACTCTCTAGGTGCAAGGGTTTAGAGGAATGTTGCCAGAAAGAAACAGAAAGTATCACAGTTACCAGACACCAGGATCTGGCCCTCCCATCCTCCCCTCTACCCTGCCCTCCCTTCCCAGGCTCCTCCCAGCCACACTGAAAGCCTTTCTAATCGCATTTCCTTGTGAGTCTGCACCAGTGGCACCTTCTTTCTGACACTGTTCTGGACACATGCACAGTGGCTTACACTTGTCATTCTGGTGACAGTAAATGTCACCTCAGTGTGGCCTTTCAGAGTCTGTACCCTCAAGGATCTCAGCTGTGAAGAGCATGAAATTATTTCCTGCTTCTTGGGGTCCTATTTAGACAAAGTGAGTCCATGAGAATGGGCTGTCTACTTGGTCTGGTGCAGATGCAACACATTGTGGTGACCCCAGACACGTGGCTATGTCTTCCAGGCTGAATTTTTCTCACCACAAGTCCACTGTGAAGGGATTCCTTATTCCCTCTCTTTCCTGGGTCTGGTTTTTCTCTCTCCCTGTACTGCAGTGCCAGCCCCTGACCCACAGCCGGAAAATTAGCACCCAAGTTGAAACACCATGATATCCTGAATTCACTTGCTGCTGAGACCCTCCCATCCTTTTTGTAATTCAATGTAACTCCTGGATTAATAGGAATAAGAGGAGAGGATTAAGGTTAGGGTATGGTGATCTGGCATCGCTTCCAATACTGAAGAGCCGGTATCTATTTTATGAGTGTTTGAGTAAGAACTGGAAATCAGGAATTTGTGGTGGGTAAATGTTTTCTGAATTAATCTGTGCATATGAATGACCATTTAGGTTGATGGTCCTCACTGAAGCCCCATCCCCACTCTTGCCCAGTCTTTAGAATGGGCAGAGATGATTCCAGAAGATGATCTGGGTATCCCACAACTCATCTGCAATTGCTGGTGACTGAGAAAGATATCAGGAATCAAGAAAGGAAAGAAGAGTGGCAAGAGAGAGATTGGTGATAGCATTGATCTAAGACTTGCGGTGAAGAAGAGAAAGTGAGGGATCAGGAAAGACATCCTAAAACATACTGTGAAAACAAAGAGAAGATAGTTCAGATGAAATGGAGTTTGACACTTTATTAATGTCTTTGAAGTGTCCTTAATGTTGTCTTTCTTTGAGCTCTTAAAACTAAAATATACCAACACTTTTCTTTTATTGAATTCCTGAGTGTGACAGAGAAAATATCAACAGAGGTTGGGTTTCAGGTGAGGAAAAAAGAACCTCTTTCCCTGTCATGCTGTTTTCTCATTTTCAGTAAATATTTACATTATTAATTTGTAATAAACTCAAAATGAAAAAAAAAGACTTAAATGTAAGTCCCAAAACCATAAAAATCCTAGAAGAAACCATAGGCAGCAAAATCTCTGACATCTCATGTATCAATAGTTTTGCTGATATATCTCCTAGGGCAAGAGAAAAAAGGAAAAAATAAACAAGTGGGACTACAACAAAATAAAAGGCTTCTGCAGAGCAAAAGAAACCATCCTCAAAATGAAAAGAAAATATGTGGGAGAAAATATTTGCCAATGATACGTCTGATAAGCGGTTAATTTCCAAAATATATAAACTTATACAACTCACCAGGAAGACAAACAACCCAATTTTAAAAATGGCAAAGGACCTGGCCAGTGTGGCTCAGTGGTTGAGCATCAACCTATGAACCAGGAGGTCATGGTTCAGTTCCTGGTCAGGGCACATGCCTGGGTTGTGGGCTCGATCCCCACTGTGGGGCGTGCAGGAGGCAGCCGATCAGTGATTCTCTCTCATCATTGATGTTTCTACTCTCCCTCTCCCTTTCTCTCTGAAATCAATAAAAATTTGTTTTTTTTAAATGGGCAAAAGACCTCAACAGAAACTTCTCCAAAGAGGACATACAGATGGACAATAGGACCTATGAAAAAATGTTCAACATCACTAATCATCAGAGAGATGCAAATCAAAACCACAATAAGATAGCACCTCACACTTTCCAGAATGGCTACCATCAATAAATCAAGAAACAACAAGTGCTAGCAAGGATATGGAGAAAAGAGAACCCTAGTGCAGTGTTGATAGGAATGAAGACTGGTGAAGCCTGTGGAAAGCAGCATGGAGTTTTCACAAAAAAATTAAAAATGGAACTGCCTTTTGACCCAGCAATCGCACTTCTGGGAATATATCCTAAGAATACCAAAACACTAATCAGAAAGCATATATGTATCCATATGTACCCCTATGTTATTTACAATATCCAAATCTGGAAACAGCCCAAATGCCCATCAGTAAATGAGTGGATAAAAAAGCTGTGTTACTTTTACAAAATGAAACACTATGCTGCCATAAAAAAGAAGGAACTCTTACCTTGTGCCACAGCATGGATGAACCTGGAGATTATTATGCTAAGTAAAATATGCCAGTTGGAGAAACACAAATACCATATGATTTCACTTATATATGGAATCTAATGAACAAAATAAACCAAAGAACAAAAATAGAACCAGAAGCATGGATACATGGAACAGACTCACAGCTGATAGGGGGAGAGGGAGGAGGGACTGGATGAAAGAAGGGAAGGAATTAGCCAAAGAACATGTATATGCATAAGCCATAGACACAGATAACAGAAGCATGGATACATGGAACAGACTGACAGCTGTCAGAGAGAAGGGGAGTGGGGACTGGATGAGGTGGTCAAAGGGGGTATGGGGACATCTGTAATAGTGTCAACAATAAAAATAAAGTTACAAAATAATAAAATATCAGGGGCCTGTGGGGCAAGATGGAGTTGCTGCAGGTCTTGAGGCAAGGACTGCAGCAGGTCAGCGGCCACCACGGCCTCTGAGGCTATCTGTCTACGAATGCTCTTCAGGGCAAATGACATGAGGGTTGGTACATTAGTGGGGGAAGACAAATATGGAAACAAATACTATGAAGACAACAGCAGTTTTTTGGCCGTCACTGATGGGTTATATATACTACTGAAATAAATGACAAAAACACATACTGGGATGTGGATGGAACCATGAATGGTTGCTGAAATAATACCATTTGTTTGGTATACAATAAATTGGGGAGATCCTTTCTAGTTTAGAAAATTTTGCTAAAAAATTTAAAGCACCGTTGACTTCACTGTATGACTGACGATCCTCCAACAACAAAACCACCTACTGCTTGTAAATTGATTTGAACCAACCATAAATTCAACCTGAGTGGCACTCCAAAGCAATATGTACCTTATTCTACCACTAGAAAGAAGATTCAGGAGTGGGTTCCACCTTCAACACCTTACAAGTGAAGACAATAAACAATTTAAACATGTAAAATATGAGGCTTTTCATGTAATTGTACTTTTACTGCTTACTGTTAACTTAAAATTATTTGATTAAACAATGAA
>NW_005362314.1:766434-781431 GCF_000412655.1 Myotis brandtii
TATATAACCCTAATATGCAAATAGACCAAACAGCAGAACAGCCAAACAACCGGTCGCTATGACGTACGCTGACCACCAGGGGGCATGTGCAGAACATGGCGGGCATCGGCCACAGCAGGATAGGGGAGCAGGTGAGCGGGGATGCCAGACCAAGGCGGGGCACCGGTTGCTGTCATCAAGGCGAGCCTCTGGTGGTTACTGAAAATTTTTTGCTCCCACATACTGAGGTCCCTCCAGGCACTCACACCTGCTCCCAGCACCGGCCCCACTCACATCCGCTGCCAGCACTGGAGCCACTGCTCGCACCCGCTGTTGGTGCCCAGCGCCAGGCCCAATCTTTTGGGGCTGTAGTGGGTGCGAGCAGTGGCTGCCGGCCCTGATCGCCCCTCGGGGCTTCTCCACCTCCCCCTGCTCCTGAGGGGCGATCGGGGCTGGCAGCCGCCTCTTGCACCCCCTGCCCGTGATGGCTCCACTCGCACCCATTGCCGGCGCCAGAGACACCATCTTACCCACTGCCGGTGCCAGCCCCACTCACACCCACAGCCAGCGCCGGAGCCACTGCTTGTACCCACTGCCAGCGCCTGGCGCTGGCTCCAATCACACGGCACCATCAGTGGATGTGAGCAGCGGCTGCTGGCCCCAATCGCCCCTGAGGGCTTCTCCCCCCCCCCCTGCTCCTGAGAGGCGATCACGACAGCAGCTGCTGCTCGCACCCACTGATGGCACCGGCCCGTTCGCACCTGCTGCTAGCGCCAACCCCAGTCTCTCCACACCGTCAGCAGTGCGAGCAGGGGCCTGTGCCATCAGCACGTGGGAGGGCAGCAGCAGGAGCAGGGCTGCTAGCAGACAGGGTACTGGGAGCTGCAGTGGGAGGGGCCAGGCAGGGGAGCAGAGGATGGGCTGAGACCTGCCCCTGTGCCCACCACAGCCTCACGGCCCACAGTTGCACGAATTCATGCACTGGGCCCCTAGTAATAATAATAAAATAACAAAACACCTGTCAGACTAGCAAATATCAGAGTTTGGCGATTTCCTTTTTGTGATGGTATAGAGAAATGGCCATTCACATACATTGTCTTTAGGGGCTTTTAGGCAAAATATGTGTCAAGATTGAAAATGCATATTTCAGTTAATCTATTAATGCCCATGTCTAGGAATTTCTCCTACAAACACTTTTATATCTGTATACAGGGTATGTACAGTACATTATCTAGAATATATTTTACCATCACCAATGATAACAAAGGATCCAAGATAACTCAAGTGTCCATTAAGGGAATAGCAGTGAATTAAACTGTGTAATAACCATGTGCTAGAGTAGAATGAGGCAGATCTATAGATATTCGTTCGGAATAATTTCCAAATTTTATTGTCAGGTGAAAAAAGGAATGTGCATGTAACAGTACCAACAATAAAAATAATTTTTTAAAATTTACCTTTATTGTTGAAAGTATTGCAAATGTTCCCCTTTTCCCCACATTGATCCCCCCACCCCACTCCTGTCCCCCCACCAGGCCTTCACAAGACTTTTATCTGTGTCCATGGGTTATGCATATAAGGTCTTTGGTTAATCTCTACCCACCCACTCACCCCCTCCTTCCCTCTGAGATTCATCAGTCTGTTCCATGCTTCCATGTCTTTGGATCTATTTTGTTCATCAGTTTATTTTGTTAATTAAATTCCACATATGAGTGAGATCATGTGACACTTATCTTTCTCTGACTGGCTTATGTCACTTAGCATAATACCCTCCAGGTCCCTCCATGCTGTCTCAAAGGGCAAGAGATTCTTTTTTTATTGCTGCAAAGTATTCCATTGTGTATATGTACCTCAGGTTTTTTTTTTAATTCTTTATTGTTTAAAGTATTACATATGTCTTCTTTTTCCCCCATGAACCTCTCCCCAGATGTTCCCACCCCCCAACACATGCTCTCACCCCTCTACTGTCTATGTCCATGGGTTATGTCTATATGCATGCATACAAGTCCTTTGGTTGATCTCTTACCTCCCCCCCTTCTCTGCCTTCCCTCTGAGGTTGGATGGTCTGTTCAATTCTTCTATGTCTCTGGATCTATTTTTGTTCATCAGTTTATGTTGTTCATTATATTCCACAAATGAGTGAGATCATGTGATATTTATCTTCTCCAACTGGCTTATTTCGCTTAGCATAATGCTCTCCAGATCCATCCATGCTTTTTAATAGCAGTGTAGTATTCCATTGTGTAGATGTACCACATTTTTTAAATTTATTTTTATTTAAGTACAGTTGGTATGCAATCTTTTATTTTTTAAATATATTTTATTGATTTTTTACAAAGAGGAAGGGAGAGAGATAGAGAGTTAGAAACATCGACGAGAGAGAAAAATCATTCAGCTGCCTCCTGCACACCCCTACTGGGGATGTGCCCACAACCAAGTACATGCCCTTGAACGGAATCGAACCTGGGACCCTTCAGTCCACAGGCTGACATTCTATCCACTGAGCCAAACCGGTGAGGGCATACCACAGTTTTTAAATCCACTCATCTGCTGATGGGTACTTAGGCTGTTTCCAAATCTTAGCTATTGTAAATTGTGCTGCTATGAACATAGGGGTGCATATATCCTTTCTGATTGGTGTTTCTGATTTCTTGGAATATATTCCTAGAAATGGGATTACTGGGTCAAATGGGAGTTCCATTTTTAATTTTTTGAGGAAACTTCATACTATTTTCCACCATGACTGCACCATTCTGCGTTCCACCAGTAGTGTACTAGGGATCCCTTTTGTCTACATCCTCACCATCACTTGTCATTTGTCGATTTGTTAATGGCAACTATTCTGGTGGGTGTGAGGTCTCATTGTCATTTTAATTAGCATCTCTCTGATGATTAGTGACTTTGAGCATTTTTTCATATGTCTCTTGGCCATCTGTATGTCCACTTTGGAGATCTATTTAGTTCCTTTGACCACTTTTTAATTGGATTGTTTGTCTTCCTTTCGTTAAGTTGTATGAGTTCCTTATATATTTTGGATATTAACACCTTATCAGATATCATTGGCAAATATGATATGTTCTCCCATACAATGGGCTCCCTTTTTATTTTATTGACTAGAGGCCTGGTGCACGAATTCGTGCACCGGTGGGGTCCCTTGGGGTGGCCAGCGGGGATTGGGCCCCAGCTTGCGCCCCCATCCCTGCAGCCCCACAGCCCTGCCTGGCACCCCGCTGTGGCCTGGTGCCGCCCCCTCACCTGCTCCACCATCCCGCCTGTGGGACAGTTGATCGGGGCCAGAACCCCCCCACCCCCGCCCGGCTCCCTCAGTGCCTGGGAGCCGGGTGGTGGCCCTGCCCCCCACTGGTCATTGTCTGCAGGACGATCGGCCCCCCACTCACACCTGCCTTGGCCTGGCACTACCCGTTCACCTGCTCCACCATTCCGCCGCAGTCCTGCTCTGGTCGGGGCCCATCAGGGCTGGCAGCGCCTCCACTGCCACCCACTGCCAGTGCTGCATCTCTAACGCCCACCATGTTCTGCGCCGCCCCCTGGTGGTCAGCACACATCATAGCGAGCGATCAAACTCCCGGTCAAACAATTTGCATATTAGGCTTTTATTATATAGAACTAGTGGCCCTGTGCACAAAATTCATGCATGGGGGAGGAGGGTGTTCCTCAGCCCGGCCTGCACCCTCTCCAATCTGGGACCCCTCAAAGGATGTCCTACTGCCAGTTTACAGGGATCGGACCTAAACCGGCAGTTGGACATCCCTCTCGAAATCCGGGACTGCTGGCTCCTAACCGCTCACTTGCCTGCCTGCCTGCCTGATTGCCCCTAACCACTCTGCCTGCCAGCCTGCTTGCTGCTCCCCCGCCAGCCTGATCACCCCCAACTGCCCCTGTGCCATTGTGCTTGCCCCCAACTGCCTCCCCTGCAAGCCTGCTCACCCCCAACTACCTCCCCTGTTGGCCTGCTCACCCCCACCTTCCCTCCCCACTACTCTGCTCTCCCTCAACTGCCCCCCTGCTGGCCTGCTCACTCCAAACTGCCGCCCCCTTCTGTCCTGATCACCTCCAACTGACCCCCACTGACAGCCTGCTTGCCCCCAACTGGCCCCCCTGCTGGTTTGCTTACCCCCAATGGCCCCCCCCCCCCCCAGCCTAATCACCCCCAACTTCCCCCCCCCCTTGGAACCGCTTCTACCTCGGCCCAGCCACCATGGCTTTGTCCAGAAGAACGTCTGGAAGGTCTCCTGGAAGGTCTCCCAGTCTAATTAGCATATTACCCTTTTATTAGTATAGATAGAGGCCTGGTGCATGGGTAGGGGCTGGCTGGTTTGCCCTGAAGAGTGTCCTGGATCAGGGTGGGGATTCTCTTGGGGCATGGGGCAGCCTGGGCGAGGGGCCTATGGTGGTTTGCAGGCCAGCCACGCTCCCATGGGGTGAGGGTTCCCACTCAGGGGGGTGTGGCCAGCCTGGGTGAGGGGCTGAGGGCTGTTTTCAGGCTGGCCACACCCCCTTCATGGTGGGGGTCCCCACTGGGGTGCCTGGCCAGCCTGGGTGAGGGGCTTATGGCTGTTTTCAGGCTGGCCACGGCCCCTGGCGACCCAAGCTCCAGGCCCCTCCTTTTTTTCTTTTTTTTTCAGCACCTCCTTGAGTGGAGTGAAGCAGGTATCTGGGATTTATTTATCTTCTATAATTGAAACTTTGTAGCCTTGAGTGGAGCCCAGGGCCGGCCAGGGCAGGCGGGATGTTTGGCTTCCTCCATTGCCAGGGGCAGCCTAAGCCTCCTGCTCGCTCCAGCTCCATGGCCGCCACCATCTTGGTTGGGTTAACTTGCATACTTGCTCCTGATTGGCTGGTGAGCATGGTTTGTGGGTGTAGCGGAGTGGTGGAGTGATGGTTAATTTGCATGTTTCTCTTTTATTAGTGTAGATGTTTTTGTTTGCTGTGCAAAAGTTTTTTATTTTGTTGTAGTCCATTTGTTTATTTTCTTCTTAGTTTCCTTTGCCCTAGGACAGTAGTCAGCAAACTGCGGCTTGGCAAACCGAAGCTTGCGAGCCACATGTGGCTCTTTGGCCTCTTGAGTGTGGCTCTTCCACAAAATACCAGCTTTTCCACAAAATACCAACTTCTGCGCATGGGCCACGAAGTTTCTATCGCACTGTACGTGCGCGCCCTCACATGGTATTTTGTGGAAGAGCCACACTCAAGAGGCCAAAGAGCCACATGTGGCTCGCAAGCTTCGGTTTGCCAAGCCGCAGTTTGCTGACTACTGTCCTAGGGCAAAGGAAACTAAGAAGAAAATAAACAAATGGACTACAACAAAATAAAAAACTTTTGCACAGCAAACAAAATATACATTTTGAGTTTATTCTTTTGTATAGTGTAAGTTGGTGGTCTAGTTTCTTTTTCTTTTTTTTTATGTACCTGTCCAATTTTCCCAACACCATTTATTAAAGAAACTGTCTTTCTTCCATTGAGTGCCCTTGCCTCCTTCATAAAATATTAATTGAGCATAATGGCTTGGGTCTATTTCTCAGTTCTCTGTTCTGTTCCATTGATATATAGGCCTTTCCTTATGCTAGTATGAGGCTATTTTGGTTATAGTGGCTTTGCAGTATAACTTGATATCCCTCCAACTTTGTTCTTCTTTCTTAGGACTGCTGTGGCTATTTGGGATCTTTTTTGGTTCCATACAAATTTTTGGAGTATTTGTTCTAGATCTGTGAAATATGCCATTGGTATTTTAATAGGGATTGCATCAAATCTATAGATTGCTTTGGGTAGTATGGACATTTCAATTATCTTAATTTTAGCAATCCATGAACATGGTATATTCTTCCATTTTTTTTTAGCTTCCTTTATCTCTTTTTTCAATGTCCTCTAGTTTTCTGAGTACAGGTCTTTTTTCCTCCTTAGTAAAGTCTCCTAGGTATCTAAATTTTTTGTTGCAGTGGTAAGTGGAATTTTTTTTTATAGTTTCTCTTTCTGAGAATTCATTATTGATGTATAAAAATACAACCTATTTATGAATGTTAATTTTGTATCCTACTACTTTGCCAAATTCAATTATTAGATATAGTAGTTTTTGGTAGAATATTTAGTACAATATCATGTCATCTGCATATAATGACAGTTTTATCTCCTCCTTGCCAATTTGGATGCATTTTATGTTTTCTTCATGTATGATTTGCTGTGGCTAGGATTTCCAGAACAATTTGAATAAGAGTGCTGAAAGTAGACATCCCTGTCTTGTGCCTGTTCCTAAGGGAAATGGTTTTAGTTTCTGCCCTTTGAGTATAATGTTAACTGTAGGTTTGTCATATATAGCTTTTATTATGCTGAGTTATGATCCCTCTATTCCCACTTTGCTAAGAGTTTTTGTCAAAAGTTGCCTTGCCCTGAGGCCACTTAAGCAATTAAAAATAACAATTAGCCTCCAGGCAGAAGCAACTGTCCCACCCCGTTGAAAAAAACTCTCACCACACCTGAGGATGATTGCCTGGGGGAATTCAAGTCAGAATCCTATCAGTCTGTAGGCAGAGGCAGTCTCTACAGGCTTTGAGTCTTTGCCTGATCTAAATAGTCAGAAACAGCCTTTAACACAGTCCTGCACTAGAGATTGAGAGGCATAGCAGATCTACCTAATACATAGTCACAAACTCAAAAAGACAGCCAAATAAGGAGACAAATAACCCCCAAATGAAATAACTAGAATTCTCCTGATGAAGAGATAAATGAAGCAGAGATCAAAAATTTATCTGAAACAGAGTTCAGAGTAATGATGGTAAATGTGCTCAACAGCATGAAAAAAAAGATATAGTAACTATGAAAAAATCATAATCTGAGATAAAGAATGACATAACACAAATAAAGAACACATTGGAAGGAATACACAGCAGATTAGGGGAAGCTGAGGATCAAATCAGTGAATTAGAAGACAGAGTTGAAAATATCACTCAATCAAAAACCAAAAAGAAAAAACAATTAAAAAACATGAGGACAGCTTAAGGAAGCTGTGGGACAATGTGAAACATAACAATATTAGAATAGCAGGTGTGGCAGAAGAGGCAGAAAGGAAGAAAGGAATAGTGAAAGTGTTTGAAGAAATAGTGACAGAAAACTTCCTTAATCTGGTAAAGGAAACAGTCCCACAAGTTCAAGAGGCACAGAGAACCCCAAGCAAGAAGAACCCAAACAGACCCACACCCAGACACATCATAATTAAAATGCCAAAAATTAAAGACAAAGGGAGAATCTTAAAGGCTGCAAGAGAAAAGAAAACTGATACCTACAAAGGAACTCCCATAAGGCTGACACCTGATTTCTCATCAGAAACTCTACAGGCCAGAAGGAAATGGCATGAAGTACTCAAGGTAATGGAAAGCAAGGATCTGACACCAAGCTTACTATATCCAGCAAGGCTCTCATTCAAAATAGACACTCAAATAAAGAGCTTCCCAGTCAAAAAAAAAAAAAAGGCTAAAGGAGTTCATCACCACCAAGCCAGCATTACAAGAAATACTAAAGGGACTGCTGTAGTGAGAAGAAGAAACAGAGAGAGAAACCTAGGCATACAGAATTAAAATGGCAATAAGTAAGTACCTATCAATAATAACCCTAAATGCAAATTGATTACTAAATCCTCCAATCAAAACACATAGGGTAGCTGAATGGATACAAAAACATGACCCAGCTATATTCTGTCTACAAAAGACCCACCTCAAAACAGAAGACACACAGTGGATGAGAGTGGAGGGATGGAAAAAAATTTCCCATGAAAATGGAAAAGAAAAAAAAGCTGGAGTAGCAATACTCATATCCAACAAAATAGACTTTAAAATGAAAGCCATCACAAAGATTACTACATAATACTAAAGGGATTGATCCAACAAGAGGATATAACCCTAGTAAACATATATGCATCCAACATAGGAGCACCTAAATATATAAAAAAAAACTTCTAGAAGATTTTAACAAAGAGATCAACAACAATACAGTCATAGTTGGGGACTTGAACACCCCTCTGACTTCACTGGATAGATCTTCCAGACAAAAACTTAACCAGGAAACAGAGATTCTAAATGATACACTGGATCAGCTGGATTTAATTGACATTTATAGACCATTTCACCCCAAAGCAGCAGAATATATATTCTTCCCAAGTGCACATGGATCATTCACAAAGATAGACCACATGTTAGGACACAAAACAAGTCTCTACAAGTTCAAAAAGATTGAAATCATATCAAGCATCTTCTCAGATCACAGTGGAGTGAAATTAGAAATCAACTACTGTAAAAAACACCCAAAAACATTCAAACACATGGAGAATAAATAGCATGCTATTAAACACTAGAAGCTCAGTGCACAAATTCATGCATGGGTGGAGTCCCTTGGGGTGACCTGCAGGGATCGGGCCCCAGTGTGCACCCCAGGCTCGCAGCCCCTCCTTGCATCTCCTGCCTTGCAGCCCCACACCCCTGCTTGGCACCCCACCGTGGCCTGGCACTGCCCCCTCACCTGCTCCACCATCCCGCCTGTAGGGCAATTGAGCAGGGCCAGGCTCCTTGCCTGGCTCCCTCAGCGCCTTGGAGCCAGAGGCAGCCCCGCCCCCCGCCACTGGTCACCATCTGCAGGGTGATCAGGCCCCTGCTTGCATCCGACTTAGCCTGTTGCCACCCGCTCACCTGCTCCACCAATCCGCTGTTGTCCCGCTGTCGTTGGGGCCCATCAGAGCCAGCAGCACTTTCACTGCTGCCCACTGCCAGTGCCACATCACCCCCTGTTGGTCAGTGCATGTCATAGCGAGTGATCAAACGACCACCGGAGGGGACAATTTGCATATTAGGCTTTTATTAAATAGGATTGAATGGGTTACCAAGGAGACCAAGAAAGAAATCAAAAACTTCCTTAGAAACAAATGAAAATGAACACACAACAACCAAAAATCCCTGGGATACAACAAAAGCAATCCTGAGAAGAAAGTTCATAGCACTACAGGAATACCTCAAAAAACAAGAAAAATCAGCAATATACTATTTAACCCTACAACTTAAAGAACTAAAAAGAGAACAACAAGAAAATCCCAGAATAAGTAGAGGGAAGGAAATAATAAAAATTAGAGCAGAAATAAATAACATAGAGACTAAAAAGTATACAAAAAAATCAATGAAACCAAGAGCTGGTTCTCTGAAAGGATAAATAAAATCGATAAACCATCAGCCAGACTCATCAAGAAACAAAGAGAGCCCTAGCTGGTTTGGCTCAGTGGATAGAGCGTTGGCCTGTGGACTGAAGGGTCCCAGGTTCGATTCTCATCAAAGGCACATGCCCGGGTTGTAAGCTCAATCCCCAGTAGGGGGCATGCAGGAGGCAGCCAATCAATGATTCTCTTTCATTGAGGTTTCTATCTCTCTCCCTCTCCCTTCCTCTCTGAAATCAATAAATATATATATATATATATTTTAAAGAAACAAAGAGAGAGTGTTACAGAAAAACCGGAGAAGAACCAAGCAATGCTCAGAGAGTTTGGAGTTACACTTTATTCACTGCGGTGGGCTTAGAGAAAATGAATTCAAATTCTAAGCAGAGCTACAAGCAGAACTTCCCTTTTTATGAAAGAGCCAGCCCTATGTGCGCTTAGTGGTTATCTCGCTGGTGGCCTTGAAAACTACACAGTTCTATCCAATTAAAAAATGCACCTGGCATGGCATTGGGCGTATCTAGTCTCTGGCCTACAAGGTTAGACAGCTAAGTTTATCTTCCTCATTATTCAAGCAGGCTAGAGAGCAAAGTTATTTTTTAGAATAAGAGGCCGTCTAAAGAATAGCAGAGAATTCCAAACAGTAGTTTTACAAAAAAGGGGTTAGCCTTCTCAAGAGGACCCAAATAAATAAAATCAGAAACAAAGTGGAGAAGTAACCACTGACACCACAGAAATACAAATGGTTGTAAGAAAATACTATGAACAACTCAACTATATGCCAACAAGCTGGACAATGTGGATGAAATAGACAAATTCCTAGAAAAATATAATCTCCCAAAACTGTATCAGGAGGAATCAGAAAACCTGAATAGGCCAATAACAACTGATGAAATAGAAGCAGTAACCAAAAAACTCCCACCAAATAAAAGCCCAGGTCCAGAAGGCTTCACAGGGGAATTTTATCAAACATTCAAACAAGAACTAACACCTACACTCCTCAAACTATTACAGAAAATCCAAGAAAAAGGAATACTTCCAAGTTCTTTTTATGAGGCCAGCATGATCCTAATTCCAAAACCAGATAAAGACACTACAAAGAAAGAGAATTACAGGCCAATATCCCTGATGAACATAGATGCAAAAATCCTCAACAAAATATTAGCAAATCACATCAAGCAATATATTTAAAAGATCATACACCATGATCAAGTGAGATTTATTCCCAGAATGCAAGGCTGGTACAATATTCGCAAATCAATAAACGTGATACATCACATAAACAAATTGAAAGACAAAAATCACATGATCATATCAATAGATGCATAGATAGCATTCGACAAAATCCAATACTCATTTTTGATAAAAACTCTCAGCAAAGTGGGAATAGAGGGAGCATATCTTAACATGATAAAGGCCATATATGACACACCTACAGCAAACATCATACTCAATGTACAAAATCTAAAACCATTTCCCCTAAGAACAGGAACAAGACAGGGATGTCTGCTTTCACTACTCTTATTCAACATAGCACTGAAAGTCCTAGCCACAGCAATCAGACAAGAAGAAGAAATTAAAGGCATCCAAATTGGAAAGGAGGAAGTAAAACTTTCATTATTCACAGATGACATGATATTGTACATAGAAAACCCTAAAGACTCCACCAAAAACTACTAGATTTAATAAATGAATTTGGCAATGTAGCAGGATACAAAATCAGCACCCAAAATCTATGGCTTTTTTATACACCAATAATAAATTTTCAGAGAGAAACTAAACAAACAATCCCATTTACCATTGCAACAAAAAATTAAGATACTTAGGAATAAACTTAACCACGGAAGTAAAAGATTTGTACACAGAAAACTACAGGACAGTGAAAAAAGTGATTAAGCCAGACTGGCATGGTTCAGTGGTTGAGCATCAACCTATGAACCTGGAGATCACGATTCAATTCCCAGCCAGGGCACATGCCCGAGTTGTGGGCTCAATCTCTAGTGTGGAGAATGCAGGAGGCAGCCAATCAATGATTCTCTCTCATCATTGATGTTTCTCTCTCTCCCTCTCCCTTCCTCTCTGAAATCAATAAAAATATTTTTTAAAAAAGGTTAAAAAAATAGAGGAAGATATAAACAGGTGAAAAATATACCAAGTGTAATGGATTGGTAGAATTAACATCATTAAAATGTCCGTACTACCGAGACAATCTACAGATTCAACACAATCCTTATTAAAATACCAATGGCATATTTCACAGAGCTAGAACAAATACTCCAAAAATCTGTATGGAATCAAAAAAGACCTGGAATAGCTGCAGCAATCTTGAAAAAGAAGAACAAAGTTGGAGAAATCAAAATACCAGATATCAAGTTATACCACAAAGCCACCATAATCAAAACAGCCTGATCCTGGCACAAGAACAGGCATATAGATCAATGGAACAGAACAGAGACCCCAGAAATCAACCCAAGCCAATATGCTCAACTAATATTTGACAAAGGAGGCAAGAGCATACAATGGAGTCAAGAGAGTCTCTTCAATAAATGGTGTTGGAAAAATTAGACCAAAAAAATGAAACTAGATCACCAACTTACACCATACACAAAATAAACTCAAAATGGGTAAAAGGCTTAAATATATCTTTTTAATATATTGCTGGATTCAAGCAGCAAAATCTCAGACATCTCTTGTAGCAATATGTTTATGGATACATCCCCTAGGGCCGTGGTTGGCAAACCGGGGCTCGCGAGCCACATGCGGCTCTTTGGCCCTTTGAGTGTGGCCACGAAGTTTCAATCGCATTGTATGTGCTTGCCCGCACGTGGTATTTTGTGGAAGAGCCACACTCAAGGGGCCACAGTTTGCCGACCACTGCCCTAGGGCAAAGGAAACTAAGGAGAAATAAACAAATGGACTACATCAAAATAAAATGCTTCTGCATAGCAAAAAAAAAAAGCCATCAACAAAAAGAAAAGGGAGCCCATTATATGGGAGAACATATTTGGCAATGATACATTTGATAAAGGGTTAATATCCAAAATATATAAGAAACTCATACAACTTAACAAAAGGAAGAAAAAAAATGGGTAAAGGACCTAAATAGACACTTCTCCAAAGAGGACATACAGATGGCCAAGAGACTTATGAAAAAAATGCTCAAAGTCATTGATCATCAGAGAGACGCAAATTAAAACTACAATGAGATATCACTTCACACCAGTCAGAATGGCTACCGTCAACAAACCAACAAATGACAAGTGCTGGTGAGGATGTGGAGAAAAGGGAACCCTAGTACACTGCTGGTGGGGATGCAGACTGGTGCAGCCACTGTTGAAATAATTTTTGGAGTTTCCTCAAAAAATTAAATATGGAACTGCCATTTGACCCAATGATCCCACTTCTAGGAATATATCCTAAGAAACCCAAAACACCAATCAGAAAGAATGTATGCACCCCTATGTTCATAGCAGCAGTTTACAATGGCTAAGATCTGGAAACAGCCCACGTGCCCATCAGTAGATGAGTGGATAAAAAAAGCTGTGGTACATTTATACCATGGAATACTTTGCAGCAATAAAAAAGAAGACTCTCTTGCCCTTTGAGACAGCATGGAGGGACCTGGAAAGTATCATGATAAGTGAAATAGGTCAGCCAAAGAAAGACAAGTATCACATGATCACACTCATATGTGAAATCTAAGTAACAAAATAAACTGATGAATGGAGTGGGTCCAGAAACATGGAAGCATGGAACAGAGTGCGGAATCTTGGAGGGAAAGTAGGGGAGGATGGGCAGATGGGGGGTACTCAACCAAAGACTTTGTATGCATATATGCATAGCCCATGGACACAGGCAATAGGGTGCTAAAGGTCTGAAGAGGTGCGGGGGCAGGCTGGAGAGGATTAATGGTTGGGGGAGGGGACATGTGTAAAGAAAAAAACAAAACAAAAATTTTAAACATGGGTGTTGGATTTTGTCTAATGCTTTTTCTGTGTTTATTGATATGATCATGTGATTTTTGTCTTTCAATTTGTTTATGTGATGTATCACATTTATTGGTTTATGAATATTGCACCAGCCTTGCATCCCCAGAATAAAGCCCACTTGGTCATGATGTATGATCTTTTTAATATATTGCTGGATTCAATTTGCTAATATTTTGTTGAGGATTTTAGCCTTTAGGTTCATCAGGATATTGGCCTGTAATTCTCTTTCTTTGTAGTGTCTTTATCTGGTTTTGGAATTGGGATCATGTTGGCCTCATAAAAAGAACTTGGAAGTGTTCCTTCCTCTTGGATTTTTTGGAGAAGGTGAAGGGGGTGAAAGGCAGTTGTATTTTTTTTTTACTCCCTTAACAAATAAACCAGCCATCTCAAAGTGCTTCTCATTAATTCTGGGAATGCCACAACAAAGTAAAAAGGGAACTTGAGAATTAATCTATACCAAGATATTCAACAGGGGAATTTTGATACCTATAGACAGGAGGGTATATAATGCCTTGAACCCCCACCCAACTCGCTCCTCAGATTAGCTGAATGATACCTATCTACACTCCAAGCCGGATGAAATGAAATAGATTCACTTGCCTTCCCTCTTTAGTAAATTGCTTGCTTTAATAAGTTGGCATTATCACAGCACAATCAGAGTCTATTATTTAAATTCATTTATTCAAGAAGACAACAACAGGAAGGGGATAGCCCTCTCCCTCTGACTCAGGCGGCTGTCCAATGACACCCTTTCTAGGGTCTCTGAGCTGCCTGTAACAAAGCCATCCTATTGGTTACTTTAGGTCATTGAGTTTGTAAGGCCGCCATGCAGGCCTCCCTTGAGCTTGTCAAGTTTAGTATGTGGCCACACTATCTTGCACCCAAGTAACTGCTGTTGTTCCAGAACTTCAGGAGGAGGTCGGGGAGAAGAGAGTACAAGGACATGATTAGTCACTCTTAAATGTCCCAATCTGGGCCCCAGTCACTGAGCCACTGCTGAGAACTCAGCAACCTTCCCCTGCGCCCCCCTCACGTTCTGCCTGCTCCTTCACACACACACACACACACACACACACACACACCCTCTGCTTCAGCCTTCCACCAGCTGTTCTACCAAGGAAAAGAAATCATGTCATATGTCCGCTATCCAGAACCTCCACTCTTTCAACCCCTTTGCTGATGCAAGTAGGGCGATACACCCAAGTTACTGCTTTTGTTCCAGAACTTCCAGCTAGCCCTGAGGATTATACTCGTTCAAGAATTCAACAGAGAAATTGCAGAAGACCCTTACTATTGTCCAAGGGCTCACTGATGATTACAATCAAAAGAAACTAGTTGAGACATTTAAGAAGAAAATTGCCTTCAATGGTACTGTAATTGAGCATATAGAATATGGAGAAGTAATTCAGCTACAGGGTGACCAGTGTAAGAACATATGCCAGTTCCTCATAGAGATTGGACTGGCTAAGGACACCAGCTGAAGGTTCCTGGGTTTTAAGTGCTTTTGACTCACTGAAGCTTAAGTGAAGGTTTCCTTGCAATGAGTAGCATTTCCCTTCTGTCCCTTGTCAAAAGTTTAAAAACTCACAGTTTGTATAATGTAACCATTTTGGGTCTGCTTTTAACTTGGACTAGTGTAACTCCTTCATGCAATAAGCTAAAAAGAGCCATAAAAATAGATAGATGATAAATCAGTGATGGCGAACCTTTTGAGCTCAGCGTGTCAGCATTTTGAAAAACCCTAACTTAACTCTGGTGCCGTGTCACATATAGAAATTTTTTTATATTTGCAACCATAGTAAAACGAAGATTTATATTTTT
>NW_005362314.1:781617-793579 GCF_000412655.1 Myotis brandtii
ATAGATAGATAGATAGATAGATAGATAGATAGATAGATAGATAGATAGATATCCCAGTCTGGAAATGACATGGTTCATCCAGTCTCTGCCCATCCATTCATCAGGCATGGTTCTAGCCCACCATTCAGAATAAACACATAAACACAACCTGAATTTACTTCAGTTCCCCTGGATACTGAAGACAAGGATTTCAATGCAAGCAGTATCATCCTCAGACAACACCAGGAGGGAAGTGGGAAAGTGACACAGGGAAGAGAAGGACACCATAAGAAAGAATTGGCATTATTGAGCAGGTGACTGCTAAAGGCATCTGGGGCAATCATGTGGAACATGCCTCGGAGTTTTCTAGGTCAAGAGCAGAGAGTGTTGGGTTCTTGTCCCCTAATTCACATCTGTCATTGAGATGTATCCCATTCAGCACAACAATAATAACACAATATGGTGAGCAGAATAATGTCCCCCTAAAGATGCCCATGTCCTAATCCCCAGAACCTGTGGATGTGTTAGCTACATGGAAAAATGAGAGTGAAGGTTGCAGATAGTGTTATACTGTAAATCAGAAGATGCCTTAATCAATAAGCCAAATTTATTTGGAGTCCTATTCATTTTTGCTAGCCCTAGCGGGCCCAGAGGAACTCTTGCTTCTCAAATTCTGGGGCCCAATATAGTGGAAGTCTTTTCCATTTATATGTTTTTCAGCTCTTTGTTTTCCAAATTTGGAATGAGACTTCTGGACCTTCTGAGGAAAAGTCCTGTTTGCTGGGACAGAGCTGTGAGACCATATCTCAAGGCCTCCTGGCGCCAGCACTGACAACTCTGTCTGGGGCATATTTTATGGCCTCTCTGGAGTGGGGAGTAGTCTTATTTTACCTATTATTTAAGCAAGCAAATGTTTACAGAGTAGCAGGGTTAAAATTTTAAACAGCAATTTTTACCCAAGATGGAGGTGACTATACTTCAATAGAATTAGGGTTCCTAATCCACTGACCTTAAAATAGTAAGGTCATATGAAATTATCCAGTGGCCCCAATGTAATAGCAAAAGTCCCTTAAATGTGGAAGAGGAGGCAAAGGGTCAGTGCAAAGTAAGCAGTGCAAAGTAAGAAAGATCCATGTCGTTGTTGGCTTTGAAGGTGTTGGAAGGGGCCACTAGCCAAGTAGTGCAGGCCGCCTCAAGAAGCTGGGAAAAGCAAGAAAACAAATTGTCCCCCAGAACCTCCAGAAAGAAACACAGCCCTGTCAACACCTTGATTTCAACATTATCAGACTCATTTGGGTCTGACTTCCAGAACTATAAGATAATGAATTTGAATTGTCTTATGACAGTAAGTTTGTGGTGATATGGTACAGTATCAATTGAAAACAAATGCACATACCTGAAATAATGTTTTTTCAAAATGCATACGAAGAAAATCATAAAATTTTGCTGAAGAATATTTTAAAGGTACCTGAATAAATAACTGGTTCATGAATGAATGAGTAAATAGACAGACAGACATATACATACACATGTATATTCCCCACCAAAATTACAAACTGATTCAGAATTGTATCTAGGAAATAAAATGCGCAGTAGTAGAAAGAAACATTGAGAGAAGACAATGTTGTGGTGTAAATCAACTATATTATAGAACTGTAGTAACTAAAACATTGGCGAGTAAGTTCAATGCAGGCATAATGCAGTGTGTGACTTTATTAAGAGGACGTCGTGGGGGCTGACTGGGGGCACTAAGACTATCAATAGAAGAGAGATGTTCTATAGCCTTTGGAGGGAAAAAGGGTTCTTAGAATCTCAAGATCTCAAAGATTTCAGTTCAGGAGGAATAAAAACAAAAGTGGGTGGGACCAGAGAGGATCTAGCAAAGGGCATGGCCAAGTTGCCTGATCCTGGGGACTGAACAGGGGGCAGGGGTGAGAGTGGGGAACAGTGGCCCTCAGAGGCCTGGGCACAGAGCAGAGGGCTTCTCGCAGATCCAGAAGTGTTCTTCACTACATTTGTTATCATTCCAGCCATCACCGGACAGTTCCACACAGTCCTCCTCTCCTTGATTGTTAGGTTCCCCTTTTTTCCAGAAGCTGCGAACACCATCAAAGCTATGAGTTCCCTCCCCGACCCAAAGCCAACTCCCCCACCCACCCTTGGACCAGCTGGTCCATGGCCTTTGGTAACAAATTTCTAAGAATCAGCTAGAGAGGATGGTGAATTCAGAGACAGGGTTTTCAAAATGTGGGTTCAAATACCACCTCCCTCAATCAGTGCTAGCAAAATAAAAATACAGATTCCTGGGCCCATACATAGACTTAGAGAATCAAATCCCCCACCCCACCATGGTGGACTCAGGACTCTGCATCTCAACCCACTTTTTCAGGTGATACTTTCCAACCCCAGAGTCTGAGCAACCCTGGCTTTAGGTGCAGGTCTCTTCCCTACCCTCCCACTCCCAGGCCATTGTCGCTGGCAAGTCACCTGAGATGTAAGTGGGTGTTGTCCACCCATTGCCAGGACCCTTCATTGTGTTTGTCACTGAGGCCGATCCAGGTGATTTTATCATTTCTGATATCCCAAGATTTCAGGAATTTCTAGGGGTGGGGGAGGGATGGGGTATCAGGAGGAAGATTGGTGAAGGCCACCCATCCCATGTCTGCCCACATTCTCATGGTCCCCTGCCTCCCACAGAAGTCTTTCTGTGTCCTAGACTGCATCCCCTACTTAAGTTGTATGCATTCACATGTGCATTAATGCTGTGGATGTGTGGAAATGTATTAATTTATTTCTCAATTCACTTATGTGTCAAGGGAGAAATTACTCTGAGTTTCCTTTCTTTACATACATAGACAGCACTTTTACATGACCTTCCCAAGTCCATCATGGTTTCTCCTCTAGGAAGCCTTCCCTGACTGCATCACCCCCCAAACCTCCATCTCTCGAAGGGCAGAAGAGAGTGGCAGAAGGCTTTTTGTTGACCTGGCCCAGCCCAGACAGGAACCTTGCCTGGCATACCTGCTCCTCAGCATTGTTAATGACCACTAGCTGGGCCCTCATGTCCTCACAGGCAGAGACAGAAGCATCCCAGGTGCTCTGAATCTTGGAGAAGATATAACAGCTTCCCTGGAAGAAGTCCCAATTCCAGGGGCAGCGACGGCACAGGCCAGCTGGGGAGCAGGGACGAGGTTGGGACAGTTGGGGAGACAGGTTGCTAGGCTCCCAGGCCCCCAACACAGGCATCAGATATGGGAAATCCAGGGCCAGGCCCCTTTGTCCAGCTATCAGCTCAGTCTCCAAGAAACCCATGAGAAAGATCCCATTCTGCCCTGCCATTTTCAGAATGGCAGCCACGGGAGGTGAGCCTCAGCCTCACCTATGACCCCCCAACTCCCTCCTGACCTTGATGTCTGAACCTTACTCAGGGTGGCATTCATCCTGCTCAGCTGATGGAGGATCTCCTCCAGGTCTGATTGCAAAACAACCACTGGAAGAAGAAGACTTCAGTTATTAAGCACCTACTGTGTGCTCGGTGCAGAGAGGGCCCCGTGATTTCTGCATCTCATGGTAACCGCAACAGCCCATTATACAAACAAGAAAAGTGAGCCTTAGGCAGTGACTTGCCCAACATCCTGGCCCCCAGGACCGCACACAGGGATCCAATCTCCTCCCCCACTCCTGCCTGCCCTCTACCTCACAGCGGTGGCTCGTCCAAGGTCACGCAACTCAGAGCCCTTCCCATTCCAGAACCCAGCCTCCAACCCCTCACCCGGGCTGTGGCTCTCCTGATCATCCACCTCTCTTGGCAGGGATTGTTGGATCCTGGAGACTACAAAAGAGCAGAGAATTCCCCTTAATTGAGTGTCTACAGTATGTCTGATCCTGTGCCACCTTTGGTTTCAAGATCTGAGAACCTAACCCTTGCCCCACAAACCCACCTGGAGGAAAATGAGCTGCATTTCACGGATAAGGAAAAAGGCTCAGAGAGAGGTAGTAACCAGCCCACAGTCACACAGGAGATGACAAAGAGTCCAAATATCCCAGCCCTAGTGGTTTTGAGGACTGTGGAAAAGGGAAAAGACCAACCCAGAGGGAAAACCCCAAGAGGCTCAGGACTCCCAGCCCCTAGCCCCAAACTCACCTTGAATCAGGGTGATCAGCATGAGCATGAAGAGACCCAAAGAGATGAGGAGCAGTATCAGAAGCAGAGGGGCCCGGGTTAGACACTCTGTTACGGAATGGGCAGAGCTGGGAGCTAGGGACAGAACCTGCCTCAACCCACCCATGCTGGAGGTGGCCTCCCAGCTGCCCCCTTCCCCAAGTGCTTGCTCCTGAACCACCCATCCCGTACCTGGCAAACTTCTTGAGCTCCTCGACAGCCCAGGGTCTTTCTCAGATGATCTCTGGCCTTGAAATATCTCCCTCTCCTCTGAACAGGACAGAATGTATTCATCTGAGCTTCAAAGCCCTAATGGAGACCATACCCTCTTCCCTCTTTGCAGGCTGGAGGACAGACCTGGACTCCCCCAGGACCCTGGAGCCCTGGCCTCCCCAC
This sequence comes from Myotis brandtii, assembly GCF_000412655.1. NCBI lineage: Eukaryota > Metazoa > Chordata > Mammalia > Chiroptera > Vespertilionidae > Myotis > Myotis brandtii. The sequence continues at coordinate 786,155 of NW_005362314.1, forward strand.
CATTACCCCATAATGGGGGCTCAGCCTCATCAGGGCCACCTGGTTCCTTGGGGACACACATCTCTGCCATCCTCTTCTCCTCTCTGTTCTTCTGTCCAGCTCCTCCCTGGACTATGGTTTTTATAACCTCATGAATTTCCTCAGCAGCCCCTCCAGGGGCTATTCCTCCCAAAGTCAGGAAGAAGAATGAGGAACTATGTGGGGACACCACTTCCTCTTGGAAAAGTTGCGGGTAGAGATGAAATGCCTGACACAGCTATGAAAGAAGTCATCTAGGGTGGGGCAGAAGCTTGAGGTCAATGCTAGTGTCAAAAGGCACTGCTCCAACCCCCACCTAATCCTGGGAACTTCAGCCCCACCTTATCAGAGCCTCAGTTTCCTCATCTGTAAAATGGGACAATTACTCTGCTTCATACTGTTAATGTGAAGTCTAATACAGTGCACTAGTAATGGTTATAAATTTCCTATCTCAATGATAAATACTCAGTAGTAATGGCACTTAGCACATACACACCCCAGAACCCTGTGCTGTCCATTCTACCTTGCTGCAACAAATAAGAAATCACAGGTGTGCTCCTGGTGGTCTTTGGTTGAGGAGCACTGACAGAAAAAGGTAGTTATTATCCTGCTTTAGAGATGAGGACAGAAATAGAGAGGGCAGAAACTGCCTGAGGTCACACCACCTATAAGTGATGGGCTGGGAGTTAGAACCAGGCAGGTGGACCTCTGAGTCCCTGCTTAACCACTGCACGAAGCAGGTACCCTTTCCATTTTGTAATTACTATCTTGTAGAGAGTTTCTTTGAAACTATGTGTATCAAGTTTTGAATTTATTTATGTATGGACTCCTGATTTCCTATCTGATTCAGTCAGTTTTATGTTACTATCTTTAATTTTTTAAGTATACTTTTATCATTGATTTCAGAGAGGAAGGGAGAGGGAGATAGAAACATCAAGGATGAGAGAGTATCATTGATAGGCTACCTCCTGCATGCCCCACACTGGGGATCGAGCCCACAATCCGGGCATGTGCCTTGACGGGGAATCGAATCATGACCTCCAGGTTCATAGGTTGATGCTCAACCATTGAGTCAAATCAGCTGGACACTATCTTTAATTTTAATCTAAAGTGAGTTTCTTTGTCCAATAGTGGGGCAAAGGTGTAATGGCTACTATAAGGCGAAGTTCTCTTCAGACCAAAGAACAAAGCAGGCAACTCCATAGAAATAACAATTTATTATAGGATTATTTACTTACAGGAAGATTAGGCTGGAGCAGAGCAGACAACCCAGCAGTCTGTGCAAATTATTCTTTACGTCCTAACCGGTTTGGCTCAGTGGATAGAGTGTCCACCTGTGGACTGAAAGGTCCCAGGTTCGATTCCGGTCAAGGGCATGTACTTTAGTTGCGGGCACATCCCCAGTAGGAGGTGTGCAAGAGGCAGCTGATTGGTGTTTCTCTCTCATCAATGTTTCTAACTCTTTATCCTTCTCCCTTTCTCTCTGTAAAAAATCAATAAAATATATATATTTTTAAAATTATTCTTTAGCCCTAACCAGTTTGGCTCAGTGGATGGAGCGTCGGCCTGCAGACTGAAAGGTCCCAGGTTCGATTCCGGTCAAATGTTTCTCTCTCATCGATGTTTCTAACTCTCTATCTCTCTCCCTTTCTTTCTGTAAAAAATCAATAAAATATATTTAAGAAAAATATATTCTTTACTACCAGACCCCTGTCACAGTACTTTTTTATAGTATAACTCAGGTACTGATGATTGACAAGACAAAGGGACAAAGAATGCAGTAGTGCCATACCTCCTGATGGTCTTGTGACAGGTGATTTCTTAAATCAGTACTATCACCAGTTTGATATTTATCTGTTGTCATGCCATTGTGGCCACTACTAACAAAATTTTATGGCTACATTTTAAAGAACACATATAATCATCAACTAGAAGGCTTTGATGTGCTTGTTAAGGATAGTGAAGTTGATCACAGCATGAAACTTAAAAATGAAATGAAATCTGGATGCAGAGATGGAGTTGGTTTTGTTCACATCTAAATCTATGTACTCTATAGACAGCATATAATTAGGTCATTTTTATCCATTCTGTCAATCTCTGCCTTTGAATTGGAGAGTTTAATCCATTTATATTTAATGTAATTACTGATAAGGAAAGGTTTATATCTGCCATTTTGCTATTTGGTTTTTATATCCCCTACTAGAGGCCCGGTGCATGAAATTCGTGCATGGGTAGGGTCCTAGGCCTGGCCGGCGATCAGAGGCGATTGAGGCCTTCTGGCTGCCAGCTGCTGGCCCAGGCCTTCCTTTCTTCTATGCCATCCCCTAGTGTAAGTCATAGCAAGTGATCGAACTCCTAGTCCCCCAGTCAAATTCCCAAGGGGACAATTTGCATATTAGGCTTTTATGTATATAGATATCTTTTTCTTCTTCAGTTCCTCCATTACTATCTTCTTTTGTATTAAATAGATATTTTCTAGTGTGTCATTTAAATTCTATTATTTCTTTTACTATATATTTTTTAATTATTTCCTTAGGGTTTGTCCTGGGATTACTTTTAACATCTTAATTTATAACAATCTAGTTAATATTAATAACAACTTACTTTTAATAGTATGCAAAACTTTGCTCCTATATAGTTTCATTTCTCCCCGCCCTTTATGCTGCTTTTATCACAAATTACATCTTTATACATGTGTGCTCATCAACTTTGGTTTCTAATTATTGCATTATACAGTTGTCTTTTAAATCATATGGGGGAGGAAGGAATAACAAAAATGTTTTATATTTACCTGTGTAGTTACCTTTATTGGTACTTTATATTTCTTCATGTAGATTTGCATTATTGTCTAGATTCAGATTTCATCCTGAAAGGCTCCATTCATTTCTTTTATTGGTAAAATACACATAACATAAAACTTACCATTTAAACTATACAGTTCAGTAGCATTTAGTACATTCATATGGTTGTAAATGTTGTGCAGCCATCACTAGCTAGTTCCAGAACATTTTCATCACCCCAAAAGGAAACCTCGTATCATTTAAGCAGTTGCTCCACATTCTCACCTTCCTCCAGAGTCTAAAAACCTAATCTGTGTTTTGTCTCTACCAATTGACTTATTTTGTATATTTCATACAAATGGAATCATACAATACCCTTTGTGTCTGGCTTCTTTCATTTAGCATAGTGTTTTCAAGGTTCATCAATGTTGTCACAGTACTTTATTCCTTTCTATGGCTGAATAATGTCATTTTTCTGGATATGAAATTCTTGGTTGACAGTTTTTTTTCTTTCAGCATTTCATATATGTCTTCCCACTCACTGCCTTCTGGCCTCTGAGCCCTACTGGAGACCAGACCCTCTTCCCACCTTGCAGGCTGGAGGCCAGACCTGGACTCCCCCAGGACTCTAGAGCCCTGCCCTCCCCATTACCCCAGAATGAGGGCTCAGCCTCATCAGAGCCACCTGGTTCCTTGTGTGAGAATAAACAAGTGATCTTTTCTGTCAAAGAAGTTTAGAGAGCCGCCATTTTGGCTCACGTGACTTGGCAGCCACCATGTTGGCCGAATGACTTGCAGCTCCTCTGGGGGCCGCCATCTTGAAATGTCAAAGGTCAACCCCTTCCTTTGAATTAGCCAATTGTGAAAGACTGTGAGCCTGAGCTCCAATCAAGAGTAAGGGACAGGTCAGGTGCACACTCTTCCAGACCATGTGTGCGCACCCTTCTACGTAGAAGTACAGATGTTTGCCTTGCTGCCTGGCTCCCGAGTATGTTTTGTGTTCTACCAGGACCCCTGACGTGGGGGGCTCACCCTCACCAGACATTCTCTGTAATTGACTGTCAATTGAGTCTGGGAGAGAAGAGAAAGGGTCAGGCAATAGGCAATTTTCTCTGCTGAATTTCCACCCCTGAACGTTATCTTCCAGAAACAAAAACCCAGTCTTTCCAGCTTGCCCAGGACTCTCTGAGCCGTCCTGACCCCTCAGACACGCCCTGGATGCATCTCCACTATGCCAGGACTTCACTCCACTTCCACGGTTTACTGATGCAGCCAAGCACAGCCATGTTGCTCAGAGAAGAAAAGAGCATAGTCTTCTTAGAGGCACTCTGTGATTTCTCCTGCAGCTGCATGCTCTCTATCCTCTCTCATTCCATCTCATGGAACCAGGAAGTTACAGCAGTGCTACTCAAATTAAATGTCGCATACAACATAGTTTTATGACAAACCTCCAAATTTCTACAAGCAAAAGCACAAAAGAAAACTTACAGATTGACAAATAATTGTAATTGTGGTGATATATGCATCATTTGGGCTGTGTTACTACTTTTGATAAATCAGAAACAGCCTCCTAGAAGGTGGGCCAGGGGCAGGGTTTGGGGGGTATTAGTAACTGGGCCCCCTGACCTTCAACCAAACTCAGACATTTCCCACTACCATTTGCCTCTGTGCCCTGTATACATGACCCATAACTTAATGCTAGCAAAGGCTGAATCAAATATGCCCAAGACATCTTTTTTTATTTTTTTTCTTTATTGATCCAAGACATCTTTTGATTAGTGTTTACTCCTTATCTAGAATCATCAGGTATACAGTAATCTGTTTTTCTATGTTTTTAATTTGATTTGGCTGCTGTGAGACTTACATGTATTTTCTTAGGTACAGAAAGTTCATGGATTGCATTTTAATGCTGAAATTGCTGTTGCACTAATAGATCCTCCTAGGGGTGTTGGAGGATGCTGGTGAAGAGAGACAGATATCAAGTCATTTCTTTTTCTTGTGTCATCTTAAACTTTTGGAAGAGCAAAGTGAGAGTTATTGCTATGGATGTAGTTTCTTCATCTTCATTACAGTATCATCATACATCTGGTGCCTCTATGTGGTTATTCTATTAAATGTGTTTTTACTAAAACTAATAAATTGATACTTTGAGAAAAAAAATAGAGTAAGGGACTCGCCCAGCCAGTGTGGCCAGTGGTTGAGCATCAACCTGTGAACCAGGAGGTCACGGTTCTATTTCCGGTCAGGGCACATGCCCGGGTTGCCAGCTTGATTCCAAGTGTGAGGCATGCAGGAGGCAGCCAATCAATGATTTTTTTCTCATCACTGATGTTTCTATCTCTCTCTCCCTCTATGAAATCAATAAAAATATTTTTTTTAAAAAAGCCCTAGCCAGTTTGGCTCAGTGGATAGAGCATCGGCCTGTGGACTGAAGAGTCCCAGGTTCAATTCTGGTCAAGGGCACATGCCTGGGTTGCAGGCTAGGTCCCTGGTAGGGAGCATGCAGGAGGCAGCCGATCAATGACTCTCATCATTGATGTTTCTATCTCTCTCACTTCCTCTCCTTTCCTCTCTGAAAGCAATAAAAATATATTTTTTATCAAAAAAAATAAAAAATAAATAAAAAAGAGTAAGGGACAGCTCACGTGCATCAGGTTTATAAAGCCGAGCAGACTGCCTGTTCAGTGTGCGGTGCTTCCAAACCATGTGCGTGCGCACCCTCCTGCAGGAGTAAAGATATTTGCCTTGCTGCCTGGCTCCCGAGTGTGCTTTGTGTTCTACCAGGACCCCTGAATCTGAGGACTCGCCTTGTTTCTAACACTTGGGGACACACATCTCTGCCATCCTCTTCTCCTCTCTGTTCTTCTGTCCAGCTCCTCCCTGGACTATGGTTTTTATAATCTCATGTATTGCCCTCAGCAGCCCCTCCTCAGGTCCATTCCCCCAAACTTAGGAAGAGGAATGAGGAACTATGTGGGGACACCACTTCCTCTCAGAAAATTGGGGTAGAGATGAAATGCCTAACACAGCTATGAGAGAAGTCATTTAGGGTGGGGGCTGAAGCTTGACGTCTATGCTAGTGTCAGAAGGCACTGCTCCAACCCCCACCTAATCCTGGGAACTTCGGCCCCACCTTATCAGAGCCTCAGTTTCCTCAGTGAAAAATAAGCTGTTAATCTTGTTAAGGATCACTTGTACCTGATGAGACACTTCTCTCTTGCTGCTTTCAAGATTCTTTCTTTGTCTTTGATGATTAGGTATCTAAGTGTAGACCCTTTTCAGTTGATCCTACTTGAAATTCTTTGTAGCCTAACACTTTCATCAAATTTTCAGTTTTCAGCCATTACTTCTTCAAGTATTCTGTCTTTCTCTTTTCATTCCTCCTCTCCTTCTGATACTCACATTATGCATATGTTGATATGCTTGATGGTGTCCTTCAAGTCTCTGAATCTCTGCTAATTTTTCTTTATTTTCTTTTTCTGTTCCTCAGACTGGATCATCTCAATGGACCTATGTTCAATTTTTACTGGTTCTTGAGAGCTAAAATGGCTGCAGTATAGACGGACGTGTCCCGTGCCTTGTCCTGGAGCAGATAGGATGAGCAGCTGAAACAAGGAACATCCAGCCCAAATAGGCAGAGTAGATTCAGCTGGGAGACAGTTTGCAGCCAGGAAAGGCAGAGGCCTCCCGGAGAAAGGGGACTGTTGGAGACTGCCGGATCGGGCTCCCCTAACCGGGCAGCCTCCACTGCTGCTGAAATCTCTCCTGGAATGCTGGCTCAGCCGCGGAGACCACGCCATCTTGAGTGGTTGTTATCGGAAGCGTATACATCCAGAAATAATCCTGCAACGGCATCCAGGGATTAGCTACTAACCCAGAAACACCAGATCTCAAGCAGCGCGAATACGTGGACTCAGAGGAGCCCTGCTCCTCCTCACGGAAAGGTCAGATTTCGCCTAGATAAACATGCGGTTTGCAATTCAAGTTGGAGAGAGGAATGCACGCGGGGGTAGTTTGGGCCCCACAAAGTCCGCGGGCCGATGGGGCCAGCGTGATCCGCAAGTGTGGAAGGGGTCCCACAGGGCTGCTGGCAGAAGGGAACTCTAAAAATAAGCCCATAGCTGGACTGGATGCAAAAGGGCAGCATCGGATTTTGCCAGTGTACCGGCTGCTTAGTGCCAGGGGAGAGAGGACGTGCGGAAGAGACGGCACACAGAGCTGGACAGTGGAGGGTTGCAAATTCTCGCACCTTCTCAGGCTCTTCTTTTTTTCTCTCCCCCTTAAATCTTTGCATTTGATTATTAAACCCAATACATAGGATCGCCCAATTGGGGTCACTCACAGAGACTGCAGGGGAAAGTTGTTTTTGTGGAACCTGGGAAACAGAGCAGGGAGTAATGATCAAAGAACCAGCTCTGGGCAGTTGACTCTCCCAAATCAGTATTACGTGCGATAGGGAAAACAAAAACCTAACTACTGGCTAGAGAGGACTTATAGCCTCGGAGGTCAATCCAGAAACACTGCCACCCAGGGGCTGAACCACAAACTGTCTCTTCTGTAAACACAAATAAAGGCAGTCTGGGAAACAAATACTGCCTGCTTTAAAATCAGGACTGTGGTTTACAAC
>NW_005362314.1:793625-794406 GCF_000412655.1 Myotis brandtii
GTCTTGTTAAGGTGAATATTTTGGGATTAGTGTTCTACATTCTATTTTCATCTTTCCTTTAGCATCCTTTTACTCTACCTCAACTTTACCTTTATGCCAAAACTCTCTTTCTCACTTTTCCCCTTTTGTTGTCCTGTTTCTCTTACCCTATCCCTGCTTTAGATTTTCCCTATTCCTTCTTTTTACCCCCTGTTAAAATTTCACCCTACTTATATATCTAATTTCCAATCCCCTGCTCTAAATCCATATACACCTCTCTCTTATCTTTCTTCATTATCCAAATTTTTTTCTCTCTGTCATTTTGTTGTTGTTTGCTTGATTGTTGAGTATATTGGGGTTTTTTATGCTTGTTTGTGAGATTGTTTTGCTTTTTCTTTTTATTTGTTTGTTGGTTTTTTTTCCCGGTTATTTTTTTGCTCCTGTTTTCCCTCGCCTCGCTTAATATTAGTTATTGTTTGTAGATTGCATTCATCTCCAGGGATCTGTTGCTAGAATTTGTTGGGATTAGTGGCTGTTCTATTGGAGTTTTCTCCCCATATAAATAGTTTCTTCCTCTCTTCTATTTCCTTCCCTTTCTTTTCTCTCTTACTTTTTTTTTCTTTTCCCAATTTCATTTTTGCACTCCTTTTTTTTCTTTTTCTCTTCTTTCTTCCTTATCCCCTAATTCTCTTTGCTCTGGTGGTCACCTTTATTTGGGGTTGTTAGTATCGTGAATACATTTGTGTTCAGTGCATTGTGCCTTGTTGTGTTGTATTTTGTGCCTTTAAATCAACACAGCAGA
>NW_005362314.1:794428-808439 GCF_000412655.1 Myotis brandtii
GAAATGGAGGCAATGGAGGCAAGCAACCTGTCAGAGAAAGAATTCAGAGAAATGGTCATAAGGTGGATGAAAAGAATGGAAGACAAATTCAACAATATGTGTAAGAACCAAGAGGAAATGAAGAAGAACCAAGAAGAAATGAAAAATGACATCACTGCTATAAAGAACTCAATAGAAAGCATCAACAGTAGACTAGAAGAAGCAGAGGACCGCATCAGTGAGTTAGAAGACAAGGTAGGAAAAAATACCCAAGCAGAGCAGCTTCTAGAAAAAAAAAACTAAAAAGCAGGAGGAGAGCCTAAGAGAACTTTGGGACAACACAAAACAAAACAACATCCACATAATAGGGGTGCCAGAAGGAGAGGAAACTGAGCAAGGAATAGAAAACCTGTTTGGAGAAATAATGACAGAAAACTTCCCTGATATAGGGAAGAAAAAACTCACACAAATCCAAGAAGCTCACAGAGTCCCAAACAAAATGAAACCCAAAAGACCGATGCCAAGGCACATTATAATTAAATTGGCAAACACCAACAACACACCCTTGGAGAAGCCACAGCTGTTGCAGCTGGCCCCAGTCACCATCACCACAACCATGAGCAGCAAGACCAATATCCAACAGCTGCTTACCGCCCCGACCCTCAGTGCTGCCAACACCAGCCCAGCACCACAGGCAGCAGCACAGAGAGCGGTGGCCTGTGAGACCTCACATCAGCACACCTGTGGACAGGGACAAAAGGGTCATCACAAAGAAGGTTTGAGGAACAGTAAAATGGTTTAATGTAAGAAACAGATGTGGTTTCATCAACAGGAATGACACCAGGAAGATGTATTTGTGTACCAGACTGCCATAAAGAAGAATGAACCCAGGAATTACCATTGCAGTGTAGAAGATGTAGAGGATTTGTTGAAGGAGAAAAGGTTGTGGAGGCAGCAAATGTTACAAGCCCTGGTGGAGTTCCAGTGCAAGGCAATAAATATGCAGCAGACTGTAACCATTACAGATGCTGTCCATGTTGCAGGGGTCCTCCACACAATTACAAGCAGAATTACCAGAATAGTGAGAGTGGGAAAAGAATGAAGGATCAGGGCTGAGTTCCCTCCCCCTTTGCCGCCAGTCCACAGACCCTGGCCTGGCCTGGCGGGGCAATGCTGGGTGAGCATTAGGGCCTGCGGGCGCACTGACCAGGAGCTGGGAGCAGCAGCCACACCGGCGTGAGTGGCTGGCAGAGGCAGAGGTCGCGTGAGGTGGCCCTCCTTGCTCAGCATTATAGAGCCAAGCTTTTTGAGAGAACAAGAGCTGTTCAAAAAAACTCTAAGGGACCCCACGAGGTTTGTAACCTGGGCAGCAATGGGAAATAGCAGTTCATCCCAGATAAACCCCCTGAACCTGTCCCCAAGGCCCCTTTTCTCTGACTTCCCAGAGAGCCAAGCAGATCAGTCTACTAGCCTCATTTCCCCAGCCCTTTCTTGTTTCACTGTCACCAGCTTTAATAAACGTCCTCTAAAATTCACCTGGACTCATGAAATTTTTCCTGCACCAAGTCAAGAACCCACACACTACAGGCTGGCCCTAGGTAGACCCATTCAGGAGCAGATTCTCTTTCCAGTAACACCAGGACCTCTCGTAGATAAATGGGAACACACAGACACACACACAAATATTTCTCTATAGTTTTTTTCTAGCATATTTTATTTATTTTTATTATTGAGTGTGTTAGGTCTGATCGAATAATTGAAGGGACACACCCTCCCCTGGGAACTGACCTTTATATCACTTCAGAACCGACATTCCCTTTTGCTTAGCACTTGCTAAGACCACATTCCACTTGCTAAGACCATTATCTTTCCCCTCAGGACCTGCCCAGAGAATTCTCCAGCCAGAAAAAGCCTGCCTAGAGTCCTTTAAAATCTCTGAGTCCCTATCCCTGGGTGCTGGGGCCGTTTTGGGGCTCAGCCCATCAGGCTTTCCAGAGGACCTAATAAATTCATAATTCTTTATCCCTTTTGGCCTCGTGCGTTCCTCCTTCGGTGACCCTAACAGAGAGTATTACAAATGTCCCCTATTTTCTCCCCTTTGCCCTCCTCCACCTGGTTCCTGTCCCACCCCAAGCCTTCATAACACTATTGTCTGTGTCCATGGGCTATGCATATAAATTCTTTGGTTAATCTCTCCCCATCCACCCATCCACATCCACCTGCCCTCTGAAATTCATCAGTCTGGTCCAAGTTTCTATGTCTCTGGATCTATTTTATTTTGTTTATTATATTCCACATATGAGTGAGATCATATGACACTTATCTTTCTCTGACTGGCTTATTTCACTTAGCATAATACTCTCCAGGTCCCTCCATGCTGTCTCAAAGGATGAGATCCATCTTTTTACAGCTACATAGTATTCCATTGTGTAAATGTAACACAGGTTTTTTTATCCACTCATCTACTGATGGGCACTAGGGCTGTTTCCAGATCTTAGCTATTGTAAATAATGCTGCTAGGAACATAGGGGTACATATATTCTTTCTAATTGGTGTTTTGGGATTTTTAGGATATATTCCCAGAAGTGGGATCACTAGATCAAACAGCAGTTCTATATTTAATTTTTTGAGGAATCTCCATACTGTTTCCATAGTGGCTGCACCAGTCTGTGTTCCTACCAGCACTGTACTAGGGTTCCCTTTCCCCCATATCCTCATCAGCATTTATTTTTTTTGTTGATTTATTGATAGTAGCCATTCTGGCAGGTGTGCGGTGATATCTTATTGTGGTTTTGATTTGTATCTTTCTGATGATTAGTGATGTTGAGCATTGTTTCATATGTCTATTGGCCATCTCTATGTCCTCTTCGGAGAAGCATCTATTCAAGCCCTTTGCCCATTTTTTAAATTGTTTGTCTCCCTGGTGTTGAGTTGTATGAGTTCTGTTTATTTTGGAAATTAACCCCTTATTAGATGTATCATTGGCAAATATGTTCCCCCATACAGTGGGTTCCCTTTTCATTTTGAGGATGGCTTATTTTGCTGTGCAGAAGCTTTTTATTTTGATATATTCCCATTTGTTTATTTTTTCCTTTGTTTCTCTTGCTTTAGGAGATATATCGGTGAAAATTCTGCTACATGAGATGTCTGAGATTTTATTGCCTATGTTTTCTTCTAGGTTTTTTATAGTTTTGCAACTAACATTTGTCTTTAATACATTTTGCATTTATTCTTGTGTATGGTGTAAGTTGGTGGTCTAATTTCATTTTTTTTTTGCATGCACCTGTCCAATTTTTCCAACACCATATATTGAAGAAACTATCTTTATTCCATTGTTTGCTCTTGCCTCCTTTGTCAAATATTGACCATAGTGGCAGGGGTCAATTTCTGGGGTCTTTGTTCTGTGCTAGTAGCACTGGGGCCGTTTTGGGGCTCAGCCCATCAGGCTTTCCAGAGGACCTAATAAATTCATAATTCTTTATCCCTTTTGGCCTCGTGCGTTCCTCCTTCGGTGACCCTAACAGAGAGTATTACAAATGTCCCCTATTTTCTCCCCTTTGCCCTCCTCCACCTGGTTCCTGTCCCACCCCAAGCCTTCATAACACTATTGTCTGTGTCCATGGGCTATGCATATAAATTCTTTGGTTAATCTCTCCCCATCCACCCATCCACATCCACCTGCCCTCTGAAATTCATCAGTCTGGTCCAAGTTTCTATGTCTCTGGATCTATTTTATTTTGTTTATTATATTCCACATATGAGTGAGATCATATGACACTTATCTTTCTCTGACTGGCTTATTTCACTTAGCATAATACTCTCCAGGTCCCTCCATGCTGTCTCAAAGGATGAGATCCATCTTTTTACAGCTACATAGTATTCCATTGTGTAAATGTTACACAGGTTTTTTTATCCACTCATCTACTGATGGGCACTAGGGCTGTTTCCAGATCTTAGCTATTGTAAATAATGCTGCTAGGAACATAGGGGTACATATATTCTTTCTAATTGGTGTTTTGGGATTTTTAGGATATATTCCCAGAAGTGGGATCACTAGATCAAACAGCAGTTCTATATTTAATTTTTTGAGGAATCTCCATACTGTTTCCATAGTGGCTGCACCAGTCTGTGTTCCTACCAGCACTGTACTAGGGTTCCCTTTCCCCCATATCCTCATCAGCATTTATTTTTTTTGTTGATTTATTGATAGTAGCCATTCTGGCAGGTGTGCGGTGATATCTTATTGTGGTTTTGATTTGTATCTTTCTGATGATTAGTGATGTTGAGCATTGTTTCATATGTCTATTGGCCATCTCTATGTCCTCTTCGGAGAAGCATCTATTCAAGCCCTTTGCCCATTTTTTAAATTGTTTGTCTCCCTGGTGTTGAGTTGTATGAGTTCTGTTTATTTTGGAAATTAACCCCTTATTAGATGTATCATTGGCAAATATGTTCCCCCATACAGTGGGTTCCCTTTTCATTTTGAGGATGGCTTATTTTGCTGTGCAGAAGCTTTTTATTTTGATATATTCCCATTTGTTTATTTTTTCCTTTGTTTCTCTTGCTTTAGGAGATATATCGGTGAAAATTCTGCTACATGAGATGTCTGAGATTTTATTGCCTATGTTTTCTTCTAGGTTTTTTATAGTTTTGCAACTAACATTTGTCTTTAATACATTTTGCATTTATTCTTGTGTATGGTGTAAGTTGGTGGTCTAATTTCATTTTTTTTTTGCATGCACCTGTCCAATTTTTCCAACACCATATATTGAAGAAACTATCTTTATTCCATTGTTTGCTCTTGCCTCCTTTGTCAAATATTGACCATAGTGGCAGGGGTCAATTTCTGGGGTCTTTGTTCTGTGCTAGTAGCAGGCTGTTTTCATTAGAATGTCTTTGCAGTAGAGTTTGAGATCTGTATTGTGATCCCTCCAACCTTATTCTTCATTATCAAGGCTGCTGTTGCTATTTGGGGTCTTTTTTGTTTTCATATAAATTTTTGGAGTATTTGTCTAGATCTGTGAAGTATGCTGATGATATTTTAGATTATAGATTGCATTCAATCTATAGGTTGCTTTGGGTAGTATGGACATTTTAATGATATTAATTTTTCCAATCCATGAACACGGTATATGCTTCCATTTGTTTATATCTTCCTCTATTTATTTTTTCAATTTCCTATAGTTTTCCAAGTACAGGTCTTTTATCTATTTGGCTAAGTTTATTTCTAGGTATCTTTTTGTTGTTGTTGCAATGGTAAGTGGGGTTTGTTTTGTTTTTAGTTTCTATTTCTGAGAGTTATTGGTGTGTAAAAATAACCTATTTCTGAATATTAATTATGTATCCTGCTACTTTGTCAAATTCAATTATTAGATCTAGTAGGGTTATTTTTTTTTTTTGGTGGAGTCTTTAGGGTTTCCTATGTACAATATCAGTTTTACTTCCTTCTTTTCAATTTGGATGCCTTTTATGTTTTTTCCTTATCTGATCACTGTGGCTAGAACATCCAGTACTATGTTGAATAAGAGTGATGAAAGTGGACATTCCTCTCTTGTTCCTGTTCTTAGGGGTAATTGTTTTAGTTTTTGCCCATTGAGTATGATGTTGGCTGTAGGTTTGTCATTATGTTGAGGTATGATCCCTCTGTTTCCACTTTGCTGAAAGTTTTTATCAAAAATGGGTCTTGGATTTTGTCAAATGCTTTTTCTACATCTATTGATATTATTGTGTGACTTTAATCCTTCATTTTGTTTATGTGATGTATCACATTTATTGATTTGTGAATATTGCACCAGCCTTGCATTCTCAGAATAAATCCCACTTGGTCATGGTATATGATCTTTTTCATATATTGCTGGATGTGATTTGCTAATATTTCGTTGAGGATTTTAGCATCTATGTTCATCAGGGATATTGGTCTGTAATTCTCTTTCTTTGTAGTATCTTCATCTGGTTTTGGAATTAGGATAATGCTGGCCTCCTAAAAAGAGCTTGGATTTTTTAATAGTTTGAGGAAGATAGGTGTTAGCTCTTCTTTGAATGTTTGGTAAAACTTGCCTGTAAATCCATCCGATACAGAACTTTTGTTTGCTGGGAGTTTTTTTATTACTGCTTCAATTTCATTAGTTATCTCTATATATATGTTTAAGAGCATGAGTTTACACCAACACTTTCAATTAAATACAATAGAGTTCATTGTAATTTTTTCTCTATTCATCTTTGTAACATCCTTCTCTAATGGTGAAAATCCTGAATCAATCCCCCTGTATATAACCAATCTCCTTTTTCATCACCATCCCCTACCTTGTGTGGATACCACCTCACTGTGCTTGGACATTGCGCTCTCCCACTAGGCAGACGACCCCCATACTGTTATCCTTCTTACCTCATTTGTGATCTCACAGCCCATAGTAGTAGACCATCCTCTCATGTGGATGCTCTCCTCACAAGAACTGGACTCCAATACCATTGTGAACACTTATTTACTCTAACCCTAATGGTCTCTCCATCCATGCAAGCCCACCCATACTCAGAGCCAGAGTCCGCCTGTTTCTTGGTATGGAAGCTGTCACTGTTCTTGGCTCATTTTATCTCTGAAATCCATCTCATTAAGGCTTCCTTGCATTCATCATCTTAACTAGCCCATGGATTTTCCTCTGGTTTTTTCTACTTGTCACCATGGAAGTGAGGGTCTTTGTGGTCCTTCTACATTCCAGGGGTGGGCAAACTTTTTGACTCGAGGGCCACAATGGGTTCTTAAACTGGACCGGAGGGCCGGAACAAAAGCATGGATGGAGTGTTTGTGTGAACTAATATAAATTCAAAGTAAACATCATTACATAAAAGGGTACGGTCTTTTTTTTTTTTTTTTAGTTTTATTCATTTCAAATGGGCCGGATCCGGCCCACGGGCCGTAGTTTGCCCACGGCTGTATCTAACCAGAGGCAGAAATCCTACCAGCATTCCTCGAGCACTTCTTTTGTGCTGAATGTTTTTTGGACATGATTTCAGTTAATCCCCATAACACAGCTATTAGTGTCCTCATTGTACCTATGAGCAAACAGGCTCAAAGATTACTTCACCTGCCCATGGTCCATCAGCTTATAAATGCTACAGATGGATTCAAACCATGAAAGCACATTGTTTTTCATTCACCTCTCTGCCCCCAACTCAAACCAGCTCAAAATAAAGTGGGGGTAGAGGCTGATAGTATTGCCTCTCATATTTGGGAAGTCCAAGAAAGAGAGGGAAGGGCCCAAATTCAGGCTTAAAATTTATCTGTTTACTATCTATCCCCCACAATGCAACCGTCTAGACCCGTGGTCGGCAAACTGCGGCTCGCGAGCCACATGCAGCTCTTTGGCCCCTTGAGTGTGGCTCTTCCTAAGCCTTAGGAGTACCCTAATTAAGTTAATAACAATGTACCTACCTATATAGTTTAGGTTTAAAAATATTTGGCTCTCAAAAGAAATTTCAATCATTGTACTGTTGATATTTGGCTCTGTTGACTAATGAGTTTGCCGACCACTGGTCTAGACCAAGGGTTGACAAACATTTTCTGAAAAGAACCAGATAACAAATATTTTTTGGCCTTGTGGGGCATAAAGTTTCTGTCACATCTACTCAACTCTGCCACTATAACATGAAAACACCACGGATGATATATCAGTGAATGAACAGGGGTATGTTTCACTAAATTACAGTTGGCCTTTGAATAATTTGGGCTTGACTGCACGGGTCCACTTATACATGGATTTTTTTTTCAATAAATACCTGTACTGTTTTTTATCAACAGTTGGGAGTTCACAGGGGCAGAGGAATGACAGTATGCAATGATCTATGCCATTATTTTTATTAGGTCATTTTTAAATTGATTTTAGAGAGAGGAATGAAGAGAGAGAGAGAGAGAGAGAGAGAGAGAGAGAGAGAGAATCAATTGAAGAATGGACCTTGAAAGAACTGGCTCCGTCCCATCCCCTTGCCCTCTATCTAAACCATAGACATTCCATTTTATTCCCATAAATTTTGTTAGGACTGACTTTCAGGCACAGATGGTCCATTAACCTGTTAATTCCAGGGTATAACTAAACCAGATAAGTAACTAAGCTATTTCTAGCTTTTGTAAATATGCTTGCTTGAATAATGGGAAAATAAAAGGCGAGGGGGCTGGAAATCTGAGCCTATGGCAGGAATCTGGTGTACATTCTTATCAGTTTATGGTCTGTTCACTGCTCCCTCTTAAATTGTCTATCTTGGAGGACCTGTTTGCTTAACCATATTGAAAAGGCCATAAACTAAAATTCTCCCAAACGGAGTTGTCAGGGCTGGCACCAGGCCAGGCCTTGAGATAGGATCTGATAGCACCAATCCTAGAGTTTTTTCCCTCTTTTTGCCTTTATAAGCTTACCCCTAACTTCTGTTTGGGATTGCGAGGTTTAGAGTGGCAAAAAGCCCTTTGTGGTCCCGGCGTGTCAGTTTTGAAATAAAAGCTCCAAAATTCGACCCTCTGGCTGTGGCGTCTTGCTGAATTTCAATACAACACAATCAGTTGCCTCCCAAATGTGCCCTGACCAGGAACCGAACCTACCACCTTTTGGTGAATCGGGTAATGCTCCCACAAACTAAGCCACACTGGCCAGGGTGATCTATGTCATCTACACTAATAAAAGAGAAAGATGCAAATTGACCGTACCTTCATGATGCCCACCAGCCAATCAGGAGTGAGTATGCAAATTAACCTCATCACCTCTGTGGAGACTGACAGCAGGGAGGAGGCAGCTCCCAGCACTGCACTGCCTGCTTGGCCGTCGCTGCGGCCCACAGGCAGCTCCCAGCACAGCCTGCTTGGCCATTGCTGTGGTGACCCGGGAGCAGGCAAGCACCGACTGCAGGCAGCACCCAGCATGGCCTGCTTGGCAGTCGCTGTGGTGTGGAGCAGACAGGCCCCGCAGAGAGCAGAGAACCAATGGGAGCAGGCCTAAGCCATCAGTAGGACATCCCCTGAGGGCTCCCAGATTGGACAGGGTGCAGGTCAGGCTGGGAGACACACACACACACACACACACACACACACACACACACACACCCGTGCACAAATTTCATGCACTGGGCCTCTAGTTTTATATGAGACTAGAGGATCTGTGGATTTTGGTATCCACAAAGGATCTTGAAACCAACCCCATGGATATCTAGGTGCAACTTAGAAGTTTTTGGAAAGTCAAAGTTACCCGTGGATTTTGACTATGTAGGGTGTCAGCACCCTTAACCTTTGTGTTGTTCAAGGATCAACTGTTTTTATAAAAAGAGCTGGGGACTGGCTGTTCAGAAGGAAGAGACTGAGTCTATTTTCTTCACTGCTATACCCCCAATGTAAAGAACACTGCCCACCACATAGTAGGCACTCCATCAGTGTTTGTTAAATGAATGACTAAACAAATTATTTTTGTTTGTATGTTGTTGGTGGAGAAGAGGTGACATGACCAGAGTGAGTGGTGCTGGTGGATTTGTTGAACAGACAGTGCAAGATCCAACTTGGAAATATGTTACAGGTCTTCTGGAGGAGTTTTATTCCTTTAAGAAGAGGGAAAGAAACAATTTTTATTTGGCATCTGTTTGGTGCTAAGGACCTGTTCTTTCTCATGACAGCCCTGTGATGTAGTTTTATGCCAAAGACTAAATGTTTGTGTCCTCCCAGAATTCCTATGATGAAACCTAATCCCCAATGTGATAGTATTTGGGGGTGGGGCATTTGGAAGTGACTAGGTCATGAATGAGATGGCTGTCTATGAACCAGGAAGAGGATTCTCACCACAAATGGAATCTGCCAGTGCCTTTATCTCAGACTTGCAGCCTCCAAAACTGTAAAAACTAAATGTTGGTTATTTAAGCCACCTAGTCTATGGTATTTTGTTATAGCAGCCTGAATGGATTAAGACAGTCTGTGTCCCATATCACATTGGGGAAACTAAGGCTCAGAGAGTTGAGAAGACCTGCTCCTGGCTGCATGGCTTGAGGCAGAGCTAGAATCCCCAGCCAGGTCTGTCTGATTTGGCATACTCTTTGTGCTCGGCTAAACTTCCTGAGGAGGTGGTGGCTTTTCCATCTCCAGAGGCACATCAGCAAAACTGGAACATCAATCCCTTAGGAAGGCCAAAGATGATACTCTCTCTTGGGTGTACTATTCCTACCAAATTCATTATTAACCCTTCTGCCTGGTATTCCATACCTTGTAATTAGATCCCAAACTAGCCATCTAGTTTTTCTTCCTAAGGCCCTAGAGTCCTGCTGAAAACTTTCAGTTCCTCTAGGGAGTCACGTTCTCTTTCATTTCCTAATCTTTGCAGGTGCTGACCACTCTAACAGAAACACTCCTTCCTCCACCCCATTTCAACACTTCATTCTTCAGAATGTAACCCTTACCCTAGAATGTAACCTTCTGGAAGTTCTGGCATGTTTTCCTATATCACCAAGCAATTCTAAAATTCTTGGCCATCCCTGACTGGATGTCCTACAAATTTAAGTCAATTCTGACATTATCAACCTGGTTATAGCATCAGAGCTATTTTAAAAATTCAACTGAGCCCTAACTGGTTTGGCTCAGTGGATAGAGTGTCAACCTGTGGACCGAAGGATACTAGGTTCGATTCTGGTCAAGGGCATGTACCTTGGTTGCAGGCTTCTCCATGGCCTGGGTCCTGGTCAGGGTGCATGCAGGAGGCAACCAATCGATGTGTTTCTTTCACATCAATATTTCTCTCTGTCTTTTCCTCTCCCACTCTCTCTAAAAATCAATGGAAAAATATCCTTGGGTGAGGATTAAAAAAAAAAAGGTTCCACTGAGTGAATTTTAATGATCTTATTGGCTTTATTCAATGATTTGTGAATCAAACGGCATCTAATTGAGCAGTTAGAGCTCTGAAGAGCTATGCAAAGCAAGAGATTTTAGAGAGAGGGGAACAGAAACAAGGAAGTTGTACAATGCAGAAAAAGTGGGTTGGTTATTGCAAGGTTACTTTCCCTACAGGGGATGGCTAGTGCTGATCAGGCAATTCTTGGTTAAGATTCCATTTCTGGGAGAGACGAAACTGTCACTAACTTAAGTCTCAGTTTGGTGACATAGAGCTTAGCATAAGCGACTCCATTTGGGGTCTGTTGTCTTGTTTTTAACAGATCCCTCAGTCCCACAGACTGTCCCCAATTTCAGACACCAATTGAAAGTCCAGGCCACCCATATTTCTGATGGACTGGCTATAAATCAGAGGTTGTCATGTCACCCTCCTCAGTCCAATAATTTGTTAGAACAACTCATAAAACTCCAGAAAACATTAACTAAACTTATGTTTACTAGGGTGTTTTTTTTAATGTTTTTAATTGATTTTTAGGTAGAGAGGAAGGGAGAGGGAGAGATAGAAACATCAATGAGAGAGAAACATCCATCCTGCATGTCCCCTACTGGGGCTCGAGCCCTAAACCCAGGCATGTGCCCTGACCCAAATCAAACCAGTGATCTCTTGGTCTGTGGGATGACCAAGTGCAATCCACTGAACCACATCGGCCGGGCAAATAATTGGTCTTACTTCTTTTGTTTTTTAATGTATTTTTATTTATTTCAGAGAGGAAGGAAGCTAGAAACATCAATAAGAGAGAATCATTGCTTGACTGCCTCCTCACACTCCCTACTAGGGATCGAGTCCAAAACCCCGGCATGTGTCCTGACTGGGAATCGAAACATGACTTCCTGGTTCATAGGTCAACACTCAACCACTGAGCCACACCAGCCAGGCTTACTAGTTTATTACAAAGGACATGCTAACGAATACAGATAAACAGCCCGATGAAGAGGTACATAGGATGAGGTCCAGAAGGATCCCAAGCACAAGAGCTCTGTGTCTGTGGAACTGGGATGCCTCACCAGCCAGCTCATCAACTCATATTTCAAGAGTTTTTGTAGAGCTTAATCTCCAACCCTGTAATCACTTGACCAACCTAAGACTATAAAGTGGCCCTACTCTGAGTCATCTCATTAGCATAAACTCTGGTGTGATCAAAAAAGACTTCTTATGCCCAGTCAGTGTGGCTCAGTGGTTGAATGTCAACCTATGAACCAGGTCACAGTTCGATTCCCGGTCAGGGCACATGCCCAGATTGCGGGCTCAATTCCCAGTGTGGGTTGTGCAGGAGGCAATTGGTCAATGATTCTCTCTCATCATTGATGTTTCTATCTTTCTCTCCCTCTCCCTTCCTCTCTGAAATCAATAAAAATATTTTTTTTTTAAAAAAAAAGAACGAAACCCCATGCTTTACATCTATCTCCCCCTCTAGACTGTGAGTTCCACATGGAGAGACTGAGTTCAACAAATGTCTAGTGAACAAATGAAGTGAGTGAGCAAATGTTGGCTCATTCCACTGTCCAGTTAACTTCTACATTATATACAGCACACTTTTTTAAATTTTTTTATTTATTGATTTGAGAGAGAGAGAGAGAAAAGAAGAGAAAGGAAAAAATCAAATTTTTTGTTGTTCCACTTATTTATGCATCCATTGATTGATTCTTGCATGTGCACTGACCAAGGATCAAACCAATTGGGCTACCTGGCCAGGGCCCAGACACATCTTTTAATACCACCTCCTCCAGAAAGGCTTCCTTCCCTATCCACTTGGAGTTCTTTTCCAAACTAGTTGAGCTGCACAGACTCTGTCACACCCTGTAAACTTTGATTGGCAGCAGGAGTTTTTCCCCAAGTCAAACTGTTAAGGGCAGAAATAGACTATTGGGGACTAACTATAATTATAAGAAATATTAATCATGCTCTATTAACCATGATGGTTCTGTTCTGATTAGGGAAAGCACATTCTCACCTGGTTGAGAGTTGTACGCCCTGGGACATGGGAGCTAACATCAGAATAC
Source organism: Myotis brandtii (assembly GCF_000412655.1). Classification (NCBI taxonomy): domain Eukaryota; kingdom Metazoa; phylum Chordata; class Mammalia; order Chiroptera; family Vespertilionidae; genus Myotis; species Myotis brandtii. The sequence goes on from NW_005362314.1 coordinate 807,315, forward strand.
AGTCCATCCTCCTGTCCCAAGAACTGCCTATAATTATGGAGAGACTTACAACCTCGTGGCTGAAAGAGTCTAGTCCCAGAGGTGCCTGCCCTCTGCGACCCCCACCAGCCCACATGGCTTGTAACCTGTAATGATTATACTGTGCCTACTTTCCCATGCCTGTAATTCCTACTTTCCTGTGTAATCATTGTACTTCTACCCAATATAACCATCTGGCTTACAGGGAGAGGCAGAGCAGAATTTTGTGGATGACCTGCTGCTCTCCCATACTGCCAGCATTATTGGAATAAACGCTCATATATCATTCAACCCTGACTCTGCGTAATTGGCTCAAGTAGTGACAGGCAGTCTGAACTCCTCGGTTATCTGGTTACAAGACCCCACTTAACTCCTCAATTCTTAGACACAAGCCACCTGCTCCTTTAGAGGTATGTCTCTCCTTCTTTGAAATGTGAGACAGGCTGGGCTGGCCTCTCAGAAACTTGCCCACAATGGAATTACAGAACCTCAGCTAACATCCACTGATCAGAAAGAGACCCCCCTTGGGCTGTGCACAGGAATCAAAAAACAGGACAGCAGCTGTGCCAGCCCTTTCACTATGGCAGCCATTGAGGAGCAGAAGCCATGGCTTTGTGCTACCCAATGGCCTTGGGCCTCAACAAGGGCCACATGGTGACCAAAAACATGAGCAAGCTGAGGCACAGCAGAGGCACAGCCGCCACTGCACGCACCTCACCAAACACACCAAGTTGGTGCAGGAAATGATCCAAGAGGTGTGTGTGTGTGACTTTGCCCCCCATGATAGGCACACTATGGAGCTGCTCAAGGTTAAGGACAAGAGAGCCCTGAAATGTGTCAAGAAAAGGGGACACATGCCCTACCGGCAAAGCTCACTGGTTGAGCATCGACCTATGAACCAGGAAATCAAGGTTCGATTCCCAGTCAGGGCATATGCCCTGGTTTCGGGCTCAATCCCCAGTGGGGCGTGCAGGAGGCATCCGATCAATGATTCTTTCTCATCAATGATGTTTCTTCTCTCTCTCCCTCTCCCTTCCTCTCTGAAATAAAATTTAAAAAAGAAAGAAAGAAAGAAAGAAAGAAAGAAAGAAAGAAAGAAAGAAAGAA
>NW_005362314.1:809681-816420 GCF_000412655.1 Myotis brandtii
AAAAAAAAAGAACGAAACCCCATGCTTTACATCTATCTCCCCCTCTAGACTGTGAGTTCCACATGGAGAGACTGAGTTCAACAAATGTCTAGTGAACAAATGAAGTGAGTGAGCAAATGTTGGCTCATTCCACTGTCCAGTTAACTTCTACATTATATACAGCACACTTTTTTAAATTTTTTTATTTATTGATTTGAGAGAGAGAGAGAGAAAAGAAGAGAAAGGAAAAAATCAAATTTTTTGTTGTTCCACTTATTTATGCATCCATTGATTGATTCTTGCATGTGCACTGACCAAGGATCAAACCAATTGGGCTACCTGGCCAGGGCCCAGACACATCTTTTAATACCACCTCCTCCAGAAAGGCTTCCTTCCCTATCCACTTGGAGTTCTTTTCCAAACTAGTTGAGCTGCACAGACTCTGTCACACCCTGTAAACTTTGATTGGCAGCAGGAGTTTTTCCCCAAGTCAAACTGTTAAGGGCAGAAATAGACTATTGGGGACTAACTATAATTATAAGAAATATTAATCATGCTCTATTAACCATGATGGTTCTGTTCTGATTAGGGAAAGCACATTCTCACCTGGTTGAGAGTTGTACGCCCTGGGACATGGGAGCTAACATCAGAATACAGTCCATCCTCCTGTCCCAAGAACTGCCTATAATTATGGAGAGACTTACAACCTCGTGGCTGAAAGAGTCTAGTCCCAGAGGTGCCTGCCCTCTGCGACCCCCACCAGCCCACATGGCTTGTAACCTGTAATGATTATACTGTGCCTACTTTCCCATGCCTGTAATTCCTACTTTCCTGTGTAATCATTGTACTTCTACCCAATATAACCATCTGGCTTACAGGGAGAGGCAGAGCAGAATTTTGTGGATGACCTGCTGCTCTCCCATACTGCCAGCATTATTGGAATAAACGCTCATATATCATTCAACCCTGACTCTGCGTAATTGGCTCAAGTAGTGACAGGCAGTCTGAACTCCTCGGTTATCTGGTTACAAGACCCCACTTAACTCCTCAATTCTTAGACACAAGCCACCTGCTCCTTTAGAGGTATGTCTCTCCTTCTTTGAAATGTGAGACAGGCTGGGCTGGCCTCTCAGAAACTTGCCCACAATGGAATTACAGAACCTCAGCTAACATCCACTGATCAGAAAGAGACCCCCCTTGGGCTGTGCACAGGAATCAAAAAACAGGACAGCAGCTGTGCCAGCCCTTTCACTATGGCAGCCATTGAGGAGCAGAAGCCATGGCTTTGTGCTACCCAATGGCCTTGGGCCTCAACAAGGGCCACATGGTGACCAAAAACATGAGCAAGCTGAGGCACAGCAGAGGCACAGCCGCCACTGCACGCACCTCACCAAACACACCAAGTTGGTGCAGGAAATGATCCAAGAGGTGTGTGTGTGTGACTTTGCCCCCCATGATAGGCACACTATGGAGCTGCTCAAGGTTAAGGACAAGAGAGCCCTGAAATGTGTCAAGAAAAGGGGACACATGCCCTACCGGCAAAGCTCACTGGTTGAGCATCGACCTATGAACCAGGAAATCAAGGTTCGATTCCCAGTCAGGGCATATGCCCTGGTTTCGGGCTCAATCCCCAGTGGGGCGTGCAGGAGGCATCCGATCAATGATTCTTTCTCATCAATGATGTTTCTTCTCTCTCTCCCTCTCCCTTCCTCTCTGAAATAAAATTTAAAAAAGAAAGAAAGAAAGAAAGAAAGAAAGAAAGAAAGAAAGAAAGAAAGAAGAAAGAAAGAAAGAAAGAAAGAAAGGAAGGAAGGAAGAAAGAAAGAAGGAAAGAAAAGGGGACACACATCTATGTCAAGAGGAAGAGAGGAGCTGAGCAATGTCCTTGCCATGAGGAAAGCAGCAACCAAGAAGGACTGAGCCCCATCCCCTCTGTGTGTAATAAAACCTGTTCAGGAAAAATAAATTTAAAAACAGGCAGCTTTTTCGGGTGTCTCGCCAGGCTAGACAGCGCCACCCAGAGGTTTGAGGTGGCTTCAACACATGTTTACAGAACAGATACCAAACTTTCCTACCTCCTTGCCTTAGCACTGGCTAGAGCCACTAGAACCTCTGCCTGGCATGCCGCCCTTCTCCCACCTCTCCGACATTTTACCTGTTCTTGAGAGTGATGTCACGGTCCTCCAGATTTGCTCATTTCCCTCACCTTGCTCCTTAGCCCCTCCTGGTCACTGTTACCCTGGAGAGCCCTGGGAAGGAGGGTATGCCCAGACACCTGCCCTGCAGTAGTTGGCTCCTGGGTCAGCTGCTGTTTTCAGCCCCAAAGGCTCCATTCCTGGTGTTGCAGATGCACTGTGCCCCGCATACTGGAACAAGGAGACTTCTAGGAACTTGGTTATGCTTCTCTCATCTTTGGGGAAAAACCTCCCCAGTCCTCTAGGTGTCACCAAACAACTCAGAAAAGGGTTGTCCTCATTCCTGCCATCACCTCCTCTCTCTTTCCTTCTCCTGGCTGCTCTACCTCCCACTCTCCAAAAATGACCAATGACAGAATTTACCTTCCCCCTGAACAAACCAACAGATCCATTTTTGTCTTGGTCCTACCCTGATAGGGACAGCCATTCCCTTCTCCTTGCTTGAGCCCTACTCTCACCTAGGACTCTTCCTACCTTCCAGGCTGCTCCCGCTCCACCTCTTTCACAGGCTCTTCTGCCTGACAGCTAACATCATATTTCTTAAAAAAGAAAAACAAAGTCAGGGAACTCACACTTTCCAATTTCAAGAAATAATATATATACAGTAAAATCTTGGACATTTCTTTTTTTTTTTAATTAAATCTTTATTGTTCAGGTTACATTTGTTCCTCTTTTTTCCCCCCCCATAACTCCCCTCCTCCCAGTTCCCGCCCCACCCTCCGCCCTCACTCCCCACCCACTGTCCTCATCCATAGGTGCACGATTTTTGTCCAGTCTCTTCCCGCATCTCCCATTCCCCTTTCCCCCCCCAAGAATAGTCAGTCCATTCCCAGGACATTTCTTATAGCAATATTTTTTCTGATATATCTTCCTGGTCAAGTGAAACAAAAGAAAACATGAAAAAATGAGACTACATCAAACTAAAAAGTTTTGGCACAGCAAAAGAAACTATCAACAAAATGAAGAGACAACCAACCCACTGACTGGGAGAACATATTTGCCAATGATACATCTGATAAAGGATTACTATCCACAATTTATAAAGAACTTATAAAACTCAACACCAAAAAAACAAACAATCCAATTTTTAAAATGGGCAAAGGAACTAAATAGAAACTTCTCCAAAGAGGACATACAGATGGCCAATAGATATATGAAAAGGTGTTCAATGTCCCTAATCATCAGAGAAATGCAAATCAAAACCACAATAATATCACCCCACACCTGTCAGAATGACTATTATCAATAAATCAACAAATAACAAGTGTTGTCCAGGACATGGAGAAAGGGGAACTGTCTTGGTGGGAATGCAGATTGATACAGCCACTGTGGAAAGCAATATGGAATTATCTCAAAAAATTAAAAATGGCCTGGCCAGCGTGGCTCAGTGGTTGAGCATCGACCTATGAATCAGGAGGTCACAGTTCGATTATCAGTCAGGGCACATGCAGGGGCTGTGGGCTTGATCCCCAATAGAGGGTGTGAGGGAAGCAGCTGATCAATGATTCTCTGTCATCATTGGTCTCTCTCTCTCTCTCTCTCTCTCTCTCTCTCTCTCCCTTTCTCTCTGAAATCAATAAAAATATATTTTTTAAATTATAGCCTAATTTGCTCTCTATGCGACAAGTATGAGGTGCAACTCACATTAATCAATATTTACAACAAATGAATTGAGTCCAGAAAGTTTAACCCAGAAAAAATTTTTGATTGTGCTAAAATTTGTTATGGCTGAATGCTGAGAGAGAGAGAAAGTATTTCAATAAATTTAAATATGCAAAACTTGACTCTGAGGAAATGACAATTACACAAAAAATCACAGTGATAGAATCAACAGTTGGTAAAAATTGGACAAAGGAGACTGCTTGATGAATCAAATGTTTACTTAAAAAATCACATGAAAAAAATGTTCCTCATAAAATTATTTCAATCAAGTAAAAATGAACTTTGAGAAAAATTTGGGAAGGGTTTAACTGCACTGAATAGAAAAGTGATCTAGGAATCTAATTGGCTAAGTGCAATTTATGATTCAAAAGTATTTTCCAACAAAAATTTGCTGGATTTTTTTTTCCATTATGCTTATTAAACTGGAGTCAAATTGTCCCCAGAATTAAACTATCCTTTGTGTGGAAATGGCAGTATAAAAATGAGAGGGTTAAATATCCTGTGCATCTTCCTGGTGTTCGACTTTTCAAAATATATTTTTATTGATTTCAGAGAGAAAGAGAGAGATAGAAACATCAATGATGAGAGAGATTCATTGATGGGCTGCCTCCTGCACACCCATGGGATTGAGAACACAACCCGGGTAACCCCACTGGAAATCGAACTGTGACCTCCTGTTTCATAGGTTGACACTCAAGCATTGAGCCACAACAGCCAGGCTGGTGTTCGATTTTATCTCCTAGCCACTAGATGTCCCTATCTCCCAGGCAAGGCCCCAGAACAAACTGGTTATGACCTCTTTCTGGGGGGCCCTTGTACCTCTGCAGTTCCCACATCTTGGCTACCAGTCCAGGTTTCTCTGTTCCTCTGAAGCTGTGTCTCATACCAAACTGTTCTTTCCTGAGAGACAACCTTTGGGAACAAGGGCAAACCCTGAGACTTTGGCCCTCATGATGGCTCCTCAGTCTTCCACGCTCAGGGATTGTCCTTCCCTAGTTACTTGGCCCCCACCACATCCTGATGTCACCCTTGCCCTCCTGACTCAACACCCTTGTCCCATCTCCAACCATGTCCATGGGGATCTGTGACCCCCTCTCCTAGGCCCACCCAGAAATCAGGAGACAATGTCCATAAATTCATTTCAACTTCAAACTCACTAAATCCAAAGTCACCTTATAACTGTCAGGACTATAGAATGCCCAACACAAAAGCTGACTTTTAAAGGAAGGAGGTAAAGATCTGTTCTTTCAGGGAAAAAAAAAGGAAGAAGAAGAAAGAAAATGAGGGAGGGAGTTATGGGCTTGTGAGGGAGACAGAATGCATATTTATTTTTACCACCTGAGTTTTTAGAAATATGTTTTGGGGCTTTTCTTAACAGTTCCAGAATTTTCATAGATACAATGTAGGTAGTAAGAGAGAGGGAGACAGGAAAGGTATAAAGAGGCAAAGGAAGAGTAGAGACAGCAGCAGAGAAAGTGTAGACAGAAACAAAATGTAGATGGGACAGAGTGTAGAAAGATGGCCAGGGACAGGGAGCAAAGGATGTCAGTCATTGCTCCCCAACCCAGACAGAACTTCCTACTATTTGGAAGGTTGAGATCTAGACCTTAGAAGGTCCTGGAACGTCCCACTCTGGTCCCAGTCCTCCTGTTTCCAATTATCAGTCTCCATTCTGAATTTATGATGTCACCCTCTTGTGACAGGGTCATTCCCTGCCTCACCCTTGCAAGGCCCATCCCTGCATCTTGGGGTGAAATATATGTCCTTTTTGCTAAGTCTTGCCTTCTGTCAGTGACTGTCCCTACATATCCTCCCCAGCTGAGTGATCCCTCCCACCCCCACCCCACCCCCGCTCTTCCCTTCCCTGTCTTGGGCCCACTATTCATTTAATCATTCATTCATCAAACATTTATAAGCAGTTCCCATGTGCCAGGCCCCTGCTCAACAGTGAGACCTGACTTAGGCCCTACATGTCCCCTAATCGCCCCCCCAACCCCCGAAGCCATCAGTCTGGGGAGGGTGGGGGATGGGAGGAGTGCAGCAGTGATAGCACAGCCTGGGGGAACATAAGGCAGTGTGAGCCTCAGAGAAGATACTTGACCCGGCCAAAATAGACTTGGGCAGGGGACCAGCCTGAATCTTCCGTGTGACCCACCCCCTACCGCCGCGCCCCCAGCACAGGGTCGGGCTCCAGGAAGATGCGTCCCATCATCTCCCCTTCAGGGATTTCGGGCAAGACCTCTCCTCAGACGCAACCCATTAGCCTCTCCCTTATCTGGCCCCGCCCCATCGCTGTCTAGGCCACGCCCCCAAGTCCCTCCCCTATGTCATTCAATGTAGGTTTCAAGTCCCACCGCCCGGAGGTTAACCGCACACCAATCTCACGATCCCATTGGCCACAGAGTGTTACTTCATCGCCCTCCTTCAGTTGTCAATCTTCTTTATATAGTCCCAACAGTTGCCAAGGCTTGGTTTGAGGGACAGACGATAATGGACATATCAGGACGTCTCTTTATTGGGCGAAAGCCGGTTATGGGCGGGGCTTAGTACCAAAAGCTTGACTGCCTCAGTAGGGGGTTCCTCAGGGCCACAGCCTTCTCTCAGAGACTCACCCCTCTTTCCTCGCTATTGGCCACGACAGGTGTTGATCAACAGGATTACACATTCCGATAGGCAAAAGCACCCATCCTTCACTACTTCCCTAATTTCGATTCGCTTCTCTCCTCAGAGGCGGCAACCTTCTGGCCGTAGTCAGGGCCTTCCTTACGGAATGGCCAAATATCCCGTCACTCCTGGCCTGTGGGCGGAGCCATGGTAACTGGGGGCGGTGAATTGGTTGACTGGGCTTTGGGGGCGGGGCAGCGGCTCCTGTCAGCGGGTGAAATGGCAGCGGCGAGCTGGGG
>NW_005362314.1:816581-817260 GCF_000412655.1 Myotis brandtii
GCCCTGCTGGGAACCCTCTGCACTCCCAGCACGGACCCTGGTTGTCAGCCTCGGGCCGGACCTCCACCCACTCTCGTTCCCGACGCTTCCCGACTTCTCAGGGCCCTTCCTCGGACCCTTTCGGGCGCCTCCCACCTCCACCCGCCCCGCCCAGGGAGTGCCCCGGGCCCAAAAACTCTTTACTGACCTTCAGGACCCCTCCCAGGACCTTGCAGGGCCTCCCCAGCCCCGACCCCGCAGACCTTCCCCCTGCGCGCCCAGGACACCACCCACCCCTTAGGATCTCTCCCATCTGCAGACCCCTTACCACCCTGCCCCTCCTCTCACTTCCCATCCTCTCTCTGGGCCTAGACCCACCCCCATCCTCAGGGATACCAGCCTCAGAGTCCTCCCTGCCCTTCCCTTCTGACCCACAGGACCCTTGCCTAGCCTCTGTAAATTAGGATTCCTGCCCACAGGCCTCACCTCAGCCTGCTGGCCATCTCCTACTCTCAGCACTCCTGGGGTCCTCCCCGCACACTCCAGGAGCTCCACACATACCCCTGATCTTGACTCGTCTTGATCCCTGTTTCCTGGAAGCCCACCCTCACCTCATGCTCAGCACTACCCCCCAGTTGTTCTGAGAGCCCCGCACAGCACACACATACTGCCAACAGTTCCCAAACAGAGAATACCCATG
>NW_005362314.1:817311-840235 GCF_000412655.1 Myotis brandtii
CATACACAGAGACCTCCAACACAGACCAGGCAATTAGTACCCCACACACACACACACACACACACACACACACACACACACTCACACAGGGCTCTTCAACACCCCTTCTCGGACCTTCCCTTCGCAGGTCCTCCTGGAGTCCCCAGTGCTCCCAGCTCTGGCAGAGACTCAGATGTGTGAGCTGACTGCCCTGCCCCAGGCAGCCAGTCTGTCCAGCCACACCAACCTACCTGCGGCAGCATCCGCACTGGAACCCTGGAGGTGGTTGGGTGACCCAGAATCTCCCAACCCAGTGGACACCTGCTGCAGGCTTCTTCCCCTTTATCTATCTCTCCCCACTTTGCCCTTCTTCCAAGGGAAGGACACTCACTCTCTCTCCTACACCCGTCCCCCTAAAAGAACCGCTGCCTGGCCCCTAATTTATCCCCACCCCCTGGCGAGGAAGAGGAGTTCAGACTGCTCCTGGTCCTGAAGTCTGACCAGACTGGTAGGACCAGCATGCTGACCCCATCACACCTACCTACTCAGATGGCAGGGCCAGTGCTGGTGCCCAGGGGCAGCCCAGCCCCTGACAGTCCCTGTGAGTTCTTTCACCCACAGGACCCCAGGAGTGCTGAGAGTAGGAGATGGACAGTCCCTGTGAGTTCTTTCACCCACAGGACCCCAGGAGTGCTGAGAGTAGGAGATGGACAGTCCCTGTGAGTTCTTTCACCGACAACCAGTATGTTATGCCAAAATGAAACAGCTTCCTCCTCTCCTGGCATCTGGGACCCCGCGTGTCTGGGTTTGGGCCTGTCAGAATCAGACAGCTCTTTGTTAAGGAATATTTCAGAAGGGGAAAATGGGCTGTTTTTTTTTCCTCAGGTAGGCTGTGATGGAGCTAAAAGCCCCTGTGCCTGTGTCTTTCTGGGTTGTGTTGTCTCTTCCTGTCTGTTCTGCCACCCCACCACTCTCGCCCTTGGGTCCAACCTGTGGGTTCCCCTGAGCTTCTGCGGTTAACTGCTGGTGGTTTGAAAAAACTGCAGGTGGCTTGGCCCTGGCACAAGAATGAGGTGAGATAGAGAAGACAGGAGATTACAGAACTGGCAAGCTGGCATGGCCAGGCTGCAGGGAGTAAGGAGGAGACCCGGGCCTCCCCCCATGCAAATTTCCAGATCAGTCCAGCCCTAGCATTGCCCATCTAGGCTTCTTCAAGCTACATAAGCATTCCTAGACAATCCCAAGTAAACAGGACCAGGCTTCTTTGTGGGTGTTCACCAGTGTATTCTGGATGGCCTAGAAAAAAGCACATCTTGGCTTGGGACTTCAATTTCTCCACCTGGAAAATGGGGGGATAAATCCTTAGAACAGTAGTTTGTACTGCATGAGAGCCAGTGAGGTTAGGATGTGGCTTTGACTGTCTCTGGGCACGGTGTGGAAGGAGTCAATGGAGTTCAGGAGGGCAGCCACCCATCTATGGGTGCTAGCAGAAGCACTAGCCACCCTGGTTTCCTGGTTGTAACTAGTTGATGCCTCACTAATGAATATCTCTGTGGCCATGCTGCCCCTCAGGAAGCCAGCTTGAATCAGGGCTGAGAAATAGTCTACTGTGTTGGGGGACAGAGGGCAGTAGGAGGCCTGCTTGCTGGCAGTGCCCACTCCCACCCCCTACATGGACCCCTGATGCTGGGTAGGGAGAAGTTTGTTCTACCCACTTGCTGAAGGAAGAACGTGAATGAAAAGACTGCTGAAGGTCATGAGGTACACAAGAAATGAACCCCACAGGCTCCCCAGGGTGGGACCTTGTGTGGAGGCAGTGAGGTCAGAAGGCTCCCAGGGAGGGCTTGTGGACAATAAATGCACTTTTACCCTAGACTGGAATACAGGTCTATGTTTTTGTGTATGTGCTTTGATGGGTACAGGGGCCAAGGGGGAACATGATCTCAACTTTCTTATGCAGAATATAGATACTGATCATTCTGGGGGAAGCCCCATCCTGGAAGTTGAGTCAGATATTGGGGTCTGAAGGAATGTCAAAGGTGGTCCCTGCTCTGCATCTAAAGACCCTCTCTACATCTCAAGACAAGAGGTAGAACCACTAGTGCACACTGATCACGCCCATGCCATGTCCTAGGCCAGTGATGGCAAACCTATGACACGCGTGTCAGAGGTGACACGCGAACTCATTTTTTTGGTTGATTTTTCTTTGTTAAATGTCATTTAAATATATAAAATAAATATCAAAAATATAAGTCTTTGTTTTACTATGGTTGCAAATATCAAAAAATATCTATATGTGACACGGCACCAGAGTTAAGTTAGGGTTTTTCAAAATGCTGACACGCCAAGCTCAAAAGGTTCGCCATCACTGTCCTAGGCCCTGTGCCAAGCGCCATTTACATAGTATCTCATTTAACCTTCCAGGCAACCTGGAGAAACTGGGATTTCGGCACTATGCCCTTAACATCACATCCTGCTATCTCCTGTGTGGAAACTTGAGACAGAATTATGTACGGCGTGCTGCTGGGGGAGTGCAGAAAAGGGCCCTGAGCATTTCTGGGGTGTTAGGGAAGGTGGAGCAAGTATGATATATGGAGCATTCTAGGCAGCCAGAGTGCTTGGACAGAGGCCCAGGAAGCAGGAGCAAACATGATGCATTCAGGGAAGCGTACCTCGTTTGGTAGGCCTCATCCTATAAGCCTTTATGTTTCAAAGGTGATCCATGAGACACACACTATGGAAACTCCCTGGTCAGAGCAATCATAGTTGGAAGAATCGGAAAGGTAGCAAAATCCACCTGCCTGGGGGAGCCTGCAGTACACATGCTCTAGAAGCCAAGCGAAGACAGTGGAAGGAAGGAGGTTTAGTTAGGAGAACTAACCCACCAGAGCTAGGAAGAGATTGAACCCTACTGGAAAGATTTCCAAGGCCCTGTTGGCATGACTCACTACACTTTTCTTCCACTTTACAGTGCACCACATATGTTTGTGAGATTGTTTCATCTGTGTCTCTCTCCCATACCAGCCCATGAGACCCACAAGAGCAGGGCTCGTATTTGCTCACAGTTGAGTTCCAGGCGATTCTAGGGCACATAGCAGATACTCAGTAAGTGACTGGTTGGTTTAGAGCTGTCATTCTTCTCTACTCACTTGCTTTTGAATTCTAGCTACTCTCCATGTTACCTAGGGGGGCAGCTGGCCCATCAGTTGCCTACTCCTTGCCAAGGAATAGGACCTGAGACACCAGGACATTTCCCCCAAAGTTAGAGCCAGGCAGGGCCATGATGGTCTGCTGGACAAATGGAGTCAGCTGTCATCTTTCAAGGCTTCAGATTCAGAAGTGATTTTGTGTCCCCATAATCATTAGAGGTGGAGGATCAGAAGCCAGGGGGAGAGGAGAAGGGAGCCAAAATTAAAGGACACTTGAGGCCTTTATTCCTGCCTCTGAAAATACCAGCCTCTGAAAGATGGTGCATACACACTCAGTAGCTTTCCCTGTTAACACATTGAATGCGGGGAACGTATTTATACGTTTTACGTTGACTGGGAGTAAGTAGAGAGCAGGACACGTATTAATACGTTTTTTTTATAGACTAGCGGTAGAATGCGGGTAACATATAAATACGTAAACTAAAGTTATCATAATTTTACTGAACGTTGCCATTTCCACAAAAAAATTAGCAAAAATGGCCCGCACCACGTGCTACCTGTTAACGCCTGATGAAAACTACCCGCATACAATGTGTTAAAAAGTAGTGACTGTGGCCCTGGCCGGTTTGGCTCAGTAGATAGAAGATCGACCTGCGGACTGAAGGGTTCCAGGTTCGATTCCAGTCAAGGGCACATGCCCAGGTTGCGGTCGCCAACCCCAGTAGGGGGTGTGCAGGAGGCAGCCAATCCATGATTCTCTCTCATCATTTCTCTCCCTCTCTCTCTCTCTCCCTCCCTCTCTGAAATCAATAAAAAGAAAGAAAGATTGAATCTTTAAAAAAAGGTCCTGGGTTCAATTCCAGTCAAAGGCATGTATTCTTGGTTGCAGGTTCCTCCCTGGCCAGGGCCCTGGTTGGGGCGTATGCAGGAGGCAACCAGTTGATGTGTTTCTCTCACATCGATGTTTCTTTCTGTTTTTGCCTCTCTCTTCCACTCTCCCTAAAAATCAATGGAAAAATATCCTCGGGTGAGGATTAACAAAACCAGTAATCCTATATAATAAAAGGCCAGCCACCAAAAGCATAACGACCAGAATGACCAGAGACCAGAACGACTACGGCCCCTCGCCGGGCTGGCCCCGCCCCCAAGCAAGCAGTTAGGGGCAATCAGGTAGGCAGACATCCCCTTGCAGGGCTGGCCCCGCCCCCCAGCAAAGAAAGAGGGAGGCCCAGGCCACCAGTGGCAGCAACTCTGTGGCAGGTGTGCCGCTGGTCAGCGATCGATCGCCCCGCAGAGGGAGGCCCAGGCCAGCCAAGCCATCACACCCCTTGCCTGTCGCTTGCAGAGGGAGGCCACCAGTGGCAGGGGAGGAGGGAGCAGCGCTGCACAGATGGCAAGCAGTGGCAGTGGCGGGGGTGGGGCCAGCTGCCTGCAGCCGGGGGAAGGAAAGCCCTGATAGGCCCTGATCTCAGGCCAGGCCTAGGGACCCTACCCAAGGGGTCCCGGATTGTGAGAGGGTACATGCCAGGCTGAGGGACTCCTGAGTGCACGAATTTTCGTGCACCCGGCCTGTAGTAGTAATAATAATTACTGCCATCCACTGAGTGCCCACTACACTCAGTGCTTCATGTATATTATTTCTAAAGTAAAAGAATGCGGAGAGATTGGCAGCACAGCAGATCAATATAGGGCAGAGGCTCGGGAGTCAGAAATCCAAGTGTGAATTTTTCTTCCCCTACAGCCTAGTTAAGGGACCTTTTGAATGACCTTCTCTCAAGGTGACACCTCTCATGTGTTAGACCTGTCCTTTACTTTTCTGTCTACACTGGTATATAGTCACTTTTTTATCTTTAAAATAGACTTTATATTTTAGAACAGTTTAAGATTTACAGAAAAAGTCAAAAGATAGTCCAGAGAGTTCCTGAAGACTCCATACCCAGTTTCCCCTATTAGTAACATCCCAGGTTAGTCTGGTACCTTTGTTATAATTAATGGACCAATATTGATTTGTTATCATTAACTATACCCCACACTTTATTCAGATCTCCTTAGTTTTTTCCTAATATCCTTTTTCTGTTCCAGAACCCTATCCTGAATCCCACACATTTCATCATCATATCTTAGGCTTCTCCTGACAGGAACAGTTTCTCAGACTTCCCTTGTTTTTTATGACCTTGAAAATTTTGAGGACTAGTCAGAATTTTCTAAAATGTTGCCTAATCAGGATTTGCCACCAGTTTTTCTCATAGTTAAATTGGGTGATGTTTTCTGGGGAGAAAGACATAGGGGTGAAGTGCCCTTCTCATCTCATTATATCAAGGGTACATGTTCTTAACATGACTTATTACTGTTGATGTTGACCTTGATCCGCTGCCTGAGCAGCACAGATATTTTTATCTTCATTTATTCAGCAGACCTTTATTGAGCACCTAACTAAATGTCAGTTGCTGCATTATGGGCTTGGAGTAGAAAATTAAGAAAACAGGCCTTATACTCAGAATGACCCAGTAGGGCAGGCAGGCATATATAGAAGTAATTGCCATAGAATATGTCTTGGGCTGGGGTGTAGGGAGTAGGTATTTTCAGGGAGAGAAAAGAGAGAAATGAACCAGGACACTAGAGGCGGGGTTTTGGCAGGAAATATTTCACAGAAAAAAACTCAAACCAAGTCTTGGAGAATTCCTTTCCAGTCAAAGGGAACAGCATGTGCAAAGACAGGCAGGAAGAAGTAGGTGCTCCTTGTGGGTTAAGTGCGGAGGGACTGCGATATGGGAGGAGGTGAGGTTGGCAGGGGTGTGTGCACCATGCAAAAATGTTGGGATTCCAAGATTCCAATATTCCAAGTCATATTAGGGAGTGGCTAAAGGGTTTAGAGCAAGCACCAGGAGGGTAGTACCAGGCCTTGCCTGAGCCATTGGGTGGCAGCATCAGGGACCCAGGTAGGCCAACCTGCAGCAGGAGGAGGGGCTGGCTTTAGTCAGGAGAGAGTTGGCTTGGAGGAGCATCTTCACACTGCAGGTCAGGAGAGATTTCCTAAAGTGCAAGCCCAGTCAGCTTGCTGCCTTGGCCCACAATGCCCTGTGGGGTTCTGGCCCCTGCCTAGTCCCTTCTTGAGTTGCACCCACCCCTCCCCCACTGCTTCTGCACCAGGTCCCTCTGCCAGCCCACCCCATCCCTTACCTTCTCTTAACTGGAGTATAATTCACATATCATAAAATTCACCCTTTTAAAATGAACAATTCAGTGGATCTTAGTATATTCACAAAGTTGTGCAACCTCCACCACTAATTCTAGAACACTTCATTACCCCCCAAAAATCCCATAAACAGTTTCTTCCCCACCCCATTCCTCCCACTCCTAGGCTCTAGTTCCTGGCAACCACTAATTGACTTTCTGTCTCTAAGGATTTACCTATTCTGGACATTTCATATAAATGGCATCATGTCACTTATGGTCTTTTGTGTCTGACTTCTTTCACTCTGCATGATGTCTTCGATGTTCATACGTATCAGAGCTTCCTTTCTTTTAATATTCCATTATATGGATGGACCACATTTTATATATCCATTCATCTGCCAATGGACACTTGGATTATTTCCACTTGTTGGCTATTAGGAATAATGCTGCTATGAATAGTCATGGACAAGTTCACATGTGGATGTGTGTCTAGGAGTAGAATTGCTGGGTCATGTGGTAACTCTTGTTGAACTTTTTGAGGAACTGCCAGACTGTTTTCCAGTCTACCTTATTTTTTATTCCAAGCATTTGTCTCCATCTGTAGTAGGAAGTTTGGGTGACCATTTCTTAGTCTCTTCCCCTGTATGCTCTGGGTGGGCAGGGGCTGTGTCTCTTTGCCCACCAGCCTTCAATCCTCAGCATAGTACCTAGCACCTGGTAGACATCCAGTAAATACTGGTGGTTGAGCAGGTTGGTTCAATTCCTCAAATATTTATCAACTCTTAGGTTGTACCACGTCCAGCGGGGGACACTCCAGTAGCAGGGACCCAGACAATGACAATTCCTGCCCTGGCCAGGGGTCTGATGGAGATGTTCAGGAGTCATTTGGCAATCTGGCTGGTTCTCAAGAGAAAGGAAAATCTGGGAATGGAGGTGTCACAATCACTGACATATATTCAGTCATTTAAGCCGTAAGAGTGAGATCACCAACAACATGAAGGGACAATGGCCCAGGCAGAGCCTATGGAGGAAAGGGCACCATGTGGGAGGCTAAAACGGGCAAAGAAGCAGGAGACCCAGGAGCCCAGCCTCTTGGAAACTAGATGGGAGAGGACTTCAAGAAGGAAGAGGAATGACTGACAGTGTCCAAAGTTCCCTAAGAGGGAGAGGGAAAAGAAGGTGGGAGATGTCTGGCAACTGGACTTCTCTGTCCCCACGCTCTCTGCCCAGCTCACCAGCAGAGTCTTCTTCCCACCTCTCTTGCTTGGCTCAGCTTTCTAAGCCATGGGAGCGATGTGGATGGTGGTGCCAGCAGGAGCAGGGTTAGGTGGCTCATTGCCTACTCTGCAGGAGCCAGGACCCCCCTTCAGGTGGCTGAGTTAGAGTAGGGGCAAATGGCATTGAAGTTGGGACCCCAGACGTAGAGGGAACCTGTGTGTGGATTTTAGAGGTATGGCCCCTTGGCCCTAGAGGGGACCTGCCTTGTCTCTGCATCTCCAAGCCCATTTAGCAAGGTAGAAATGGCTGCATACCCTGTGGAGTTGTATTCTCGTCACCTTGTTCCACTCAATGCCTAGAACAGCGCCTGGCCCTCAGTAAGTGCCAGGAAAGGAATGGTTGAAACAGTAAGAGTCATGGCACTCTGGGGAGGGAGGTGAGGTTGCTCACAAAGCTAGGATGGCAGCAAGCCAGTGTCCATCTGAATCTACTCAGTTCCAAGGGTGGCAAGGTCTTGTCAGTTCAGAAAGCATGCATGCCTGTGTGCGTGCAAGAGTATGCATGGGTATGAGATAGTGTGTGCATGTGAAAGTGAATGTGTATGAGTGTGTGTCTACCTGTATATCAAGTGTGAGTTACATATAAGTGTGAGATTGTGTGTGAGTGTGTATATCTGCCTGTATGAGTATGTGTCTGAGTGTATGTATGTACATTCACCAGGAGATGGCTTCCAGGGCAAAGCAGTGTTTAGAGAGTCCAGGGATGAGTCAAAAGAAAGTTCCTGAGGGATCATTAGTTTCTACCTTTCGGACTGCAAATTTCAGCCCTATGCATTGAGTCAACTTTATTTTCTGAATGAAATACACATTTCTATATTATAAATTGCTGAACACACTCTCCTAGTGGATGGTTCCTGGTGTGGTTTTTAATTTTTAACAGAAACTCAGACCGGAATCATTTTCTCAGGCTCTTTAGGGGAGAGGGTGGGCCAATTATGCTCTGGGCTCAGCAAGGAAGAGGCATGACTGAGAGAGTGTCCCAGGTCATGACCCTAGCTACATGTAGTCTCTTTCTCTATGGCCCCCACTGCTCCATAAATCCAGGTGTGCTTTTGAGGCTCCTCCCTATCTCCCAACTCTGAAGCTGGGAAACCCATGCAGCCTTCCCAGCCCCTTCCTTCACAGAGAGATCCTTCTAGGTCAGCACTTCTTGTCCACAGACTTTGACTCTGCAGGAGGCCTTGGTGCAGCCCCCACTGTTCCTCTGTCAGGAATGATTAACTCCTAGCTAGGTGGTACATGTTGCTTGATCTTTGGAGCAGGTGGTCCCTGGCCAGCCGGTTCTGCCAGGACCTAGAGTTCATACCACTCACCGAAAGCCAGAGCCCTTAGTACCCAACAGACTAGGGGAGCTCTCAGGAACCAGAGGCAGAACCAGTGGCCCTGGGGAGTCTCAGAGTCCTGGGGAGGGAGGGTTCTTGCCCACCCCCTTAAGGTGAAAGCAGAATAGTACCCCCATGACAGGGCAGCATGAGGGAAGGCAGCCAGAATCAAGTGCATGGCTAGGATCAAGTCCAGCCAACCCCTGAGCCCTTGGGTGTTGGCTGGGGGCTAAGCTTAGACTGCAGGAAGGTGCCCAGTGACCTGAGGTGGCCAGGCAGGTGTGATAGTTCATTCTGTCACTATCCCCCTGCTGCCCAGGGGACCAGTTCCTACCTCTTCAGAGACCAGGCAAGGGCCCCTATGCAGGCAGAGCTGTCAGAGCCAGGTCAGGTGGGGTCCAAGAGCACATAGTGGACTCCTGGTACAGAGCATGCACGAGAATGGGTGGGCATGAAGGGACTGCCCACAGTGGCAGTAGGGGAGCAGGATTTTCTTCCTGCCGCCATGACCCTGGGGATCACTATCTTCTTAGACCCTTTGAGCTAACGTGGGCTCACCAGAAGCAGAATGACTGAGTAAAAGGAACACTATCCCCAGCTCCTAGCAGCCTTCCCTTTCCTAGCCATTCCTGATGACTAGAACCTCCTACAAGGTGATGCCAACCCCCACAGATGTGCCACAACAGGCATAGCGGAACCCCGAAGCCCTGGTTCCCAGCTAGCACTCAACCTTGGCCCAAGGATAGATAATAATAGAATGTTTATGGAATGATCACTAAATATCAGGCACTGTTCTCACACACCACGTGCATAACATGCTCAGTTCTCACAGTCACCCTCTGAGGCCTGTGAGACTTAGAGAAGCCTACACAGCTGGTTGAGAGGGTGCCACGCTTTAGGCACAGGTCTATCTGAGTCTGGAGCCATAGCTTTGGGTATGGTGCTGAGCTGCCTCTCATGACACTGGCAGAAGGTGAGAGGCCAATGTCCTTGGAGCCCCCCAGGAGGGTGGGGCCAGACCATCCCCAGGAAAAATAGGAGAGATGGCCTGACATCTGCATGGCACATGGCAAGCCAAGATCAGAATACCCATCAGAACTTAAAGCTCTTACTCTGTATCCACCAGGGCACAGACTCCCAGAACTTTGATGCATCCCTGGCTTCCCAACCCAAGTGTAGTCAACTCTTCTGGCAATTGGCAGCACCAGACAATTAACAATAAAGAATAATTGCTTCTGGCTGTGCTAGCAGCCCACTTTGGTTGATGAGACAGGGAAGATCAGATGCTGAGGCAGGCCTCCCAGGGCAGACCACAGCAGGAGACAAGGACCAAGGCTATCAGAAAGGGCCACCAAAGTAGGGGCTCCTGCACCTCATCGTCCCAGCAGGGGTCTTGAGTGACGGAAGTCTTGGCCTCAGGCTCTGCTGAAGACTCCGGGGTGTGGAGATGAGCCTTGGCCTTCATGCCCATGGACAACAGGACAGCTTGGGCCCTGCCGTGGTCCTATTGTATCTGTCCAGGCATCTGGAGCACACTGGCAGGGGTCCTGGTAGTCAGCATCTGGAATAGAAGGTGCTGGCATGGCCATCACCTGAACTGGGGTGCATGGGGATGAGGGGTACACCAAGTGTACAGAGCAGAAGTGGGAGCCCAGAGTGAGGAAATGTGCACAGGTGAACAGCAGGCTCAGCTGGCCCAGAGCTGGCAGAATGAGGTGGAAACCCAACCCAATGCTAACCATGTGTGTCTCTGGCCCCCAGACAGAGCTGTGACCTGGCCCTGCTTGCAGTTGATGAGCCTGCCCACCATGGCAAGCCCCACTCTGAGCCCTGACTCCTCATCCCAGGAGGCCCTGTCAGCCCCCACCTGCTCCCCCACCTCTGACTCTGAGAACCTCAGCCCCAATGAGCTGGAGCTGCTAGCCAAGCTGGAAGAGCAGAACCGGTGAGTTGGGGCCTGGCGTAGGAAGAGGGTGTGCAGGGTACAGCTTGGGCGCCAAACAGAAGCTCCTGGATGCTCCCTCACACTCATGCCTGAGTCTGGTCCTGGGCAAAGTAATAGCTCCCACCAGAGGCAATGTCATCCTCCTAACCCTGAGTAAACAGACAGTTCCCCATTCAGATGAGAAGACCAAGGTTTCTAGAAGCAGAGTGAATCTTGGAACCTGGCTGTGTTTCTCAAGCCATAGTTAGACAGAAGAGTAAAGCCTCTGACTCTGGAGTCAGGCCTTCCCACCTTTTTTTTCTGGCCCTCCCCTTGTTTAAAATGTAGGTTTATTCCCTACTAATTGGAAAGAATATATGCACCCCTATGTTCATTGCATGGTTATTTACAATAGCCAAGATATGGAAGCAACTCAAGTTCCCATCAATAGACAAGTGGATAAAAAAGCTGTGACACATGTCTCAGCCAGTTTGGCTCAGTGGATAGAGCATCGGCCTGCGGACTGAAGGGTCCTGGGTTCAATTCTGGTCAAGGGCACATACCCAGGTTGCGGGCTCTATCCCCAGTAGGGGGCATGCAGGAGGCAGCCGATCAATGATTCTCTCTCATTGATGTTTCTATCTCTCTCTCCCTCTCTGTTCCTCTATGAAATCAATGAAAATATATATTTTTAAAAAGCTGTGATACATATAAAAAGAATGAAACCTTACCATTTTCGATAGCATGGATGGACCTAGAGGGTATTATGCTAAGTGAAATTAAAGTTGATCAGAAAAAGACAAATACCATATGATTTCACTTATATGTGGAATCTGAAGAACAATGTAAACAAACAAAACAGAAACAGACTCATAGATACAGAGAACAGACTGATGGTTACTACAGGGAGGGGAATGGGGACTGGGTGAAAAAGGTAAAAGGATTGAGAAGCACAGATTGATCGTTACAAAATAGTCATGGGGATGTAAAGTATAGCATAAGGATTTGGGTCAATAATCCTATATAATAAAAGAGAAACATGTAAATTGACCATCCTTCCACGTTGCTCACCAGCCAATCAGGCGTGGGTATGCAAATTAACCTGACAAAGATGGCAGGTTAATTTGCATACACAGGCACCAGGTGGAGAGCAGAGCAGGAGAGCTGGCGGAGAGTGGAGCGGCTTGGGGAAATTGGCTCCCCAAGCTGCCAGATGGAGAGCAGAGAGGGAGAGCTTGGCAGAGTGGGAGGCCATGGGACCGAGACAGCAGGAAGGGAAAACCAAGATTGCGGGGAGCACCAGGAATTCTGGGAATAGTAGTTTTGGTGGCAGCCCCAGGACCAGAAGTAGAAGCCCAGAACATGGGGAGCACCAGGAATGCTGGGAATCATAGTTCTGGTGGCAGATGGATCTCCTAGACACTAGAGCAGTGGTTCTCAACCTTCCTAATGCCACGACCCTTTAATACAGTTCCTCATGTTGTGGTGACCCCCAACCATAAAATTATTTTCGTTGCTACTTCATAACTGTAATTTTGCTACTGTTATGAATCGTAATGTAAATATCTGATATGCAGGATGTATTTTCATTGTTACAAATTGAACATAATTAAAGCATAGTGATTAATCACAAAAACAATATGTAATTATATATGTATTTTCCGATGGTCTTAGGCGACCCCTGTGAAAGGGTCGAAAAAAAAATGCCTCTATTATTCTGTGAGCAACAAACCAAACTGAGTTGGGGTCTCAGACAATTCGCTCATATGATTGCAAAGACAGACAGAAACTCCCAGATTGGAGAGGGTTCCCCTGAGGGCTCCCAGATTGGAGAGGGTGCAGGTTCGGGCTGAGGGACCCCCACAACCCCCAGTGCACGAATGTCGTGCACCAGGCCTCTAGTATTGTAATAACTATGTATGATACCAGGTGGGTACTGGAAATATTGGTGGGAACACTTTCTTTTAAAAAAAAAACTATTGGGGGGTGGGGGGAATGGGGGGATAAAGACACATATGCAATACCTTAATAAAGAAAAAAATTAAAAATAAATAAATAAACTCATTTTTAAATATGTTTTTATTGATTTTTAGAGAGAGAGGAAGGGAGAGGGATAGAGAGATAGAAACATCAATGAGAGAGGAACATCTTCGGTCAGCTGCCTCCTACATGGCCCCTACTGGGGGCTGAGCCCGCAACCCGGGTATGTGCCCTGACCAGGAATCTAACCGGTGACCTCTTGGTTCCTAGGTCAATCCTCAACAGCTGAGCCACACCAGCCATACACTTTCTAAAGTATATGATTGTCTAATCACTATGCTGTACACCTGAAATTAATATAAAATAATGTTGAATATAAACTGTAATTGAAAAAATAAAAATTTTTTAAAAAGGGAGTCAAATTGATGCTTAGCAGACAAGTACTCCTTGAAGCCCTTTAAATCTGCTCTGGCTTTCCTCCTTTGACATGTAAGTACTTTTAATTTTCCATAGAGTTGTAGAAGAAGAATAATTACATTCATGAGTATGAGTATTTATTAAATGAAAGGTGACTAAAATAGTAACACTTTCTCAGTGTGTGCTTAGTGAACTTTTCTGGAACAGAGGCAACAATTGAAACTACTTTTAAATAATGGTTCTTGAGCTTTTGAAATGAACCTGTTATATTACTTCTTTTTTAAGATTTTTTATTGATTTTTAGAGAGAGAAACATCAATATGATAGTAAAACATCAATCAGCTGCCTCCTGCATGCCCCCTCCCTGGGATCAAGCCCACAATCTGGGTATGTGCCCTGATCAAGAATTGAGCCAGCAACCTTTTGGTCCATAGGACAACACCCAACCAACTGAGCCACATTGGCCAGGGCTGACCTCTCCTTTTTCATAAACAATGTATTTTTTGTTGTTGCTGTTAATCCTTACCAGAGGATATTTCTTCCATTGATTTTTAGAGAGTGTGGAAGGGAGGGAGGGAATGAGGGAGGGAGAAGAGAGAGAGAGAAAGAGAGAGAGAGAGAGAGAAAAACAAACAAACAAACAAAAAACATCGCTGGGAGAGAAACATACCGATTGGTTGCCTCCTGCATGCGCCCTGACCCGGCCAGGGATCAAACCTACAACCCAAGTATGTGCCCTTGACTGGGAATTGAACACAAGACCCTTTAGTTCACAGACTAACGCTATAACCACTGAGCCCACATCAGCCAGGGCAACAATGTTTTATAACAAGATAAGTTTGTAAAAAAGTTACTGTATTAATTTAATTGTAATTGAAATTTTAATCAGTTATGTTTTCTTATTTTTAAAACTTACCCCTTTTTTCCAGAAGTATAGCTTTGAATTTTAAAAAAATATTTTTCAAATATTATTAAAAAATAAAATAAAATGTAGATTTATTATCATTCAGCTATGACAAAGCCAACAGATCAGGAGAGGACTGCCACTGAGAAGACAGAAGCAGGAGGCAGGGCACACCATGCAGGGCCACTCAGGGAGGCACGAGGGTCAGTCAGGAGGCAGAGGGAGCCAGGGGGAAATGCAGGCAAGTACTTCTACTGTGGTTTCTGAAAGAAGGAATGGGCAAGGCAGGGTAAGCAGGCCTGTGTTGGGCTAGTTTGAATCATTTCAGCCTGCTTTGGGGCATAGGGGTGGCCTGTGGTGATCAGGACACATAGTAGCCCTGAGTGTGAGAGCCTGGTAATGGAGACTTGGTGGGTTTGTGGGTTCTGGATTCATTGATTTGCACATGAAAGATGCACTAACAGGTGAGTCCTTCACTAACTCTAGGAATTAGCTAGGCCTGGGAGGGACAGGCCCTCTAGAGTCAGCCAGGACCTCGCTGTCAAAGCATCAGAAACCCAGGTTTCATAAAGCTTCTCATAGGCTGAGTACTCCCAGCCACCTGCTCACCCTCTCTGACCCTCATCCATAAAACATGATTCTTCACAAAACCTGCCCTTCATGGGTGGTAAAGACTCAGTGAGCTAATCCATATGTTTCTCAGCCCAGTACAGGGCACAGATTGAGACAAACAAATGCAGCCTCTGCAGTGACCCAGGGAGATGGACCATAGCTCAGAGAGGTTAGGGCTCTGGCCGAGGTCACTCGGCAAGAACAATTAGACCAAATCCCTGGTGGCCTCTGGAATCCCTGAGAAGAGGTGCCAGGCTCCTCAGCAGCTACCTGTTCCCAAGGAGTCACTGAAGCCCAGGGACCAGGGTGGGCGATGCCTGCAGCCCAGAACTGCCTCTACCTGCCCTCCCTACCTAGGCTCCTGGAAGCCGACTCCAAATCAATGCGCTCCATGAATGGCTCCCGGCGAAACAGCGGCTCCTCTCTCGTATCCAGCTCCTCCGCCTCCTCTAACCTGAGCCACCTGGAGGAGGACACATGGATCCTATGGGGCCGAATCGCCAATGAGTGGGAAGAGTGGCGGCGTAGGAAGGAAAAGCTGCTTAAGGTGGCAGGGATGGTGGAGGTGGGTGGGCGGTGGGAGGGCCAGCAGGGACAGACAGCAGGTCACTCCGCCAGCACCAGGGCCCCAGCACGGGCAAAGGGACAGAAGTGGAGTTGTGCAGGCACTTTCAGGGGGCCTTGCCAGGTCAGGGGGAGGGAGGGAAGAGAGTGTGAATGGGGCTGGCCAGGTAAGTAGCTGTCACACTGACGTCTCAGGCACCTATTTGTTTCCTGCCCCACTATGTTCTGTGACAAACTGGGGGAAGTACATTAAGCAGTGTGGTCTCCGTCTGCAGTGCAAAGGCTCTGCGGAGCTCTGAGCCACATGCATGGCATAGGCAAGCCCCATCTTGGGGGCTGGACTAGGTAACCCTGGGAAGACTGCACTGGGACAGCATCCAGTCTGGCCTCCTGCTGCCCACCCCGTCCCCAGGAGCTTATCCACAAGGGCATCCCGCACCACTTCCGGGCCATTGTGTGGCAGCTCCTGTGCAGCGCTACAAACATGCCAGTCAAGAACCAGTACTCAGAGCTGCTCAAGATGTCCTCGCCATGCGAGAAGCTGATCCGCAGGGACATCGCCCGCACCTACCCAGAGCACGAGTTCTTCAAGGGCCAGGACAGCCTAGGCCAGGAGGTCCTCTTCAATGTCATGAAGGTGAGGCCCCCACTGCTGAGGACCCCCCAACCCTACATGAAGAAGCACTGTCCACATTGGCCTGCTGTCACTGAGCCTGGCAGGACCCTGCCCTGACACTCACGTTCCCTTACAGGCATATTCTCTGGTGGACCGGGAGGTGGGCTACTGCCAGGGCAGTGCCTTCATCGTGGGCCTGCTCCTAATGCAGGTAGGTGGCCTGGGGCCAGGCTTATGGCAGGGCCCAGCCCATCTAAGCTCTGCTTCCAGGAGGTGGACAAAAGCAGAATGTAACCCTCTATCCAGTGTTCTACTGTCAGAGCCTACCCCTGCGTCCAACTGTGACCTCTGACAGTCCCCAGGCCGAGCCCCCAGTGGGTGAACACAGAGGGGCTGACTGCCTGTTCTGTCCACTGTACTGTCCAAGGTCTAGAGGGGCAGGCCGTCCTACTCAGTCACCTCCCAGGGTTGGACAGGGAATTCCAACAGGGAGCTTAAGTTAGCCAGTGTGGAGTTTATGGGGCTGGGGTTTTGTCCAGAGAATTCAGCAGGCTTAGGAAGAGGAGAACAGAGACACTGAGAGTGGACCAGTTGGTGTCCCAACCATGGGCTCTGGAGGTGGCCAGACCTGGGGATCAAGTACCTGCCAGGTGGCCTTTGGTAGGTGACTTCAGCCTCAGGAGATTTTCCATCAGTAAACAAGAGTGACCAGAGGTTCATTGTGAGAGTTCAGACAACCCACACAGTCCACGTTCATTAAACTTAAATAGAGCAGAAACAGGCCTAGCACAGTAGTCCAGGTCCAAAGGAAGAGCAGTAAGCGTCCCCTTCCTACCCTGCCCACACTCAGCCCCCTGCCCACCTGCCCATCCCTCAGATGCCGGAGGAAGAGGCTTTCTGTGTGTTTGTGCGGCTGATGCAGGAGTATCGCCTTCGGGAGCTCTTCAAGCCCAGCATGGCTGAGCTGGGGCTCTGCATCTACCAGTTTGAGTACATGCTGCAGGTGAGTGAGCCCGGGGTGGCCCATCACCACCACTCCTCTGCAGCCCACAGCCATCCCAGTGGGTCTATTTAACTGAAAATTCCAGGGCTGAGAAATCATATCCAGAAGTCCCAGCTCAGAAAAGGGCTCTAGTCCCCAGGGAGCCATGTGGCATTGCCCCCAAGCACACTTCCAGGGATAGGACAGAGCCAGGCATTTATAGTGGGGGCTCCTGAGAGCTCTGGGCTTCTAGAGTCCAAGGGCAGAGGGGTCAAGGTGTCTTTTGCCAGACACACCCATAACGCCCTCACTGTCTGCTCCTAGCGTGGTATGGCAGAAGGAGGGAAAGTGTTGTCTGCCTGCCTTTGATGATTACAGGAGAGCCGCAGACCTTTCTGTTTATAAATAGCAGTCCCCACAGGGCACAGGGGCCACTCTTGGCTGGCAGACAATTTCCCTGTGCATGCAAGGGAAGAACACACACACACACACACACACACACACACATACACACACACACACATACACACACACACACATACACACACACACACATACACACACACACACATACACACACACACACATACACACACACACACATACACACACACACACTCACACACACATGGCCTGCTCCAGAAGTCTGTCACAGATGGGGCTGTGAAACTGCACAGCAGTTGGGGGTGAGAGTTGAAGGGGGAATGGGAGGTAGGCCCTGGGATAAGCCTGGTCATAAAAGCCCCATTCCTCAGGCCTGGAAAACTGGGAGGTGCTGTTGGTCAAGGGGACCTGGTAGTGCCAACAAGCAAGGGGCCAGGGCCTGCAGAGAAGAAGTGGCCCTGCCCAGGCTGGGTAGCTGAGAGCCCCTACAGCAAAGTAGCCAGACAGTGCCAGGGAGCTCCTGGGTCTGCAAGGAAGCCTAGGGCAGGTTGCAGGAAGGGGCACCAGGCTCCCTTCTTCTAGTAAATGACATCAAGGGGGTCCTAATACTTTCTCCAGCTTATTTCCCCAGTTTCTGTCACTTTTCAGCAATCTGAAGTTCAGGCCAATCAGACCGGCATCCCCTGAGCATTGCTGGGCACAGAGCATCATGAGGGGGCAGTGGGGAGACACAACGACTGGCAAGTCAAGGAATACAGGTTGACCAGCAGTAGGTTTACACTGCACCCCACCGCTCACTCTCTGAGCGACCTTGAGCAGTTAAGTAAACCCACCCCAAGCCTCAGAAGCTCCCTGTCAGGCTGATCATGAGGATCCTATGAGCAGAAAGGAGAGCAGATGGGCCACTTCCTACCCAAGGTGCACATCCTGCACCCATGAGCTGCTGCTATTCCTGTCACCCCTGCCTGTGTCCCCACCTCATGCTACTCAGAGTTCTGGAATATTTCAGCCTCACCCAAACACAGTGCTGAGGGCACACAGAGGAAGGGACCCAAGGGCAGACCAGAAAAAGCTTCCTGGAGGCAGAAGCACCGAGACTCAGCACTTCCAGGTGGAAGGAGCCTGTGGGCACGGACAGCTGTGCCTGGTGCCCACAGGCTCCTTCTCAGTGCTGGGCCTCCTCCTCTGACCCCTCAGGAGCAGCTCCCGGACCTGAACACTCACTTCCGCTCCCAGAGCTTCCACACGTCCATGTACGCCTCGTCCTGGTTCCTCACACTCTTCCTGACCACCTTCCCACTGCCTGTCGCCACTCGTGTCTTCGACATTTTCATGTATGAGGTCAGGACCCCTTCACCCTCTTGCTCTCCCGAAGGCCCCACACTGGAAATAAATTTCAACCAAGGAAGGGCCAGGGTTTGGGGAGGGATCGGAGAAGCACTGTCCCCACTGCCTTTGCAGGGCCTGGAGATCGTGTTCCGGGTAGGCCTCGCCCTGCTGCAGGTGAACCAGGTGGAGCTGATGCAGCTGGACATGGAGGGCATGTCCCAGGTGGGCCAGGGGCCCAAGAAAGGTGGGATTGCCCCCCACCCAGGGTAGGTGAAGTGAGACGCTTGGAGTTCCTGAGCAGCCTGATCCTTTTCTATCCCCTGTGACCCCTGAGGCCTCCCTGGAGAACCAGGCTGGGCACTAAGGAGCTCCAGACACAGTCCAGGGCCAGCAGCCTGGCAGCGGGGAGAGAGGAAGGCCCAGGCCCTGGCTCTGGGAGGTTTCACCCCCCTTTCTCTTGCCCCCAGCTTTGTGTCCCCCAAAATCTTTGTGGTAAATAATTATACTAGCCAAACCACGGGGCCTTGGGTGTGGTTTTTGGCCTAGGAACTGGGCCAGGTGAGGACAAAGGAGGGAGTGAGGGGTCTGGGCAGCCTCACTGGCCTACCCAACCCTGGCTTCCCTGCTTCTCACTGCCATGTCCCCACCATGCAGGCCCCTGCCCCCTCCCAGTGTCCTCCAGCTGGTACTTCAGAGAAGAATACACAAAGGCCACAGTTGTGTCCACAGACACGAATGTTCATTGTCTGCAGCTGCTAGAGCGGGCCAGCTGGGCTGGGGAGCAGGAGCCAGCCTGGCCCCAACCAACAGCAAGCTGTGTCCACCAGTGGCTCACACTTAACCCTTTGTAGAGGCCCCAGGCGAGCAGACCCACTGAGGGGTCTTCCCTCCAGGTTGCTCCTGGCTGTCCCAATTCTACAACCTTTTCAGTATCCTCTCACCGCCCTGGGTGCAGCATGCCTCCCCCTTCCTCTAAGAAGGTGCCCTGTGCTCAGACCCTACCTCAACCCACCCCCAGGCCTTTGCTCCTGCAGCCTGCTTTCCCCCTGCAAACTGAAGTCCTGGCTGCTGGCAGCTTCTCTCCAGATGCCTTCTCACACTCACTCACTTGCTCCACAATGATGGAGCACCCACAACAGGCAGGCCAGGCACTGCACTGAGTACATGGTGACATCCCAGGCAGATCTGCTTCTGCCCTCCCTCCCTCCTCCAGGGCAATGGGCACAGCAGACACAGAGGGGCTCAGGCGCCCCCCTACACACCCTTATAATCAGTGACTGCCTGTGTTTCCACAGTACTTCCAAAAGGTGATACCCCATCAGTTCGACAGCTGCCCGGATAAGCTGATCCTCAAGGCTTACCAGGTCAAGTACAACCCTAAGAAGATGAAGAGGTCAGTACCCAGCAGCCAGGGCGCTGGTGGAAAAGAGGTCCCTGGTGGTGGGATAGTGACCGTGTCAGCCTTCTCCTCTGCAGGCTCGAGAAGGAATACGCAGCCATGAAGAGTAAAGAGATGGAGGAGCAGATCGAAATCAAAGTGAGTTCCTAGGGAAGGGGGACAGGGACCAGAGGACCTTGGGAGCTTCCATCCCAAGGCAAGAAGTGGGTGGCCACTAGGGGGCAGCCCTGCCCAGCACATGAGGCACACCAGACTGCCCTTAGGCTCTGAGGGGTTGACTCTCTGTGTGAGCGAGGGCTCACCTGGCGCTGGGGACACAGAGGTGGACAAGGTGGACCTGGCCTTGTGGGGCTCCCATTGCAGTGAGAAGACAGTCAGTGAACCAATAAGTATAGAGTATGAACTCTAGAAAGAACTCTGGATAAAATGTGTAGGGGAGATTGCTGCAGGTCCAGGGAACTGAGTGCTAAAGGCCCGAGCAGCCGCAGGCCTGAGGGGCTAGAGGAACATCAGGAATGCTGCCCTCAGTGGTGGGAGCCCCGAGGTCAGGAGTAAGGGGGAGCCCCGAGGTAGGCGGGGGCCATATGCAGGGAGGATAGGCCAGTGTACTGCACTCATGGCCCCTGGCTCCCCCTAGTGCCTGGCCAGCCAGCCCTACTAGGTTTGGGGGTACAATTCTGTCACCAACTCCAATATGTGGGGTTTTTCCCCACACCACCAAGCAATTTTCCAACGCCAGCTGAGTGTCCTACAATTCAGCTCAATTCTGACACCATCTACTTGGAGATGATGTCAGATCCCACAGGTTAAGGGCATTGTCTCACAAGACTGCCACTCCCCCCTTCAGAAGCCAGTCTCAAGTCCAGATTGTCACCTATGCTTCTGGCCAGCTGGCTGTAGATCACAGGTTCCTGTGATTCCCTTCTCGGGTTCGATTAATTTGCTAGAGTGGCTCACAGAATTCAGAGAAATATTACTACTAGATCACTGGTGTGTTATAAAGGATTTAGCTCAAGAACAGCCAGATGGAAGAGATGCATAGGAACAGGTTTGGGGACAGGGCACAGAGCTCCCTGCCCTTTCCATTTATACCACACTCACAGAACCTCCAACCATTCATCAACCTGGAAGCTCTCCAAACCCCATACTGTGGGGTTTTATGGGATTTCATTACACAGGCATGATTGATTACATCATTTGCCATCAGCAATTTATTCAACCTCCAACCCATCTCCTCTCCCTAGAGATCTGGGGATAGGACTGAAAGTTCCAACTCTCTGACACATGGTTGGATTCCCTGGGAACCAGCCCCATCCTTAGGTGGCCAAGGGACTTTCCAAAAGTCCTCATTAACATAACAAAAGACACCTTTATCTCTCTCCTCACTTAGAAAATTCCCAGGGTTTTAGGTGCTCTGTGCCAGGACTGGATAGAAGACCAAATATATATTTTTTACTGTAAATCATATCACAAGGGGTTTTTTGAGTGTGCAGAGTCTCTGAACCCAGTCTTCCCTCCTCTCCCCCTGCTTTCATCCCTCCACACGTGATTTTAGTTATTCATTCAACAAAAATTTATTGAGCACCTACTTTGTGCCAATCACAGCAGAGAGTGAGGGTCCTCAGTCCAGTGGGGGTAGGGGGACAGACATAAACACAAACCCCAACACAGCCTGGCTCTGTCCTCTGTCTATAGACTGGCAGACTACCACAGTGGCTGAGACTGGAGTCCCGCAGACCAGGGTTCAAATGCCAGCTCTACCACAGACCAGCTGTGTGACCCGGGAAAATGAATTCACCTCTCTGATCCTCTCAGTGTCCCCTTCTGCAAAATGGAAATGATACTTACTCTACTGTTCAATTTATTATTATCACCACCACCACCACTATCATCATCATCCCCTCATCCCCACGTCCTCTAGAAAGGCAAAGGCAAAACCTAGATTAGAATCCAATCCTGCCACCCATTCCTGAGTGGGAAAGAGAGCATCATTGTTCTGTCCCTGGTTGTAGGATTTCCAGAAATAGTTTTGTGTCTTGAATTTTTTAGCATCTCTGTTTCTCAGAAGTGGCACCCTGACTGATGCACTAGTCCAAGCTGTGTGTGTGTGTGTGTGTGTGTGTGTGTGGTGTCTTACTCATACACAGACAAGGCCTGCTCCCATCTGGTGACTATGAGGGCTCAGCATTAGGTAGGTATACAGCAGACCATTGGACCACATGTTCAGCTTGGAAATTTCCCATGAGAGGAGGTCTTAAAGGATTCAGGCAGGTGCCTTCTCCCTTAGCCCTGTCCTTTGCTCTTTCACCTTTAGCCTGTTTTAAAATATACCTGGGATTTGTTTTAACTGCCTTTGAAAGAAGAGTTTATTACAGTTTCAAAGAGGCAGGGCACACCAGGCCATGAAAGGCCATATGGGGAAGCATCAGGGTTGGTCAGGAGGCAGAGAGATCAAGGGGAAAAATAGGGGCCAGAGCCTTTATTGTGGTTTTCAAGCAAAGGAATGGGCAAAGCAGGGTGGGCAAGTTTGAGCAAGTTTAGGATTGACTAGTTTGAATAATTTCAGGGGCTATAGGAGTGGTCCCTAG
Organism: Myotis brandtii; assembly: GCF_000412655.1. Classification (NCBI taxonomy): domain Eukaryota; kingdom Metazoa; phylum Chordata; class Mammalia; order Chiroptera; family Vespertilionidae; genus Myotis; species Myotis brandtii. Next base: position 839,915 of record NW_005362314.1, read on the forward strand.
TTGTCCTGTGACGATTTCGGAAGGGAAATATTGGCTTATATGTGAGAATTAGATAAGAAAGGTGTGTGTGTGGAGGGGTGGGGAGGGGGCACACTGGATTGGCTGGTTTGCCTTGTCAAGCAGGTTGTTTACTATCTGTAGGAATTAGCTAAATCCTGGGAGGGGCAGTCTCTCCAGGATTAGCAAGGCCTAAGGATGTCCAAGCATCAAAAATACAGAAAAAAATGTTAAGCTCTTACTAGTACATAGCCCCCCATAGTTTTTGCACACTCTCTCTTTCTCTCTCTCTCTCTCTCTCTCTCTTTCTCTCTCTCTTTCTCT